>NC_066582.1:246520481-247120481 GCF_024323335.1 Lathyrus oleraceus | reverse complement strand
ATAAATACTATTATTTTTATTTAAAATGAAATTGCTATATATTTATTTTTGTTTTTATTTTAAAATATAAAATTAAAAAAAAGTTTAAATTTACATTACTTTTATATCTCTTTATATATAAAATATTTATTAAAAAAATTATAGTATTATCAAATTAGCATAATTTCGTGTATATCATATTTTAAATTTATTAAAGAATGCAATTTCGTGTACATTGTCCTCTAGAAATAAGAAAAAATTATAAGACACAATTCATATTTATGCATTAAATTATAAACTTTCTTTTTTCGGAATTATAAAATTATTTTATTGTAATGTATGAATGACTAAACACAAAATTATGTTCTCAGTTATATGTGTATGTATGACTCAATAAATTTTTTGAAACAAAAGAATCAATTGAACCAATCCAATTGAATAAGTTTGATTTGGTTCAATTTTATTTCTAAAAGAAAACCAAATCGAAATGCACTTATTTTCTACTTACGGTTTATATGACTTTTAGCGTCAAAATCACGTCCCAAACACCTATATATGTGTAAATATTATGAATTATTCAAATATATCAAGGAGTATATATATCAACACATATTTAGATTGACTAAAATTTTATATACATTATCATAATAATAATATTTGATAATTTAATATAATGATTGAGTGATTTGATTTGATTTCTATATTGAATTATTGTTAAACGTAAATATGTTAAGATTAATGATTAGTGTCAACGGATTATATATATATATATATATATATATATATATATATATATATATATATATATATATATATATATATATATATATATATATATATATATATATATATATATATATATATATATATATATATATATATATAATCCGTTGACACCTATATTTTGTTTTTTTTAAATAATCAAATTTTTAAATTAAAATTCTAAAATAACCATTATTTGAAAATATTTATCAAAATAATTATTTTTCCAAAAATATTTAACATAGACGTCAGATGCATTGGCGCGTCTAATGAAAATATTATTCATTGACGCTACATGCGTTGGTGCATTTATGGTCATGATACCATTAGGACTGGCGCATGCATGTGTAGGCGCCACATGCAATGGCGCGTGCATAGGCCACTCTATGTATGTGTCAATGCATGTGGCTACTGTTTCACCACTCCATCTATAAATACACAACATCACCCTCTCATAATTTTTCACACATCTTCTTACTATTTCATTCCATTTTCCTTCATTCTCCTTCCATATTTCTTTAAAATGTATTCATATTCTTATATGTGTCTTTATATTCACAAGAGAAATGTCGAATTAATTTTTTCAGCACTGCAGCCTCCAATGAAGATCCGACTTTGGAATGTAGATACGCTGGAACATCTTAACAGGACCTTGAACCGTTGGTTAGATAGAGAAATTGTAGAGGATGAAAGGATTAGAAGAATTCAATGGCTTGATACCACGTCAACCAAAATGGAGAAGTTTATTTCTCGGTGGATGTTAAAACTGACAGAGACGTTCACATGATAATGTATACTTCTCACAAAGTTGTTTTGATGGTTGTAATTGCATATTCATGTTGTTTATGTATTGTATTTGTTTGTGATGTTATTTTATTGTTGTAGTTGCTTGTGTTGTTGTTTAATTATTGTATTTGTTCTACTTATCATATGAAATGAATGTTGTTTTTAATATAAAGCAAAAGGGTTACAATTAAAATTATGTTGTTGTGTTTGGTCCAACACTGGAAAAGTTTGTACAGTTATGATTGGACTGACGACATGAACTACATAATCGATGGTAAGGTCGTAAATGGTTGAGTTAACCAAGATAACTCTATATGCGAGGAATTATTGGGTGCCCCTTTGTGTGAAGACAACCACGAGACAAACTTCAGGTCAACCTAGGGGTCAAGATATTAATTTAAAATATCTTAAACAGTATTATGATTCAAGTATAACATTAAACGAAGAATTTACTGAGTATGAAAAGATAATTAAAGCTCGCTGTTATATTATGATTCTATTTGGTAATTTTTTATTTCCTGAAAGTACCGGTAATACGGTAAATATTATGTATTTGTCGCTGTTACGAAACATAAATAAAGTAGGCACATATAGTTGGGGTTTAGCTGTTTTATTCCATCTATATAGTTCGTTGTGTAAAAATGCCAAAAAAATTACTTGTACATTTTATAGTTGGTCAAGAATGTCGTCACTCGCCCCGGTTAACGAGAAGTCATTCACATTCCCCTACATAACAAAGTAAGTTTATCTTAAATCTTCTAATTTGTTAGGCTTTATACTACAACTGACTATAACTAATATATTTTCAATCTTTTCGATCTAGGTGGTCAGTTAAGGGGATGAACTACAACATGTGTCTCAAACACACGTTGTAGTAGTCTATCGCAATCTTTTAGACCACATTGGACCAGACGGTTTATTGCTATTAAACAACTCTACTTTTGATTTAAAACAATTATCCAATTACATATCCTCTAATCATATCAAATTCTTATACAATTTATCTAGAGGTCGTATCTAGGTCTTGACCATCGGATTAACCATGATGATGATGCAATTTGGATAGCAAAAACATCAATCATCCGGTTCACTACTGTGGAGATGCACTAGAGTGACCGTGTGAAACTACAGTTCGACATGCAACAACAAATTCCAAAACCTCCGACGTGTTTGGGAGATTGGCATCAACAAAGAGTCGATGACCAATGAGATTATTCTGATTGGAGAGACTTCGTAAAAGAGATGTGACGTCATTGGAGGAATTGACAGAAGCACATATTAAACGAACCAATCATCATGGTGCTAGACCAACTCAACATTATATGGCATGTTTTAGGTCGGTTACAATGCCACAGTTTGTGCCTTGGCCAATGTATTTGATTGATCCACGCCAACAAGCTTCGTCATCATACGCCCAACAACAATCCCCTCCCAAAAACAATTTCAACCCACCCAAACCCAACGATCAACCTCACACCATCACCCTACCATATACACTCAACCACCAAACATCCAACCTCGCAACCAATTCATGCCACACAACCAAACGCAAAACTAGGAACTAAACCCTAACTACCAACGACCATACACAACCACAATATTTGTCTATAACCTAGATGATTCATACGATTCAACCTTATGCCATCATAGTCCCCCACTTATGAGCACTCAAACATCCCATCGCCACAACACCCAACCATTGTTTGACTTTATTACACCACAAGAACCATTGCTTCGTTTCCAAAACGATCCAATGTTCCAATTCGGACAACCATGTCATCCACAAATAACCCAACCACAACGACCCAACTACGACAACATGCACACCGAACTCAATTACGGCAACGTCGGTGACAGCAACACCCCCAACTATTGGGGAGAAATGATGACAAATTTATCAAATACCAATGGACCTTCCACCAGACCTTCACACCAGCCACCATTGCATCATGTCAGCACTCAAAGACCCCAAACACCTCAGAGAAATCATGGGAGACCTCGAATATAGTCTAAGCAGCGGGATGTGGAACAAGGGGGCATTTCAATCGGGCGAGTCATTGATTTTCTTGTCAATTGTTATGTATTTTAACTTTATATCATAATATTAATAATTATTTTTCATTTACCTATTTTTTATTTTTCAATTTTATATAAATATAACATATAAAACTATATATATATATATATATATATATATATATATATATATATATATATATATATATATATATATATATATATATATATATATATTTATATATATATATATATAACATGTGCCACATGCAATGGCGCATACACTTGATATAATAATATATGTGTCAATTACATTGATTTTACCTGCATGTATGCACCAATGGTATTGATGTCTATGTTCAATGACAGCATGCATGCGTCAGTCCAACTGACACATATTTTAGAGGTGTGCATGAAACATGTTTATATTGATAAATTAATTTTTTTTATTATTTAAAAAAAATCATTTAATCAAACTTTAGTATGATAGATTGATTATTTTTATTAATAGTTGAAATTTAATATAAAACTTTAGTTTTCTCTCTCACACACATAAAAAAAGTTTTGGTTCTCTTTGCCTTTTGTCACCACCAAGAAATGATTTTGACCTAGTTTATCAATTTCTAGAGTTATGATTATTTATTTTTGAATGTTCATAACTTTTCTTTTATAAGTTTGATGTTCGTGAGTTCAAATAACTTAAAATATTTTTCAGCCATTTTATTAAAAGAATGACACAAAATCGAAGGACATGTGTCTAATGTCATTCATATGAATATATAAAATCTTTGTTGTAATTTTAAATTTCAAAAAAAAAACACTCATACTCCATGATAAGATGCATTCACCTCTACATTCAATCAAATTTGATAGAATTATTTTATTTATTAAATTGTCTTTAGTAGAAATCTTATTATCAAAATCAAAAACATTTTAAATGCGTAATTATATTCCAAACAATTTAATAAATTGGTCAACTTTTAAAAAGATATTTAAATTATTTAAAGAGATTCATCTTCAACTTGTGTTCAAAGATATATTTATTTACTAACAAAAGGAAATAAAACCATTAACAAAGAAGGAAAATTTTAAAAACAAGATAAGAAGTATTAACATATATTGAGTGTGACATAAACTAAGATGATTTGTACACGGAAGGAGTTAATCATAATATTAACCAATAGCATACATATAATTTCTTTTTTAAGTATTTGAGTACAAAAATAGTTTATACAAGTATATCTTTTTATTTGTGAAAAAGACTTGATAACTTTTATATTTTTATGATAATAATTAAGTATATGTGACACGGGAGGGACACGGATAATCTTTGAAATGATTTTAATATCTTTGAAATGATTTTTATATTCAATATTTAAAAAAAAATAGAAAAGCATGATTATTCTAAATATTTTATGTTGTAGGCAGTTGGTTGGTCGTTAGGTGGTTTGCTTTCGGTTGAAGGATTCTTTGTTTCGTCGGTTGCTTGACTTATCAATATCTAATCTAAGGTCTTTTTCTTTTCAAAGCTTTGACCAAACTTTACACGATTTTTTTGTTCAATAGTTTATTCAATTCTCAATTTTCTTAATTTAAAATGTTTGAGTGACTTCATAAATAAATAAATGTTTGTGTGGCTTTTGGAAAAGAGGCCAAATGAAACACACCTCTTTTTATGAAACCCATTTGCGATCATATAAAAAATCAATTTCGTCCACACCATATTTGCCACATAAGAGAGAGACTCACTTTCGCTTTGCCATAATTCTAGGTTATTTTGTCTATATATTTTTGTTTCTTTCATCCCATGTTTTGTTCAAACCACTATACCTAAAGTTCTTTCTTAATTTGTTTGTTCTTTAGTTTACGGTGATTTTTTAATATTTAATTTGCATAAGATTTGGAGAGAATTTATCCCGCCACTCTAAAATTTGATCTAACATCTCACATGAGCTTTGATATTGCCGTTGTATTTTTACTTAATAATTTTGGATTTTAAAAAATAAATATATCAGATTTTTAAAGGATCATTGGACTTTTAATAAAACATATTGAATATTCTAAAAAAAATCCGATATATATCAATTTTTTTAAAAAAATGTAAAATATCTAGTAGACAGTGTGAGTTTTGAAAAAACTTTATTTATTTTTTACCTTTTTAATAAAAGTACCCAATAATAAATATATAAATATAATGCAAAAGTGATACAATATCAATAAAAATAAATTATATTGACTTTCTAACTTCTTTTTTCCAATGTCTTATATGTTTTGCATAGGTTATTTTTCATACTCTTGCATATTTACTACAGTTTTGTCTTTATCGGTAAGTGACGAGAGGTAATGGACAATCGAGTTTCAACTTCACCTAAACTCAATCACTGTTGTCAATAAAATCAACTACAATAATTTTCTATCTACTCGCAACTATGCATGGATATATCACTAATAGGAAGAATGTGATGTTAAAGTTCCTGGACAACGAGACCAATATGACATTGTATCTAGAAGCAATAAGGTAACTCATATCAGAAATCGTCATCCATTTCTCACGACCCTGCACACCCAAGCTAGCTACTCGCAAGGAACTCCTAACTTCCTATATCGTGTCATATAATATATTTGATGGTGTTGATAAACTTTAACATCTAACTGCGTTTGAACTAAATGTCGTGACTCTTTGCCCCATCCAAGTAAAGTTGCAATATCATCAAAATCACAATTTTCATTTTGACGCACATTAAACAATGTCATCAATGTACTGATGTAAGAAAATAGGAAGCTGAGACAAGTAAAGATGTTTTGAAGTCTGGCTAGACGATTGACTTTCATTTTGTTTCGTACATGAACTCTTTGTAATCTGACTTTCTTACGAGCCCTCAACATACTCCCACTACAAAGGATCACGATGCACATCACTCTGTTGACCCTTTTATTGGTGGAGGATATGGGGATTGAAAAGGTCTAGATGGGTGAGTGAATAGGGTTTTCCCCTAAAACCATTTTCAAAATATTTCTTTTTATAAAATCATAGTTTTTCCAACCGGTGTGCATATTACATGCTTTAAGGCCAATTGTTGTTACTATGAGAGCATATAACAAACATAAGCAAAAGATAATGGTGATTTTATAAAGCATACGATTAAATGGGCATTATCGTTAACTCAGATTATCAGAAACCAAAACAATTGAGAAATATGAATTTGCTTAAACAAGTAATTCAACAATTATCATAATTCAATTTTCGCACAAAGTTCAAATTGAATTTGATTAATCGAATGACAATCTAACAAGAACAGTTCATACAACAACTTTCGTGAGTGAGAATATTCAAATGATTGGATCTATCATAGACCTAAACTTTAATCATGAAATCGCTATAAGCAGATAAATCCCAACAACATATTATTCTACGGAAGCGATATAAACCTAAGCATGCAAAAATATGCAGAAAGTTAAAGAGCAAAAGGGAAAAAGAAGATTACACTAGATATATAGTGGTTCAACTATATCATCCTCACAAGAGTTTAATCCACTTTTATTGGTTTCCCATTGGAAATTATTTTCTTCCACTATAAAATAATATGACAATTGTTTATAGAAATTACACAACTACTTGATACAAGATACTCCTGAAAATAGCTAGTTTTCTTATCTTGACCGTCTCTTGTTGCATATGGCATCTGCTTTGACGATCTTGCAAGATCCACCCAATCTTGACTTAACTCTTCCATAATCAATAATTTTGTCAAGCCTCCATTTTGCAGCAACCTTTCCTCGGTCGTCCCTTGAACATTGATTTCTCTAAATGACGCATAAACTTCAACTTCGTTTGTAGACTTCCACATAGAACTACCGAAATAACCTAGAGAAAATACTTCTTATTTTTCTTGTTGGATTGCTAAACTCCAGCACCACCACACAATCTCAATCTTGACCTGGAACTCAAGAACTTCATAAACATTAACAAAGAATGAACCTCTTCTACAATATATCTCACATCCTCTAAGAATTGAGAAGCAGTTGATGTTAATCTTGCTAGAGGTTGAAGATGAATTCTTTGAAAGTGTGTTTCCGAGTTTTTAGAAAGCCTTTCAAAGATGTGATTACCATTAGGCGTGGAAACGGAGCGGGTCGGGGATGGTTTCTACCTCCCTCAAACCCAAACCTGAATCCCTAATCAATCCTCATTCCACGCCCCGATCCCCAACATGGATGGGAAAAAAATAAAACTCGTCCCAAACGGGTTCGGGTTGAGTCAGGTATCCCCACTCCGCCACCATCCATTTAGTGAAATCAATTATTTTTAATAGAAATATTTTTTTTTCTAAAATCAAATTAAAATACAAATAATATAATAAAACAATCTCAAAAGAGTTCATACATACATTTCAAATATTTTAAGTAATAAATACAAATCAAAATATCAAAACATTGACACATATTTAATATTATAAATTATCAAAACTAAATAATAAAGTACATAGGAAAATAAATGGGACGGGTTCGGGTGGGTACTAGTGTCCCCCATTCTTCGACTTGTCCTCATATTTTGTAATCAGGGAAAATCTAAACCCATTCAAATCGGGGTTTGCACATCAAATTTGGGACATGTTCAGGTGGGTCCCGTAGGTACAAGTTATGTTGTCATGCCTAATTACCGCCACAATAATCACTTTCATGTCTGTTATGGTGAGGGAGAGAGGAAAAATGATTTACATAGATGTTTGAGATAATGCATAAAAAATGAGTGAAAATACCCTTTTAATTTGAGTCAAGAGCAATGGGTATAATTTGAGCCAAATGAGTGAAATGGTTTGAATCAAGAACTAAAAACTCAAATTTTGCACTATTATTCTAATCAAGTGTAGTCTGTTATTTGAATCATGGTAGATTGTGATTTGAATCAAGTATAACTTGTGATTCGAATTAAACTAGACAAAATTAAAAGATAACTCATATTCTACATTGTGAATCAAATCAAGTGTAACTTGTGATTCGAATCATGGCTGACAGAGGTAAAATTTGAATTTTTATTCATGTTTGATTCAAATCATGCCTAACCTTAATTCGAATCATACTTCTTAAAATCGACTTTTAGAGTAAATTGAAATGTGATTTTTAATCTAAAGTTTGTATGCTATGAACCATTCATTCATGAGTTTCTTGACCTAAATAATCAAAAAATTGACTTGAACCTTTTTGCATTGACTTTCACCTAAGGGGTTTGAAATATGCATGCAAAACACGATTTAGTGCAAATTCCATTTAAAAAGTGTTGCACTCAATTCTAAGATATTTGTAAAGATCTAACTAGAAGAGACTCAATTACAAAAGTGATATATGGTAAACGATAATAAACGAGACAAGCAACAAAACCAAAGCCCTATAGGGTAGAGCAACTTCACCATTTTACTCCTCTTATATCCCCTCTTTGGCTTTGTAATTCACTGGTGGTGGACACATGGAAGTTATGATGGATGTGTTAGTTCCCGAACTTTTTGCTTCATCACCCTATGGCCACAATATCTAGTGTACTAAAATACCTCTTCAACTCTTTACACTCTTCTTCTAAAATCCAATTGTGTACCATTATCATCTATAGTGATCTCATGATCTTAAATGTATAATTTCTTCCAAAACACATGAATCGCTTTTAACGGAATATGCTCACCTTTCATTTGAAGACCTGTAAGTTGACACACACAAGATAACCCATGTGTTATAATAATGAAGCAACCACATGCATCTTTTTCAAAACCAACAAATTTTACTTTAAGAGTCGTTAAGGGAATACCTCGCCCATTTCAATGAGGCTACCATAAGGTTCTTCAACCCAAACAAAGATATGTTTGTGGGGGTGTTCCATAATGGTTTCAAATCTAGACACTTCAATGAGTCTCTCGCCTAGAGACCACCATCTTCATTAGCAAAAGTGGTCACAAGGGCAGAATGCTACATAAAAGGCAAGGAGAGCAACGCCGATAAAAAGGCATGGGATGTAAAATAGCATGTTCTTAACGCTGAAGGTTCACAACACATAATAAAGAGTAACTATACCTTGCCCATCAAGGACAAAACTGCCTTCAAGCGAGTAGGAAAGGCAGTGGAGAGCTTTACGCCCCTAAAGACTCGTTGTGACCTAACCTGGCTCGAGGTTTTCCACCTGCATAATATTCATGCACCTCCTTCCCTAAAGGAATACATTATGGGACTTTGGTTAATAAGACGGTGTACGTTCCATAAACTTAAAGTTCATCATACAGAATATTGCTACCAGCTCAAAAAAGAGATCGGGCAGCTGATTCAAGAGGACACCTTAAACAATATGTCAAAGGTGACACTTCCCAAGATATATGCGGGTACATCTCTCGAGGTAGGGATGATGCAATAAGCCCCGTGTTTAAAAGGGAAATGAGTCATCCAAAGAAGAGGGAGACAAGTTCGTACAACATACGCTTAATACAATTGTAGGAGGATTTATTAGGGGTGGGGAGACTAGCTCCTTTCATAAAAGGTATTCCCTCCATATTCTAAATTTAGAGGATATCCTCAAGGAGTCGGAGGAAGGCGAGAATAATACGCCAGAGACTGAGATTGACTTCTCTGAAAAAGATGCATCTTGCATCTACCTTCACAATGACAACCCCATGTTCATCACCATCAAGAGCAAAAATAGGAGATGAGACGAGTTCTTACGGACCAAGGGAACTGTACGAATATACTTTATTGGGATGCATTCAAGAGACTTCTCCTTGACCTAGACGACTTAAAGGCTTTCAATGGATGGCTAGTTTGATTCTCAAGAAAGCAAGTGGAAGTGAAAGGCTACATCATGTTGAATACCACCTTTAGGGTGGGAGAAAAATACAAGGAGATTAAGGCAAGGTATCTTGTTATAGACGCCTCATTTTCTTATAACAAGATTATAGGATATCCAGCTTTTAATCAGTTGGGCATCGCCTTGTCTACCTTATATTTATGCATGAAGTTCCATCTCTTAGACATGAGGGTTATAATCATTCAAGAATACTAGGAAATCCCTAGGAAATGCTACTTAGAGATTCTGAAGCTAGAAAAGGGTACGAACTCTTGGTATGAGTACCAAGAAAGTTGGTTCACGAATCAAGCCCCAGAAAAATCTCGTCGAGATGAAGAGGATCCGCCTTAGAAGGGAGAAGAGATAGAAGACTAAAGCCTCAACAGGATTGCCTCTGATTTATATTTAATTTACTGTCATTTGTTTATTTTATTTTGCTTTGTTTGTTTTCTTCATTGCTATATTATATCTTTGTTTCTTTTAAGTGTTAGAACAAGATTTGGTTATACACCTGACCTTTAGTTTTGATGATAATAATGTATTATTTTTTAGAGAACAATTTTGTACACTAATGGTTTTTATCTAGTGTGTAGCTTTTGCTAACAGGTTTTGACTCTAATGCAATGACGTGTGATGTCATCAAATTCCGAAATCAACACACTCTGACTCTGAGTTGATTGAAGTGTTTTACAAGATGCTATCAAGTTCTAGAAAGCTCTTAGACAACGATTATGAGGAATGTTCGTGTTAAAGCTTATGATTGTGACTCTGATTGAAGAGCCTCTGAAGGTTTGTCTGTCTTCATGATTCTGCGCTCAATTCTGAAAATTCTGAAGAACAAGATATGAAGGCTCTAAAGACCAGGTTCTGAGGAACTGTGTCTAGACTGTGAAGACCAAGGTTCTGAATATTCTGATAACTTGTCTCTTGATCCTTCTAAGCATGCTTCAACATTATTTCATCAGAAGCCTCTGAATATTAGAAGATAAGATCAAAAGGTTTTGCATCAGGAAAATAGTACACAGTACAAGTCACCCTTTCCTACACTACCCTTATTTTGTGGGCTAAGGACAATACTATTGTACCATTTTTCCTCCCATGTGCAAGCCATTATGAAAAAAGACATTTGCAATTTGGGTTTCTAATTCCACCCTCCAACGATTCTTTTATTGCCTATATAAAGTAGACTTGAAGATTAGAAGAAGTTGCTAATTTAACGCGCTCATAACAATGCTACTACATACGCTCTTGCTGAAATCATATTATTTTTTTGTATAGTTTTTGTAAACACATAAGAGTTTTTGCTCGTTACTGTGTGAGAAATATTCATTTATTAACTTGTGTTAATCTTCTTTTTAGAAGCATTATTTGTAAACATAACTTATAAATCTCAAATCTGTTTGAGTGGTTTTCTTGAGTGACCAGGTTTTAGTCAGATAGATTCAAAAAGACATGGAAGGTTAGTCTTTGTGGTGTTTGTAATCAAGTTTTAGTTATAAAGGATTAAGTACTTCTTGAGAAGGCGAAATCACCATGGTAGGGTAGACTGGAGATAGCTTCGTTAACAGCGAACCAGGATAAAAATAACTTTGTTATTTTTCTTGTTCGTATTGTTTCTTTGTTAAGTTGGTTTTAAAAAATATTTTGTTTTTAGAAACCTAATTCAAACCCCCATTTCTTGTGTTTCTCTCCACCTTCAATTGGCATCAGAGCTCCGGTTATGGTCTTGATAAGATATCAAACACTTAACAGTGTCATATAAAGATACAACGTGAAACATAATAGCTGCCCTTCCACCACCAGTTGCTCAAACAAATGATAGAGATAATTATAATGATAAACCTCCAGTTTTTATGGAGATAGATTTGAGTATTTGAAGGATAAAACAGAGAGATTATTTCTAGGCCATGATGTTGATATATGGGATATGGTAGTTGATGGCTACGTACACCCAGTAGATGCAAGTGGAAATAAAGTGGAAATAAGAGTGACGACTAATCAACAAAAGAAAAACTATAAGCATCATCACAAACCAAGAATCATCTTGCTAAATGTTATTTCATACACTGAGTATGAGAAAATTACCAGCAGGGATATTGTTATATCCATATTTGATTCTCTGAGGATGATGCATGAAGGGAATGCACAAGTTAAAGAAACCAAGGTTCTTGCCTTGATTCAAAAATATGAAGCATTCAAGATGAAGGATGAGGAAACGGTTGAGAACATGCTCTCAAGTTTTCATACTCTTGTTGCAGGACTTAAGGTCCTGGACAAAGGGTATTCTACTGCTGATCATGTTAAAAAGATCATCATAAGTCTATCTAAGCGTTGTAGACCTATGGTAACAGCTCTGAAGTTATCAAAGGATATTAACAACACTTCTCTTGAAGAACTACTTAGTTCTTTAAGAAGTCATTAGATTGAGCTTGAGGAACATGAGACCAAGAGAAAGAGCAGGTATATTGCTCTGAAGTCTTCATGAAGGTATGAGAAGATTAAATTTGTTCAAGCAGAAACTGATGAAGAGTCTGAAGAGGAATCAGAAGAAGAAGATGATTTGTCTCTTCTGTCCAGACGCATTAATCAACTCTAGAAGAAAAGGCAAGGAAAATTCAGAGGACAAAGAAGGATACGTGTTCGTTATGAGTCCATTTCTGGATCCAAGAAGGCTGAAGCTGGCAAAGAACTCATGTGCTTTAAGTGCAAAGAGCGTGGCCACTTCAAGAATGAATGTGCCAAGTTAAAGAAAGAAAGGCCCAAAAAGAAATTCAGAGAAAAAAGAAGGGTCTAATAGCTACATGGGATGATTCGGAGTCTCCAAAAGATGATTCTGAAGAAGAGTAGGCTAACATGGCGTTGATGGCTTGCACATAATTTCCCGTAGAAACGATTCAATTTGAGTCAGAATTTGAGTCATATTCTAAAGAGGTATTTTCTGAACTATCGTGTTCTGAGCTTGAATCTAGTTTATTAGAAATTCTTGAAAAGTATCGAAATCTTTTGGACAAGTACAAGGATCTGAAGAAGATTCATGTATCTGAATCAAAAGCTCACTTTAAGCTTCAGAAGATTTTTCAAGTTTGAGTGAAGAAAATCTTATTTTGAAAAACAACTATGTGCCTCAAAGCAAGAGTCTCAAACCTGAAAAGAAAATTCTTTCTAAATCCTTTACAAGTTTTGGATATATCATAAAGAAATATGATAAATCTTTCCAGAAATTTCCTGCTAGAAGCCTGATGGCTTCCATGATTTATGGCGTTAGTAGAAATGGGACAAGGTGTATTGGTTATGATTCTGATGACGAATCTGATTCTGAAAAAGATGACAAGTCAAATACTCTTCAGTCACATTTTGTTCCTTCTGGGAAACAAAATGATGTTAGGCCTAAAGATAGAACTATTTCTAAACCTAAGGCTAAAACAAAGCCTCATGTCTGTTTCAATTATGCATACATGTATAAATATCCTACACAGAAGCCTAAGTTTGTTAAAAACATTGGGAAGACTAACTCAAAAGGACCCATAAAGATATGGGTACCTAAGGATAAAATAGTATATGTTGCAGATATCCTTAGCAGCGGAGTTAAGACACCAGCCATGGTACCTGGACTTTGGATGCTTGCGGAACATGACATGAAGAAGGCATATGTTCCAAAGCCTATAACTTAAGCTTGGAGGCATCATCGGTTTTAGAAGTGATCAGGAAAGGAATATCATTGTCTCCGGAATAGTAGGTAATTGTACACTCCCTTCCATTACTAATGTTTTTTAGTTGAAGGGTTAAGGCATAATCTGTTGTCCATAAGTCAATTAAGTGACAATGGTTATGACATTATTTTCAATCAAAAGTCCTGTAAAGTTGTTATTCAAAAGGATGGCTCGGTTCTTTTCAATGGAAAGAGGAAGAACAACATTTACAAGATAAGAATTTCTGATTTAAAAAATCAAAATGTAAAATCTCTTATGTCTGTGAATGAAGAGTAATGGACGTGGCATAGACGATTGAGCCATGTTAGCATGAGGAGGGTTTCTCAGCTAAACAAGCTTAATTTAGTCAGAGGCATGTCAAATATGAAGTTTGCTTCATATTCTCTTTGTTAAGCATGTCATAAAGTCAAGTTCTCTAAAATTTCTTTCAAGGATAAAAATGTTGTCTCAACCTCCAGACCATTGGAGCTTCTTCATATTGACTTGTTTGGTCCAGTGAAAACTGCCTTTATCAATGGTAAGAAGTATGAACTAGTAATTGTTGATGACTACAACATATGAACATGGGTAAAATTTATCAAACACAAGGATGAGTCACATTCTATGTTTTCTACCTTCTGCTCTCAAGTGAAAAATGAGAAAGATCTCAAAATTGTAAAAGTCAGAAGTGATCATGGTGGCGAATTTGAAAACAAAGACTTTGAAAAACTATTTGATGCTAATGGCATTTCCTATGATTTATCATGCCCTAGAACTCCATAACAAAATAGAATTGTAGAGAGGAAGAATAGGACTCTGCAAGATATGGCCAAAACCATGATCGACGGGACTAATGTGGCCAAGAACTTTTGGGCAGAGGGAATCAACACAGAGTGTTATATTTAGAGCAGGATCTCTATAAGACCTATTATGGGTAAGACTCCCTATGGATTATGGAATAATATGAAGCCCAACATTTCATATTTTCATCCCTTTGGATGTTCTTGTTTTATGCTGAACACTAAAGAGAATTTGAGCAAGTTTGATTCTAAGGCACAAAAGGGCATCATGTTAGGATACTCCGAAAACTCAAAAGGCTACAAAGTGTATAACACTGGGACACGGACTGTTGAGGAATCAATCCTTGTCAGATTTGATGATAAGCTTTACTCTGAAAAGTCAAAGCTAGTTGAGAAATTGTATATCTAGAGATCACTTACTCATGTTCTGAAGGGAAGAATTCAGAAGCCAAAGAAGCTGAAGCTAAAGACTCTGAAGCTCCTCAACCAGAAGCCTTTTAAGCTTAGACTCCTCTGAGAAGGCATAGACAGAGATCCTCACATTCTAAAGAATTGATTCTGGGTGACAATTCTGAACTCATCAGAACCAGGTCCTCATTTAATCACTCTAAAGAAAGTATTTAGGTTTGGTGTATCTGATAGAGCCTACATCAATTGATGAAGCACTTCAGGATACATAATGGATTTTGTCTATGCAAGATAAACTCAATCAATTCTCCATAAATAATGTTTGGGATCTGGTTCCAAGACCCAAAGGAAGTCATGATATTGGAACCAAGTGGATCTTCAGGAATAAGTTGAACGAACAAGGAGAGGTAGTTAGAAATAAGGCTCAACTGGTTGCACAAGGTTATAGTCCGCAAGAGGGGATTGACTATACAAAAACCTTTGCACCATTTGCCAGATTAGAGTCGATTCGTCTCTTAATCCCTTTTGCAGTTAATCATAACACCATCCTATATCAGATGGATGTTAATAGTGCATTTATGAATAGTTATATTTCTGAAGAAGTGTATGTACACCAACCCCCTGGTTTTGAAAATCCTAAAAATCCAGATTTAATTTTCAAACTGAAGAAATTATTGTATGGTCTGAAACAAGCTCCCAGAGCATGGTATGAAATACTAGGCAATTTTATTTTAGAAAATGATTTCACCAGAGGGAAAGTTGATACAACATTGTTTTGTAAGTATTTCAAAAATGACATTCTTGTTGTTTAGATTTATGTTGATGACATAATATTTGGTTCTGCTAATGCTACTTTATGCAAAGAATTTGCTAATTCTATACAGTCAAAGTTTGAGATGAGTTTGATGGAAGAACTCAAGTTCTTTATAGGGATTTAGATTAATCAAAGTTCAGAAGGAACTTACATCCATCAGAGCAAGTACATCAAGCAACTTTTGAATAAGTTTCACATGTCTAAATGCAAGATGTCAAAGACTCATATGCATCCTACATGCATCCTTAAGAAGGATGAGGTAAGTGCTAAGGTAGAACATAAGGTATACAGAGGGATGGTTGGTTACCTCTTATACTTGACTTCTTCTAGGCCTAATATTTTGTTTAGTGTATATTTGTGTGCTCGCTTTCAATCAAATCCTAGAGAGTCCTACTTAACAGTTGTTAAGAGGATCTTCAAGTTCTGAAAGGTACGATTAATATTGGCTTATGCTATAGAAAATGCAAAGACTATAAGATAGTGGGTTATAGTGATGCTGACTATGCTGAAGTCATACTTGAGAGGAAAAACACTTCTGGAAGCGGTTAGTTTCTGGGAGATGATCTAATCTCATGGTCCAGCAAAAGGTAATCAACAGTAGCACTTTCAACCGGATGAAAAGTCAACTAGAATATTTCCATATACATGAGAGTAACAATCTTATACTCTGTGATAATACTTCTGCTATTTATTTATCTAAGAATCCCATTATGCATTCTAGAGAAAAACATATAAAGATAAAACATCACTTTGTACGTGACTATGTTTAGAAGGGTATTTTAATTCTAAAATTTATTGATACATACCATTAATGGGATGATATATTTGCAAAACCCCTAGTTGGAGATAGGTTTGTTTTCATTCTGAAAAATTTAAAAATGGACTTACATCCAGAATGAAAAAGATATTTTTTAGAAGGTTTATCTCTCAGAATGACAAAACGAGACTCTGAGATTTGTTGGTAGTTCTGAACTTGTGAGACTTCTGAAGTGAGAAGGTTTCATAAGCTCATATGTATCCAGTCATAGTTTTTTTGAGTAAAAAAATGCTTTATGGATGCTTAATAGTTAATAATTAAATAGTTATCAATCAGTCTCGATAAATGGAACAATTTTAAGACAACCGTCTTAGAAAACTGAACTATTTATGATCAGATGATGTGACAAGTTGGGTGAATAAACCTTGGGGTTAGGTAAAATAATTCACACTTTACCCCCTTGACATAATTTTTTTTGTTTGCTTTATGTTTTTCATGATTGCAAAAATTTATATTTAAACTCACTTCACACACTTTCGCTACTCTCACATCCTATACTTTCAATCTTTGAGCCAATGTTCGTTGCAAACCCTAAAACCATGTTTTCTCTTCAACAATGGCTTCTACTCAACAATCTACTCAACAATCTACTCAACAGACTCAAGATCAGCAACAAGCTCAACAACAAGGGGTTGTTATTACTCACAGTACTAGACATGGTTCTTCTTCTTAATTGCAAGCACCACAATAACTTCCTCATCTGCTTCAAGTTGTTTCAATAAGATCTTCTTTAGGTGATCTTATTCATACTGAAGACGCATACATTATTCCTGATACTACCTTGAATATCTATGCAGATAGACTGGGAGTTTTGGGAGAACTTCTTGTTGATTTCAACAATTTGAAGGACAATGGGATTAACCTTCTTTCTGTTGTCATATTTCAAGGTTGGGAAAATTTCTTCAACCGTCTTCAAGGGCCAGTTTACTTCAATCTGGTAAAAAAAAATTGGATTCATGCTAAATAATCTTCGTTCCAAGTAAAATCCTTTATGTTTGGAAAGAAGATTGTGATATCTGAGAACCTTATTGCCAAACTCATAGATCATGATGGGTCTGGAATAAGATGTGAAGAAATGTTGGAAAAGGATTAAAATATTACTGAGATGTCTAAACTGCTTTTCTTCTCTGGAAAACACTCTAGAAAAATCAAGGATTTGTTTCCTCATCTGAAGGTTTGGGCTAGGATACTTCTTAGATGTGTTAATCCTAGACCTACAACTAACTCCTCTGACTACATCAATGGTGATCAACAGTATATCATGTACTACATTGAATCTGAAAAGAAGGTGAATCTTCCTGCACTTCTATTTCAGAATCTGAGGGATAATGTGAGAGACACCAGAAATGGTAGCAAAAGGACCAAGGGCTACATTCTTCTGGGTAGGCTGATCTTAGATATTCTGATGGAGAGTAAGATGATTGACTCCCTAACAGATGATCAGTTTACAAAAGTCATGAAACCCACTTCTGGAAAATGGCTCAATGGCATTGGTATGAAGAATATGAAGATTATTACTGAGGTAATAAGTCCCCCTGTTGAAGTATCCAAGGAAGAGATACACAACAGAAGGATACCTTTGAATGATTTTCCTATCTTCTCAAAGCCATATTCTCTAGATGATGTGGTTAAGTTTCTGGAGTAGTGACATGCTAGTGTTCTTCTGGAAGCTTCTGAAGTTATTTCTCTGAAGAAGAAGAGGAATATTACTAAGAGGCACTCTGAAAGGATGGCTAAGAAGTTTAAGACTTCTAGAGAGCATCAGGAGACTTTTGTTGAAGCACCCAAAGCTTCTAAATCTACTTCTGCTGGAACTTTTGTTTCTTCTGATTTTCGTTTGATTTCTACTGTTAATAGTTCATACATTCCACCACCCTCCCAACCATATTTGAACTTCTAACCTCCATTATAATACCTCAATCTCAATCACCTTTACCATCTTCTATCCTATCAAAACTCATCCAACCAAGAAACCATCCATTAGATCTTGAACCATCTCCCCCACCCACTCAGATGCTTCCATTTTCGAATCAAACTTTAATTTTGACACTAAATATGATGTTGAGAATATATCCCTTCCTGATAGAACTCATCAACCATATTCTTACCAAACACCCTATCAAACCAACATTCACCTTACACCCTTGGATGAATTGTTAACTCAGTTTGAAGGCGGGACTACTGGCATACTCCACTCTCTCTATGAGGCTTGTGCTTCTAACACAAACTTTTATGAGGTGTGTGCTCTGACAAACAACTTCAGAAGCTGGATTGAAGTCAGTTCTAAAGTGCTAGAGATTTCTTACTTCATGGAAGAAAAGAGGAACTTCCATTCCAGAATCGCCGGTATCGTTGAATCCCTGCTTCAGAAGGTTCCTCCAACGCTTCTGCTTCCTGCTCCTATTGTGACTCTACCTCCTTCTCCAGTTCAGACTCCTTTGGTTATTTATGTGCCTACTAAAGAAGTTGGAAGTGTCTCCGGTGAGAAGAAGACTTTGAATTATGAGGAATTCATTTTGAAGGCTTTGGAGCATCTCTCTGCTGAGAATTCTGAAGTGAAGAAAAGGACATCAAAGTTAGAAGGGATGCTTGGAGAGATCTTATCAAGACTGTCACCCCTTCCTAAACCTTAGTTTTAAAAAACTTTGTTGTTGTCTTTGATTTATTTTTCATTTATGAACTCAGTATTGTCTTGAATAAAATGATTCTTTTGGAGTAAGAATGATTGTGTTTACTCTGTCTTTATATTATTTTTGAATGATGACAAAGACGGAGAAAGAATGATTTATTTTGATATATATAATTCCAATTATGAAACCCAAATATGTTTTATATGTTTCTGACATTGGTAACCTTTCTGAGAACTTTTAATAAGTTCATCATGTTAACCAAGTGTTTCAAGTGCTTATTTTACCAAGTGCTTAAGTTGGACCATGTGTATACAAGCTCTAAACCTGACAAAGTTCTGAACCATATGTATACAAGTTCTAAACCTGATGAATACAACTAGGATATGAAACTTGACATCAGTTGTCATGAATAATTCAACCAGGCTATGAAATATCTAACAAATGATGGCCTATGATGATACTGATAACCAGACTTTCTGACACTTAAGCAGGACTCTAAATGAATTACTTTTGTACCTAAGATGATGCATTCTGGGAAGCTACTTCAACCTTTATAACCAAGCTTATGCCTTATGGGAAGATAGCAAACAGACAGTAACCAGATAGCAATCAGATAGTAACCAGGTGTCTTCCTTTCTGAGAGAGAGAGAGAGAGTAATAACTAGGCTTTTGCCTTATGGGAAGTTATTTCTTTCATGCTTATTGAAATTTTCATATGTGTTAAGATTATTTTAAGTCTTAAATTTAGTGGGAGCTTGCAAACCTAACTCTGACATTCTATGTTGAAAAATAATTTTTAATAGTATAAAATTCAAGGGGAGCTTACATACCTCGCTATGATATTTTTATGTGATTAAACTAAGTAAACATTATTCTTCAAAATACATGGTTTTGTCATCATCAAAAAGGGAAAGATTGTTAGAACAAGATTTGGTTATGCATCTGACCTTTACTTTTTGTGATAACAATGCGTTGTTTCTTAGAGAACAAATTTGTATACTAATAGTTTTATCTAGTGTGTAGCTTTTGCTAACATGTTCTAACTCTGAAGCAATGACGTGTGACGTCATCAGATTCTGAAATCAACACACTATGACTATGAGGAGATTCAAGTGCTTTACAAGATGTCTCCCTGTTCTAGAAAGCTCTTAGACAACGGTTCTGAGGAACGTTCATATTAAAGCTTCTGACTGTGACTCTAATTGAAGAGTCTCTGAAGGTTTGTCTGCCTTCAAGATTATGCGCTCAAGTTCTGAAGATTATGAAGATCAGGTTCTGAGGAATTGTGTCAAGACTCTAAAGACCAAGGTTCTGAAGATTCTGATAACTTGTCTCTTGATCCTTCTAAGCATGCTTCAACATCATTTCATCATAAGCCTATAAAGATTAGAAGATAAGATCAAAAGGTTTTGCGTCAGGAAAATAGTACACAGTACAAGATCATGCTTTCCTCCACTACCCTGATTTTGTGGGCTAAGGAAAATATTATTATACCATTTTGCCTCCCATGTGAAAACCATTATGAAAAGAGATAACTGCAATTCAGTATTCCAATTCTACCTTCCAACGGTTATTTTCTATGGCTATATAAAGGAATCTTGAAGATTAGAAGAAGCTGTTAATTTAATGCGCTCATAACAACATTACTACACACGCTCTTGCTGAAATCATATTATTTATGTGTATAGTTTTTATAAACACACAAGAGTTGTTGCTCGTTACTATGTAATAAATATTCATTGTATTAACTTGTGCTAATCTTCTTTTTAGAAGCATTATTTGTAAACACAACTTGTAAATCTCAAATCTGTTTGAGTGGTTTCCTTGAGTGACTAGGTTTTAGTCAGATAGACTCAAGAAGACAATGATGGTTTATCTTTGTGGTGTCTGTGTCGTACCCCAAATTTTGACCATCTTTCTCCTAACTTGGGATCTAGACCACTACCATATCCAGAGCATATATAAGTCATTTGGTCAACCCCAATGACCTGAGGAGTCAAAGGGGGACCATTTTGACTTTTTAAGTCTCTAACCCCATCTTGATTAATTATCATTTTAGGATAGTCTAGGGTGACATAACAATTTTGATTTTTCTTTAGAAACCTTTAGTTATTAATCATTAAAGTTTTAATTAGTAAGAATTAGTATTTTAATTAAAATATTTTAATTTAGGGGTCTTCGCTAATGGTAGATTAATATTATTACATTAATTAGATATTAATGAATTAAATTAATTGGATTTTGATTAATTAAATTAATAAAATACTAATTTATTTATATTATTAATTGGTTTTTTGATTAATTTTTAAAATCATTTAGATTAATTAAGTAATTAGATTAGATTAGTTTATAGTATTAATTTAATTAATGTTTTGTTGATAATCATTTTAGTCAAAGTTGATTAAAGTGGTGATAATGTGTTTTTTATTGTTTTAAACAATTTTTTGTTTGAGGTTGGTCAAAATATTGACCAAATTAAGTCCAGGCCCATAATCTTGTTGGGTCAAGCGCATGACCCAAATCCCTCATTAAACTGGGTCAAGTTCATGACTCGGGTCCAATTCCAACTCACTTAATTCCCCAAAACCCTGATTTGCGCATATTCAGAAACCAAATTGGATCAAATGAATGAAGAAGTATTTAATCAAAACTTTCCATTAATAAAATTCTGATACATTTAAATTTGGATTTGCATAGCAATTCAGACCAAATACATCAAATCCTAAAAACCCTAATTCCTAACTAAATCAATTACAATCAATCAAATTAAAAAAAAACGTCCTAATACACCAATCTGATTAATGTACAAAACCCTAATGATCACTATAAAAATCTAAGTCTAAATCGTAACAGAGGACGATTTTTTTTGGATAAAAACCTAGATAACTAAAACAGCAGCGATTCCTACATTACCCTGCACCAAAGATCTAAACTTTGAACACTTAGGGTTTTACATTGAAACCTTAAGCTTCTTAAGAGCTTAGCCTACCCACTGTCTGCAAAAGAAAGAGAATAAGATTAGAAGAAAGTAGAGAAAGTAGAAACAGAGGCTAGAGGAGAAGGAGAGAGACGCAACTTAATTGGTCACTACAGGATCAATTGGTGGTCTTCTCTTGCTTAACCTTGAGTATATGTTGTATTGTGTTGTTTTTTTATGCCTTTATGTTGCTAAAAGTTTGATTTTACTATTAATTGCTTATTTTATTTGAGGTTTAGGGTAACCGAAAGGGGATGGGGATTAAGATTGGGAATTGTTGAATTAGGAATTTTATTTGATTTTGGGAAATTGAAGGTTTAATTGGGGTTCAAAGGGGGCCGATCTATGGATCAAACAAGGTTTGAGGTTGATCTGGGTAGGTTTAGGGTATTTCTAGGCTCGGGTTAGGGTTAGAGTTCATCTGGGGAACCCTAGGGTTCTTCTTTTCTGGATTTTGAGTTAGGGTTCATGCTGAACCAAAGTTAGGGCTCTTAAGGGTTTGAATATGTTATAGGTAAGGTTGAAGGTCTAGTTTTAAGGATGAATGTGCATGAGGAACGTTCATCGTGTTCTGGGTTGGGGATGAGGTTTCTGGTTGAACTTCAACCAGAAACTGGGGAAAATGGTGGTTCTCAGGGTGGTGGTTGATGTTTGGGGGTGGCTGGCAGAGTGTGAATTAGAGAGGAGAGAGAGAGAGAGAGAGAGAGTGAGAGAGAGAGAGAGAGAGAGATGAAGAGAGATAGTACAAATGAGAAAATGTGATATTTATGAAGGATATTTATGAGTTGGAAGTTGTTTGAAAAATTTGGGCAAATTTTTTGTCTTTGCCAATCGATTCGCACCTTATCCCAATCGACCGAGAGATTTCAAAAATGCGCCCTATTCGATTAGGATAACATCTTAATGATGGGTAATTTCTAGATCTCTTTTCTTTCGATTCTTAACTTGGTAATCGATTGTAAAGGAGTCAACCAATGGATAAAAACACTTTTCCAATCGATTGACATGTCATAAAATGTTTTTAAAAATGATTTCCTTTTTGAGCCAACCTCTAGTTTAGAGGTCCATTTCCTCATTTTAAATCATCTAAACCAAATTTCATTTCATACTTCTCTCTCTCTCTCTCTCTCTCTTTCTCTCTCTCTCTCTCTCTCTCTCTCTCTATATATATATATATATATATATATATATATATATATATATATATATATATATATATATATATATATATATAGAGAGAGAGAGAGAGAGAGAGAGAAGTATGAAATGAAACTTGGTTTAGATGATTTAAAATGAGGAAATGGACCTCTAAACTAGAGGTTGACTCAAAAAGGAAATCATTTTTAAAAGCATTTTATGACATGCCAATCGATTAGAAAAGTGTTATGATCCATTGGTTGACTCCTTTACAATCGATTACCAAGTTAAGAATCGAAAGAAAAGAGATCTAGACATTACCCATCATTAAGATGCTATCCTAATCCATTAGGGCACATTTTTGAAATCTCTCGGTCGATTGGGATAAGGTGCAAATCGATTGGCAAAGACAAAAAATTGCCCAAATATTTCAGACAACTTCCAACTCATCTGGCACGACTACAAGCCATTTTTGAAAGTATTTCTTTGAGAAAAATCAATTTAATTTTTTTTCTTCGTGTGTGTGTGATTTATTTATCCTAGCTTAAAAGCTCGCAAAGTTTGTTTAGAAACTTAAAGACCAACCTCTCCAAGATTCTCAAGGAAATAAGACTAACCGCTTCGATCCGCCATTTGGGAGAAAGACTCACTACTTCACTCTGTTGTTTATTGTTTGGATGGAAGTCAACCTTAAACTTCACTTTTCATTTTATAAGGAGGATTCATGAGTATAACCTACTAAAAGCTCTCAAGTTTATTGGATACTCTTAAGATCAATTCTTGAGAAAATGAGTAGATATTTTTATTTGTTTGATTGAACCTCTATAATTCTCGGTGTTCTCTCTTTTCCCTCAACTCTTTACTTTATTCAATTTATATTCTTCAAATTTTATTTTTCCACTGCTTAATATTACAACAGCTTTCAAAATGTTTTTAAATTCTGATTCTAAACCGAATTTTTTTTAAACTGTGTTTTTTGGAACCACATAATTCACCCACCTCTTATGTGGAAAGTCACATGTCCAACATGTCTATGCCCTTTGTTGGATGCTCTCCCCATGGGAAGGCGTGGTAAATACTATTTATCTATCACATAGTTATGTGTGAAAAGTCAAACCATGACTCCTTGAGAAATAGGCAGTCAACAGCCTCCCTCAGTCAAGGGGGAACGATTACCACTTTTGATAGGCTCCCGAACTCTAGGCCACACATTTTTATAAATACCTCATTCTTAGGGTTGAGGGGATAACTCATAACACACTCATAATACTGCATAAACACGAGGCATATCACCTCATATGAGCTTGCTCTCTCCATAATCAGAAACGCCACCAAACATGGCCTCTCGCAGCCCCGAGCATGCCCTAACCACCATAAAACGACTAAGGCCTATGGTCATCCCTACTAGCTTAGGGATACCATGCACTCTTGTGCTTTTTGACAAGTACAAATGTTATTAGCTCGATGCCTCATTGTTTGACAAGTGACTCCAAACAAAAGAGGTCGGGGTTAAACTGTGTTAATTTGATAAATGATGTGCAATTAAAATTCTTTGACAAATATGATTTTTTAAAAATAATTTTCAAATTAACCAAAAAAATAGGCAGCAAAATAAGTAAATAATAGGAAATTAGAGTAAAGGAAAGCTAAAAACACAACTGAAATAAATAGATAGCAAAATATAAAGAGATAAGGGTTGAGAGAACTGCCTTGATCTAATCGATTCGTTAAATACCTTAATCAATTAGGCAGTGTATACAAGCTTCCTAAATATTTAGGAACATCCTTGATCAATCTCCCAAGCACCTTGATGGTTCATTTATAAGCATCTTGACAGGTTGAACAAAAAGTTTTTATAGTTGGTTTGGGTGATAAAATGGTAAAATAAAAGTTTGTAAACATATTCGTTATGAGATAGAGTTATCACATATGCATAAACATATTCATATACATATACGGATAAAATCAGTACTACCAAATTTTGTGTTTCTTGTAAAAATTGATCAACTACAGTGGAGGGCTTAGTTTTGTTTGTTATGGATGACAAATTTTAAAGAAAAATGGAGAAGAAATGAGGAAAAATGAATGTGAAAATGTAAAATGAGTCAAAGAAAGAGAGATGAAAAGTTATAGATTTGTTTAGGTGTCGGGGATTATCGATAGTAAAATATATCCCAACGAACATAATTGTAAAAGTGGTGTCCTTTTTATTAGCACCTATCTGAACGATCCAGACAAAAACTGGGAGGGATAACCATTAATTAAGTTATAATAGTAAAAAATATTTCAGAGACAATCCTTTACATAAATTCTCACATAAGTGTTTTCGAAGACATTTGAGAAAACCCCCTCTCATCTTTTCCTAATAAAGACAAAATTCAAATTATATTCAATATTATATAAAGGGTAACCCATGTATAATCTTTTCTCAACAAAGATAAATTTCAAGTTTTAAAATTGATGTCTCTCATTTATCTAATGGATAAGCCTTTGCAATGTTATAATATTTTATTTTTCATGTGGAGAACCTCTCACAATGTCATTTTCTTTTGTTTTAGTAAAAGAGCACTTATTTTTGTAATTTAACTTTTGATTTAAATTTATTGTGTAATTATTTAAACTAGTAAGATATTTGGCAAAAGTTTTTCAATATAATGATTTAATTAGAATTGAGTTTATTACTTTTTATGAAGTAATAAGAATTGACTCGGTAGTAAGAGTTTGATATTATAACTTTAAATTCCATATAAAAGAGTTATAAAATGATGATTAATACTATTATTATTAATAATAACTTTCTATCTATTTATTTGTTTATTTATTAAAAAAACAAGCTTATCACATAATGTTTTAGTGGACCACTTCATAAAACCTCATTTTTTTTGTTGGGTCGTTAATTATTTCTTTAGATAATGTTCTTTTATTTTAGGTAAGATAATGTTGTTTGTTCGAAGAGTTACGTTTGGTTGATGTTGATGATATCAAATTTTACATCAAGCTAGCTAACTGTCATCACCTTAGATGCTTTTGAAAATAAAGAAATGATTCTAACTTCAAACAACTCTAACCTCACGCGTTTCTACTTGTCTTACTCATTCTTTGGTTAGTTGCACTTTTTTGTACAATTAGTTAAGCTTATAATTACTCTCTATAAGAGTTAGTTATAAACCAATGATAGCTAATTATCCAAACTAACCAACTTTTCCTTCTAAAACTCTTTTGTTAATCTACATGTCATTTGTTTCAATAAAAAAATTAAGCACTCCTTGGATTTCATTAGTTTATATTGCCAGTGTTAAAATTAAACTTTCACAAATGCGAAATAAGTATTAATGTACAAAAAATTTAAGCTTCTTATATATTTTTTTAAAAATCGATTAAATATGTATTATGATATTTTTAAAATTAAATTGAAAATACTAAACACTTTAAGTCAACTATATAGACAATTGGCTTAAAAGAGATGTATAGAAAATAAACAAAGTACTGTGGTTAATATAGGAGGTGCATATTTTTATATAGACGGCAAGATAACAAATTATTTCTAACAAAATTTTATATATGTAACAAATTATGCTTGATAATTTTAACTTTATAACTAACTCTATATAATAATAATAATAATAATAATAATAATAATAATAATAATAATAATAATAATAATAATAATAATAATAAAAAAAAATAATAATAATAAATAATAAAAAGTTGTTGTAGCATGACTAACTAATTCTATTTTGATTTCATTCTCTAATACTCTCTTTAAGTTGGAGGAAGAAGATTATGAACATTCAACTTATCATAATATCATGGAAATTCTTTGTCCCTAAAGATTCTGCTTTTTGTTGTTTGGTTGACAACTAAATTGTAGAGTTAACACTAGATTTTATATGTTCACAAATGAAATGGCAGTCAACTTCGATATGTTTAGTTCTCTCTCATGAAAAACTCGATTGATAGCCAAATATAAAATTGTTTGATTAATCACGGTGTAGAAGTGTATGAGTGTAGCAAGGAGGTTGGAGAGTTCCTAGCAAATTATGTAGTCAGAGTATTTCATTGATAGCATAAATCATTGCATGATACTCTGCCTCAATCAAGGATCTTGAAAATTATAACTTGTTTCTTTGTCAGCTAGGATATGGGTGCAAGTTTCATCAAATATCCATAAATATATTTTCTAGTAATGGGACATGAATCTCAATTTGAGTCACAATAACCAACAAATTTTAAATCATTATTCTTTGGTAGGATTATGTCTTGACCGGAAGAATATTTCATGTATCTTAAGACTATCATGGTTGAATCTCAATGATTTTGAAAAGGGGTTTGCATAAATTGGAGTAGAATATGAACTAAATATGTTATCTCTAGTCTCGTAATAGTAAGGTAAATAAGGTGTCCCACTAATCTTAGATATCTTGACGGTTCTGAAAAATATTGTATGTTAGTTATAAACCAATTTTTTATTTTGTTCCATTAGAAAAAGGAGATTATTTACAACCAAGCATGTCACATTCATTTAGAATGT
This sequence comes from Lathyrus oleraceus, assembly GCF_024323335.1. Classification (NCBI taxonomy): domain Eukaryota; kingdom Viridiplantae; phylum Streptophyta; class Magnoliopsida; order Fabales; family Fabaceae; genus Lathyrus; species Lathyrus oleraceus. The sequence goes on along the minus strand of NC_066582.1, from coordinate 247,092,315 downwards.
CCAAAGTATATTTTCTTTGACAAATGAAAAATCATGCTAACCCTAGAGCCAATTGTAAACCAAAACAATACTTCAAGTATCTTAGATCCTTAATATGAAAACAATTACTAAGATATTTTTTTAATTTGATACAAGCATTCGAGTTATTTCTAAGTATGACCAAATAATCAACATAGATTAATACTGTGATAAAATTGAATTCACATTCATAGGTAAAATGGTTATGCTCTTCTTGATTTTATTTTAAACCATAACTCAGAAAGGACATGGAAAGTTCAGATTATCAATTCTTATAAGCCTGTTTTAGACCATAGAGATACTTCTTTAGACGGAAAACCATATTTTTATTGGGAATTTTGTATCCTTGAGGTGGACTCATGTACACTTCTTCACTAAGTTCTCCTTGTAAGAATGTGTTGTGAGGGCAAATATGCCTAGTCCTTATTTTAATAATGTCAAACCTTTCTAGTAGTCCATAACGTGTACTTTGGACGGTGTCATCATATCATAGAATGCATTCATCCTCTAACATGTTCAAAATATAAGTTCAACGTATCCAGGCATATAAGATAATATCATAGATGTGAATCACACATTTGATCATCGTTAATACCCTAGGTTCATAAGAGATTGGTTTAAATTGGTCAAAATACATCTCAAAAATCATTTGTGAGAGTTTAAGAACTGTGACTCGACTCATGACTCGGAACGTAACTCTCGGGTCTGAACAGGCCGGGTCACAGATCGACTCAATCCTGGGAAAACTAAATGAGTCGACTCATCCACATGTTGCATTGACTCATTACCTATTTCCATTTGAACCATGTAGCCACGGGTCTGAACAGGTTGAGTCATAGGTTGACTCAACCCTGGAAAAGCTCTTTTTGAGTCGACTTATCCCCTGTTTGAGTCAACTCATCGCCTGTTTTACTTGAATAATTTTGCCTCGGGTCCATACAAGTCGAGTGACCTCTATGAACAGGTCGAGTGGTCGCTACTTGGACTCAATTTTCTACTGTGTAATTTTGCAAAATAATTATGTTATGTCTGTTATTTGGTCCATGCATCTCATATAAATATTCTAGAGTCTCTTCTTCAATATCTAACAAGAAAAGTGAAAGATATACACCAAAGTGCTCTTCATCTTCATTCTCCATTACATTTCTCAACAAATACACATAACATTTTTTGTTGATCATTGTGCATTGATGTGGTGATAACGTCCAAATAAGATTGTGTAATCTTAGTTTGGGTTAAGGCTTTGTGTGAGTTTTTCTTGAATAAAACCATTGGGGTTTTTTCCTCCAAGAAGTAGGGTTTTTTGCACTAACCTTTGCTTCACAAATTCAGTCGAGTGAAAAGTTTGATGAACGGTGGGTTCGGTCAAACAAGTAATGGTAACCGGAGGATTATGAAGAAAGCTTAGGGTTCAAGTGACTTGCGATCGAAATCAGTCGAGCTGAAGTTTTGGAGAATATGGCGTTCTTGCAATAAGGTAGCTGTAACCGTAGGTTTGTTCGAAGCGCTTGAAGGACTTGGTTCAACTCGAATCAAGGGGACAAAAGCGAATAGGATCTACAACAATACTAGGGGTTTGTTGGTGGTGATCATTACTTCTCTTGTACAAACTTTGCAACTTGTTAATAAAAACATCTCAATTCTAGATTTGGAATTGAGGGCAGACGTACCCTAAGCGAGGACGACATGGGAATTGCCTCAACAAATCCGGTCTTATTCTCTCTTTCCCTTATCTCTTTAAATATTTTAGAAATTAAGTTTTGTGTGAAATTAATAGTAAAATCAATATCGCTTAATTGTTGTGCATAATAGTTGTTCGATAAATTGGTGCAATCACCTTGATTGCAACTGAATAAAATTTTGCACTTTCAATTTGAGTGAAATTGATACTTGGTGTGAAGTGCACACCAAGTGTTTGATAAAACTCATCCCACACAAATCTATTAATATTTTAATTGCTCTCTTATTATGTTAATGCATTATTAAAGGTAACGATATCAAGGATTATGGTAGTTAATCAATTGATTTAGATAGTGGTTGATTATTGTAGTTATTCCATTCAGTTTCATATCCGATCTTTTCATTAATGGATCGTTTAGACGATTATAATCTAGGGTGTTTCCGCAACCATTGAAAACATTTTTAAAAAGCACTAAATTTCAAAAACTGATCTATTCAACCCCCCTTTTAGATCGATACTATCGTCTAACATGTGTTACTAACATTCATTTGATTAAGCTCTCATCCTTTTTCTACTACAATAGTTAATAAACATCTAACCGTAGCCACTTTTGCCACGGAGGCAAATGTCTCATTGAAGTCTTTTTACTACTAATCGAGCTTTGTATTTTTTAATATATCTTGTAGATTTGTACTCAATATTATATACCAATTTTCAACTTATCAACTTTCTCCCTAAAGGTAAGTGAGTTGATTCCCAAGATTCATTATCTTCCAAGGCTTTAAGTTCTTGTGTCATTTCCTCCAACCATATTGAGTATTTTACTGCTTGTGAATATGATTTTGGATCTTTGTCATTAGTGATGGATTCAAGGTATGATTGATGTTTTGGAGAACATTGATCATAAATTAAAAATTCAGAATATGAGAAGTCATACTGTAGCGGGGTATTCGTTACCATTAGAGATATTGACTAACTCCAAGGTAAATCATACAAGTCGAGTCGCCACCGCACTTCTATTTATCCAAAGGAATGGTTAGAAAGCAAACAAAAACCTAAAAGTTTTATCGAATCAAAAACTAGTATAAATGTCTGAGATCTGGGTAAGGGGGTTGGTTATGCAATGGGAAGGTATTAGGCACCCAAAGCATCCTAGGTACTCCTAGGGAGCCCTTTTCACATTTGTTGTAAGGTTGTTGTTGTTTTGTTTTTGTGAAAATTTATTTGTGCAAACATGATTGAAGGGATGAGAAAAGAATATACAAATTTATTTACATTTTGTGTTTGAATGGATGAATCCATTGCCTACGTACCATCTTAAAAAAAAGATTAGGACCAAAACCTCGTAGTTCGGGGTAAAAAAATTCAAAAAAAAGTTGGTGAATTGATTGGTCCAAAAACCTTAAGGTCTTTTGTTATCAAAGGGAGAAAACTCAACCTAAAACCACAAATCCACAATGTGAGGATAGCTTCAACATGCTAGTGAGGGGTTAACCCTATAATAAGCATAGAAGACTCATTGTCCATCACTAAGGATAAAGGTGAGTATTATATCTACCTCAAGGATAACTCAAACCTAATAGCTAATGGTTATAAAAAAAGGTTTGATTAAGAAGGTGGCCATTGAAACCACAAAAAGTATTTGAATGGGTTATATTTACCAATTAAAAGTATTTACAAAAATATGGTTAAAGTGGATTAAAAGGTTCAATTCAGAATAAGTGTTATGAAAAATAAGTTTTGAAAATCAAAAGCATAAGGCTTAGGTTTCTAATGTTGAAAACAAAAGTTATTGTTTGCACAAAAAGTTTTGGCTTGGGTTAGAATGGGGAAAAAACGGAAGGGTTAAATTCCTAAACATACAAGAGATAAGGGAAAAGAAAATAAAACCACATTAGGATTTCCCCTCTTGAGATCATATTGATGATCCAAGTAGCTCCCATCCTTTGGAATAAGCAGTCATAAACAAATATCTCAAGCCATTAAGCACAGGTAATCGGAATAAACCTCCAGGTGGTATCCCACAAATAAAGTGGAACACCAGGCCATCTCTACAAGAGTCATGTGAGCCCTCATAAAAAAACTCAACAAACAGGTTAGAGAAAAAAAAATAGGGTAATCAAGGGTTGCCCCCAAATCAAAATGTAACCACATGAATCATGCCCTTTCAATTCACAAAAAGCTCACAAAAAGCAACCAAGGGTAGGAGGCCTAAATCTCTTGTCAAACACATGCATCAAAAGGGTATCAAATTCACCCATAATACCTCATATATTCAGAAAATTCAAATTGAAGGCATAAAGATGATGGATATAGGGCAAACCTGATTGGAGAGCTTGATTGAAATTGAGTTGCACCCGTGAGGTTTACAAAACAATCCTTAGGGTTTATGTGAGGCAGAGGTGATTCTGTGCAGTTGAGTTCCCTTCAGGGTTTGGAGGCTGCTCTGAACTCTGTTAGCTCTTCTCTCACTTTCTTTTTCCTGCCAGGGTAATAGGAATGGAATCTCCTTTTGTTTCACTGAAACTCTGAATTTATAACCTGGTTTTTGTGGACCTGTGGGCTCAAATGAGAGAGGCCCAAGTCCAAAAAAAAATTATGTTATATTTTATTTATTTATTTATTTTTTTTATTATTATTATTATTATTATTATTTTTTAGTAAACAAAAGTAAGAGAAACAATGATGTATAATTCAAGCATGCTTGGTGATCTCAAACCAATCACAAGGAGTCCCACCCAAAGGCAAAGGGAACCAAGATGCTCATGATCCTTGAGGCTATGCAAATGCAATGTTATGTTGCCATGAGGGATCTTAGGGTCAAAATTGGGGTCTTACAGATGCCCCTATTTAAGGTCATTCTAGCCGGAGAAGTGAAGGTTAAAATCTTCGTCTCGACGAGGTAGAATGGGCTTAAATAATAACAAAGAGACAAATTTTGGTCCCTAAGAGACCTCATGATGCAGATGTATGTATGCAAATAGTACGAACTCTATGGGGATATGTGTCCACAAAGAAGAAAAGACATCCGGAGAAACTGACAATCCATATGAGAAATACACTCAATGGGACAGAGACTCTGGGGACTCTTATGGGGATAGGAGAGGGAATAAAATACGTGAGCAGGTCACGATTCGACGCTTGGGGAACAGAATTCCAAAGGGAAAATATCCAATGGAAAGACCCGAGCTGACTCAAAGGTGCATGTATTGGGGAATATGCCAATACAGCAAAAACTATCCACAACGGATACTTCGGATAAAAATCCGGATGAAAACAATCCACTAAGGGACTTTGCTGGGAATGCCTAAAAGGACACTCCTGGGGAAGCAGCAGGACGAGGTATTACCGGTTACTGGGTAATAAGCTCAAGGAGACATGTGATCTGATCGCCGGTATGAGGGTGAGATACAACATGCTCGGGAAGAATGAATATCTAAGACCGGTATAAGGGTGAGAGATATCAATCAACCAAATCATCTGAGGAAGACCTAAAAAGGTATATCTCAACTCAGGAAAATCTGACTCCACAGAGGACAAAAAGTCATAATAGGGAGCAGAGAGGAGGGAACACCAGGGAAACCGGTTACTGGGCATATAATAGGTGACCAACCAAGGCGTGAATTGGGGAATATTCCCAAAACACTCATCATCCAAAAGAGGGCTAAAAGAAAACTCGATGATAGGATGGATATTCGACTCCGAAAAGGGGGTACGAATCTTACTCGACTGGGGAAGAACAAAAGCTTCGACCAAAGAGTGCATCAGATATACTATCTATTACCGTCAGAACGTAGATAATATACTCGCATGGACGATTATCCACAACCGGTTATTGGGTTAATAAAGGATAAATCGACCGAAAATAAAAGGCATCGGGATACCGAAACTAGGTATATAATGATGACCAATCAAGGCGTGAATTGGGGAATATTCCTAAAACACTCATCATCCAAAAAGAGGGCAAAAAGCAAACTCGATTATAGGATGGATATTCGACTCCGAAAAGGGGGTACGAATCTTACTCGACTGGGGAAGAACAAAAGATTCGACCAAAGAGTGCATGAGATATACTATCTATTACCGTCAGAACGTAGATAATATACTCGCATGGACGATTATCCACAACCGGTTACTGGGTTAATAAAGGATAAATCGACCGAAAAGAAAAGGCATCGGGATACTGAAACTAGGTATATAATGATGACCAATTCAGGGGAGGAACAATCGTTACTAACAACAACAAGATAGACGAGAGATGACCCGCTGGGGATAAATTGCGTAATTATAGCAATTATCCGAGAGATATATCACCGGTTACTGGGTGGTATACTAAAAAATTAAGGAATGTCAATATCGAATTTTGTATAAAGATAACAAACAAGGAGGGAATTACATCTACCGGTATGAGGGTAGAGAACCACAAAAGAGAGTACCCGTCATCGGTTAGGATGAACAACAATCAAGGTTTAACTCTGCACGGGGACAAAATGGGGTTTACAACTACCGGTTACTGGGTAGTAGACCACAGAAATATGACTTACAACTACCGGTATGAGGGTAGAGAACCACAGACTCCGTCTGGATAATAATTACTAATTATTGAGCAATTATTCATTTACCATGGGGAAACAGGAAAAGAGTCTCAAGAGACCGATCTAGGATCAAACTAGATAGGCACACCAAATCAAGACTTGTCCCGGTGAGGATATAACTCAATGGGGAAAACCATCCCAATATATGTGTTGGGAAGGAACAAAAACAATCAACATCCACAAGGATATAACCTGGTGGGGAATATGGAAGAAAGGATAGACGCTTTCTGCTTATGGAGCTGACTCTATATGGAGAGATCAGACACACACATCTGCTCGGGGAAGTATATCACCAAATAGCAGGAGACAACAAACAACGATATATGGCAAAGAATGCAACATGAATATCTGAATGTTATAATTATGCATGAATATGCGTGGTTTATGCATGATGTATGCTGACAGACAGACATATCTAACACAACCAGGTCCAGGAATCAACCACCCGGTACTACATCTCAAGAGAGAAAGCCAAGTTCACCGGGGAGTATCCAATCTGTTGGGGATCAGGGATACCAGGAAGCACAAAAATCTGCAGGGGATGAATCATCAATCATTCCAGCTGGGGACGAGAGGTATCACAGACAAGGTCCACCACACCAATAACTCTACTGGGGAATCTATCCGAGGATATAAAGGATTTATCGGGATCAACCACCAAATACTGCTCTTGCCCAAAGAGATCCAAGCTGCTGAGAAAGAAAGATTGCTACTCTGTTGAAGGGAAGAGAGGTGACTCTCAACAAGCAATCCACTTGGTAGGATAAACCACAAAAGGTCCCGGAGGGAGGAGATACAGTCATGCCAGGAATATGGACAAAAATCTTACCCTGTTGGGGATCGTACCACCCTTGGGAGAGCACTGAGGATCTCCTAAGTATCCTTTCGTCATTGTGAATGTTCACTTTGTTTAAAAACAAATTATAAAAAATTTGATCGTTTAAAACAATGATATTTTCTTAATCAAAACATGCAAAACATTTGTTGAATAGAAACAGATAAGAGTGCCAATAATTGGATAAAAGACTCAAATTTATTTGATAGAATGGTAGTCTGCGAATGGCAAGACTCCATAGATCTTTACAAATTTGAAATTGGTGATATATATTAGAAAAGGGATACATTGAACATAATGACCATTTCTCCACCAGTTCTGAATCCGATGTATTTGAAGCTTTGGTTGATAATGAGCAAGGATCTCTGACGGACGACAGTTGTAGAACAAGGTCTTGTCAGGATGCAGTTACTTGCCAAATCCCTAATTTTTGCCTAGATTGCCCCAGGATGAGGTACTCAATCTAGCGGGATACATATATCATTATTATATATTTTTTGTGTCTCTAACTTTTTCCTGGACTGCCCTTTCGGGTTTTCAATCCACCGAGACGCTCATTTTTGCCTAAGCCGCCCTTTCGGGTTTTCAACTTAGTGAGCTATTCAGTTTTTTTATTTTTTTAGGCGAAGTATTTCTTGACTGCATCTGAATTCACAGGACGAGTGAAATCCTCCCCATCCATAGTTGTAAGTATCAAAGCACCGCCTGAAAAGGCTCTCTTAACAACATACAAACCCTCATAGTTCGGAGTCCACTTGCCCCTGGAATCGGGTGCAAAAGACAAGAATTTCTTGAGCACAAGGTCACCTTCTCGGAACACACGAGGCTTGACCTTCTTATCAAAAGCTTTCTTCATTCTCTGCTGATATAACTGACCATGGCACATGGCAGTCAATCTCTTCTCTTCAATCAAGTTTAGCTGGTCATAACGACTCTGAACCCATTCAACATCAGTCAACTTGGCCTCCATCAAGACCCTTATTGATGGGATCTCCACCTCTACAGGGAGTACAGCCTCCGATCTTGACTTAGCGATCATATCATCAACGTACACCTCAATCTCCTTATGCATCTTGTCATGGAACAAGGTAGTCATAGCTCGTTGATACGTGGCTCCGGCGTTCTTCAAACCGAAGGGCATCACTCGATAACAGAATGTTCCCCAAGGTGTGATGAATGTTGTCTTCTCCATATCCTCGGGTGCCATCTTGATCTGGTTATATCCGGAAAATCCATCCATAAATGAGAAGACCTTGAATTTAGCTGTATTATCTACCAACATATCAATATGTGGTAGAGGGAAATCATCTTTCGGACTAGCTTTATTCAAGTCTCTATAGTCCACACATATCCGGACTTTTCCATCTTTCTTAGGCACGGGCATAATATTGGCCACCCGTTGAGGATATATAGAAGTCACCAGAAATCCCGCATCAATTTGCTTCTGAACTTCTTCTTTGATCTTCACTGCCATATCAGGATGAGTTCTTCTGAGCTTCTGCTTTACAGGCATGCACTCAGGCTTTGGAGGTAGGAAATGTTGCACAATATCAGTATCTAGACCAGGCATGTCTTCATATGACCAAGCAAAGACGTCGACATATTCTCGTAGCAACTTAATCAACCCCTTCTTAACAGATTCTTCCAGAAGTGCCCCAATCTTTACCTCTCGCACACAATCTTCAGACCCCAAGTTTACTGTCTCCAGATTCTCAAGATACGGCTGAATGATCTTCTCTTCATGCTCAAGTAGACGGGTAATCTCATCCGGAATCTCTTCAACATCATCTTCCTCTGCCTCAAATACAGGGAATTCAAAATTGGGAGATGGTGTTGGGTCATTATGTTCTTTGGGTTTAGAAATTGACCTGCATAATGATTTTGGATATGAAAAGCTTTTAGAATTCAAACAAGGAAAATCATCATGCAAATGAAAAGATTGATTTTATTCTATTTTTTAGGGTTTTATGTGATCACCAATTTCATGCAAAAAGCAAAAAGGGAAAATAATTGGAAAAACAAACATTTAACATGAATTTATTGAATGAAAATATCATTATTTTTATGTTGCCAACAATGTCATCACTCCTCCTTTTGGCATGGGAGAAGGGTTTTCAAACAAAGTGATCATTACGTTGACTTATGGACAACTGTTGGAATATCCACAGCGACCCAATTGTTGCAGACCCCTCCAGGGATGATGAAATTGTCAGAATCCTCTGTATCTTCTTCTAAAACGGCAACAGCCTCCTCATCTAGACCAGTGTGGATGAAACCTCCACTCTTGAATAACCCTTGCTTGTTGAAAGTACCAGAAGAAACACCTATGCCAGCCCGGGACTCGTTGTCTTCTAACTCAATCATTTTTCCTAAACCAGTGGTTGCACCACGCTCAATGGCCAACTTTGCATCTTTGTAGGAAGCAAATGAAGGAGTTCTCTTCTCAATAGGCTCAGCTATAGATAAAGCTTGGAAAGGAGTTTCAATTTCAACCTCAGCATCTATATAAGAGAAGGAAGACAAATGGCTAACCAGGAGAGCCCTTTCTCCCCCTACCACCACCAGCTTCTTGTTCTTCACAAATTTCAGTTTCTGGTGTAGGGTGGACGTCACGGCGCCTGCCTCGTGAATCCATGGTCTGCCTAATAGACAACTATACGATGGGTGAATGTCCATAACCTGGAAGGTAATCTGAAAGTCACTTGGTCCGATCTTGATTGGGAGATCAACTTCCCCAATCACAGTTTTGCGAGACCCATCGAAAGCCTTCACAACTACTCCACTCTGCCTCATGGGAGATTTTTGATATGATAGCTTTGAGAGAGTGGACTTTGGCAATACGTTCAATGATGACCCAGTGTCCACCAGTACATTGGACATGGCGTCGTCTCTACAATTCATAGATATGTGTAAAGCCAAGTTGTGATCTCTTCCCTCCTCAGGGAGATCAGAGTCACAAAAGCTCAGGTTGTTACAAGCAGTAATATTTGCAACAATGCTATCGAATTGCTCCAAAGTGACATCGTGATCCACATATGCCACATCCAACACCTTCTGCAGAGCCTCTTGGTGTGGTTCTGAATTTAAGAGTAAGGATAACACAGATATTTTGGATGGCGTTTGTAGAAGTTGGTCTACGACATTGTACTCACTTTTCTTGATGAGTCTCAGCATCTTGTCACAGTCTTCTTTCACATTGCCACTCGGGCCAACAGAAGTAGGAGTTTTCAGTACGGAGGAGGGCTTAACAGCAAGTGGTGGATTCGGAGAATTCACAGCATTCCCAATCGGGCGTTCAACAAAATCAGCATTAATTTGAGGCTTCAGCGGCGTTGAAAACACACGGCCACTACGGGTCAAACCGCTAACATCAGCAATATTCACAACAGAAGAAGAGGGCAAGGACACCTCTTTCCCATTCTCTACTGCTACGGTGTTGTAGCAATAGGGAACTGCTTTTTCAGAAGAGTAAGGCATAGGACCAGCAGGCTTAATGATCAGAGCGGGAGAAGCCTTCTGCTTGCTACCATTGTACTTGATGATAACAGGCTCGGGTATCCGGAACATTGGGGAAATCACGTTGACCTCAGGCTCATTTTCATCAACATTCCTGTTTTGAAGGATCTCAATGACTCCTTCGTCCAGCATTTCCTGAACATCCTTGCGCACCTGGCAACAACCCAATCGGTTAACAGAGCAGACTTGGCATCCATCATGGTCATGCTCATAATGACTGTACTGACATAGCAAACGATGCATCTGGACTAGAGATTGTCGAATATGACTGACATACTTGACTTTGTATTCGCCAGGGCACCCCTGGACCATGTTAACAGATTTCCCATGCTCGGGCAATGGGTTCTTCTTCACATTAGGACCTACGTCCTCAAAACACAGAATTCCACACCTCATAAGGTCCTGAACCTTAGTCTTCAAAGGGTAACAATTCTCCACGTCGTGGTCGGGAGCACCAGAATGGTAAACACAATGTAACTCGGGCTTATACCACCATTGGGGGTTAGCAGGTATAGCCGGTGGGTCTCTCGGAGTAATCAACTTCCTCTCTATCAAAGAGGGATATAACTCTGTGTACGTCATAAGAATAGGATCGAAGGTGACCCTTTTCCTCTCGTAACTTGTAATGGTCTGATTACTGTTTCGAGGTTGGTAGGCCTGCTGTTGCGGACGGAGCTGTTGTTGCTGATATTGTTGATTGTCTCTGAAAACAGGTGCTATATGAGCCACCTGGTGCTGGTTACCGGCGGGACGCTCGGTCTTCCTCATCACAGAGGGTCTTCTTGGTCTCTCATGGGAGGTCACAACATGTGCCTCTCCATCTTTCTTCTTTGCAAACGCCACATAACGTTTGGCAGAAGAGCCTTCTTCTCTGGTTAACCGTCCTTCACGGACCCCTTCTTCTAGACGCGTCCCCATATTTATCATCTCGGTGAAGTCAGAAGGAGCGCTAGCAATCATCCGCTCATAATAAAAAGAACTTAAAGTCTTCAAAAAGATCTTAGTCATCTATTTCTCTTCTAGCGGAGGCACGATCTGTGATGTCACCTCTCGCCACCTCTGGGCATACTCCTTAAATGTTTCTTTATCCTTTTGGGACATGGATCTCAATTGATCTCTATCGGGGGCCATATCCACGTTGTACTTGTACTACTTGACGAAGGCCTCGCCAAGATCATTGAAGGATCGGATGTTTGCGCTGTTTAAACCCATGTACTAACGCAAAGCGGCACCGGACAGACTGTCCTGAAAGTAGTGGATAAGTAGTTGGTCATTATCGGTTTGAGTTGACATCTTCCTGGCATACATGACCAGGTGGCTGAGAGGACAAGTATTTCCTTTGTACTTTTCAAAGTCAGGGACCTTGAATTTCACAAGGATCTTCACATTTGGAACCAAGCAGAGTTCGACAACAGACTTGCCGAAAAGATCCTTCCCTTTGAGAGTTTTCAATTCCTTGCGAAGCTCAAGAAACTGATCGTTCATAGCATCCATCTTCTCATAAACATCTGGACCCTCAAACGGCTCAGAATGATAGATGGTGTCGTCTACCCTGGGCAAAGTGTGCACGACAGGAGGAGGAACAGCAAGGACCGGGCTAGATGCCGGCATAGAAGCAAAGGCTGGAACAAGACCCTCAGGCATGAAATTGGGAGGCATCCCCCACGGGAACCCGGTTGGCATGGCTGTCGGAACAAAGTGCGTACTGGCAGCGGGCACAGTTGAGGAGACAATCTCGGAGATAACCGTCCTCTGGGGAGGAGTTGAAGGTGTCGGAGAAGATTGGCTATGGGCAGCCATGAATGACTCCATTAGGGCAGTCAATCTGGCCACTTCCTCTTTCAGCTCGCGGTTCTCTTGCTCTAAGTGATCCATCATTCTTGAAATGTTGGCTCTAGTGTAGTACCGGTGAGTCAGCTTGTCTTCAAAATAAATGAAGGACGCAGAGTTAGACCACAGGGCAAGGGACCGGAAACAAAACCTGCTTATGCATATGATGCATGCAATGTTTGTGCATATGATTTATTTTTTTTATTTCAAAGGAACTTTAGAGTTTTATTTGCAAATTTTGGAAATATTAAGCATTTTATCACATATGGAAATATCTCATCAAATAATGTCAGGGAAAAGAAGTGCAGCATCGTCAATCATATACAAGAGAAAAGGAAAATAATCGTCCCATGGATCCCTAGAAACAATCATCTAAAGCTCGGGACACCGGAAGATAAGATGCGCGAAGCCTCTTCACCTCCCTCTCGTAGGCTGCCTCCATATCGGCCTTCTCTTTAGCGAGTCGATCATACCTCCTCTTCCAAAACTTAGAAGACTGAGGAAGTAGAGAAGTCCATACATCATCAGGGTCATCAATAACCTGATGCTCAAGAAACTCAATCAACGCATCCTTATCCTTAATCTGCTGAAGCAACTCTTCACGTTCACGGATCCAGGCACGTGAACGGTCTTCGTCTCTCAACTCCTCTACTCCTTGATTAGGGAGGGTTGAAGGCCCGGCCATAATCATAGGTGTAGGTCTCGGATACTCGTAAGGCATGAGATACTCAGACGCCCTCTTCCTAACCCAAACAGTGTAAGGCTCCAAAGCGATGCAATTCTTAGGACCCAACTCTTTCCTTCCTTTCCTATGAATCTTGCACCAAGCGTGGACCATCCTAGCTTTCAAGCCTTGGGGATCTTTACCATCCTGAAAGAATACACCCTCTAACTGAATGTTATTGGGTTTATCCTTTAAGGGGAACCCAAGTTGCCGACGTGCCAAAACAGGGTTGTAGTTAATCCCACCACATGTACCAAGAAGAGGTACATTGGAGAATTTGCCACAAGAGTCAATAATTTGCACACCATCATACACACGGCTGTACCAAGAGATATCATCATTAGTGAGAGACATAAGTCTCGTGGACCACCGTAGACATTCCTTGTTCTCCTTGAAAGCGACCGTCTGAGGTAAGTGAGAAATAAACCACTTATACAACAGAGGCAAACAACACACAATGGCATCACCACCCTTTGCATTCCTCATATGCAAAGAGAAGTAGGTATCGCCCAACAGAGTCGGAACGGGATTAAGAGTAGAGAAGATCCTAATAGCGTTCACATCCACAAACTTGTCGATGTTGGGGAACAATATCAATCCATAGATGAGAAGTACAAATATGGCTTCAAAGGCATCCTCACTCATGGCCTTCCCATATATAGTAGCTTGAGCAATGAGGAACTCAGAAGGGAGACCTTGAATTCCACCTTTGGTAGTCATATGAGCAGCAACCAGAGATTCATCTATGTGTAACATGTCAGCTATCTCTTGAGAAGTGGGAACCCTTTCCAAGCCGTTGAACGGCAACTGATCCAGAACAGGTATACCCACAAGATAAGCATACTCCTCAAGTGTAGGCAAAAGCTGAAAATCCAGAAACGTGAAGCAACGGTATAAAGGATCGTAAAACTACACCAATACACTCATCAATCCTTTGTCCACCTGAGTAGTCAGAAGAGGAAGAAGCTTCCCGAAACGAGCCTTGAAACCCAAGGGATCTAATACATAAGATGTCAAATTCCTTAACTCTTTCAAGTCTGGTTGTCTGAAACTGTACTTCTTTGTATTCCTTCTTTGTTTTTCCATGTCTGATTATTTTGCAAATAAACCCCTTAAGTTCCTTGAAAATTTTCTTATTATTTTGATGATATGAATGCAAATGGATGCATGAATGCATGAATGCAACAATCACACTCAAGGATCAAGCAAAGCACACCAAACAAAGGTCATGGGATGGATCATGTTATCCTTAATATCAACCATCCATTTTGGTGGATTATGGTTTACACCTTATCAACACCCAAGTTCCATTGATATTAAGGATACCTGAACGGATCAACCATGAATCAAGGGTTTGTTGTAAGTCACGAGCATGGAGTTTAGGTTAAGAACCACCCAAAGGGAGTGTACTAAGGTTTAAACCTGCCAAACATGTTCTACAAAAGGTTCCCATAGTCATCATCCCATCTTTCGGATATTATTGGAGAAACGACTACTCGTATTCCAAGAATATTCTCAAGAGAAACTCTTATGAGTGTAGTATCGCGTAACAATCGTATCAAATCTTACACTTGAACGACTTTCACACTACATCCTACGAATAGGCCAAGATAGGTTTGATAAACTATGGTCCTTGGCTTCTAAGGTCTATATTGGAAAGTGTAATGTCTAACCACAACTTACTTATGTGACATTATTGATCCCAACATAACCTCCACCAAGTGAATGGGCTTGCAAGTCAACTTGCTAAGGAATAACTCCACACAAGTCGACAAGACTATGCCATTCTCCTATCCTAAGTGCACTCGAGTTCGGGTATAGAACTCATCTCACAAAGATCACCAAGCACACAAGGAATTAATATTCAAGCAATTCAATCATTACATACAATACAGTAATCCCAAATTGCACAAAAATATGTCACAAAAAAAATATACAATACAATACAACAAATATGAAAAGTAGGCAAAACCCACTAGGACATCCCCAGCAGAGTCGCCACTTTTCTATAGCGGGGTATTCGTTACCATTAGAGATATTGACTAACTCCAAGGTAAATCATACAAGTCGAGTCGCCACCGCACTTCTATTTATCCAAAGGAATGGTTAGAAAGCGAACAAAAACCTAAAAGTTTTATCGAATCAAAAACTAGTAAAAATGTCAGAGATCTGGGTAAGGGGGTTGGTTATGCAATGGGAAGGTATTAGGCACCCAAAGCATCCTAGGTACTCCTAGGGAGCCCTTTTCACATTTGTTGTAAGGTTGTTGTTTTTTTTTTTTGTGAAAATTTATTTGTGCAAACATGATTGAAGGGATGAGAAAAGAATATACAAATTTATTTACATTTTGTGTTTGAATGGATGAATCCATTGCCTACGTACCATCTTAAAAAAAAGATTAGGATCAAAACCTGGTAGTTCGGGGTAAAAAAATTCAAAAAAAAGTTGGTGAATTGATTGGTCCAAAAACCTTAAGGTCTTTTGTTATCAAAGGGAGAAAACTCAACCTAAAACCACAAATCCACCATGTGAGGATAGCTTCAACATGCTAGTGAGGGGTTAACCCTATAATAAGCATAGAAGACTCATTGTCCATCACTAAGGATAAAGGTGAGTATTATATCTACCTCAAGGATAACTCAAACCTAATAACTAATGGTTATAAAAAAGGTTTGATTAAGAAGGTGGCCGTTGAAACCACAAAAAGTATTTGAATGGGTTATCTTTACCAATTAAAAGTATTTAGAAAAATATGGTTAAAGTGGATTAAAAGGTTCAATTCAGAATAAGTGTTATGAAAAATAAGTTTTGAAAATCAAAAGCATAAGGCTTAGGTTTCTAATGTTGAAAACAAAAGTTATTGTTTGCACAAAAAGTTTTGGCTTGGGTTAGAATGGGGAAAAAAACGGAAGGGTTAAATTCCTAAACATACAAGAGATAAGGGAAAAGAAAATAAAACCACATTAGGAGTTCCCCTCTTGAGATCATATTGATGATCCAAGTAGCTCCCATCCTTTGGAATAAGCAGTCACAAACAAATATCTCAAGCCATTAAGCACAGGTAATCGGAATAAACCTCCAGGTGGTATCCCACAAATAAAGTGGAACACCAGGCCATCTCTGCAAGAGTCATGTGAGCCCTCACAAAAAAAACTCAACAAACAGGTTAGAGAAAAAAAATAGGATAATCAAGGGTTGCCCCCAAATCAAAATGTAACCACATGAATCATGCCCTTTCAATTCACAAAAAGCTCACAAAAAGCAACCAAGGGTAGGAGGCCTAAATCTCTTGTCAAACACATTCATCAAAAGGGTATCAAATTCACCCATAATACCTCATATATTCAGAAAATTCAAATTGAAGGCATAAAGATGATGGATATAGGGAAAACCTGATTGGAGAGCTTGATTGAAATTGAGTTGCACCCGTGAGGTTTACAAAACAATCCTTAGGGTTTATGTGAGGCAGAGGTGATTCTGTGCAGTTGAGTTCCCTTCAGGGTTTGGAGGCTGCTCTGAACTCTGTTAGCTCTTCTCTCACTTTCTTTTTCCTGCCAGGGTAATAGGAATGAAATCTCCTTTTGTTTCACTGAAACTCTGAATTTATAACTTGGTTTTTGTGGACATGTGGGCTCAAATGAGAGAGGCCCAAGTCCAAAAAAAAATTTGTTATATTTTTATTTTTTATTTTTTATTTTTTATATTTTTTTTCGTTTTTTATTATTATTATTATTATTATTATTATTATTATTATTATTATTATTATTTTAGTAAACAAAAGTAAGAGAAACAATGATGTATAATTCAAGCATGCTTGGTGATCTCAAACCAATCACAAGGAGTCCCACCCAAAGGCAAAGGGAACCAAGATGCTCATGATCCTTGAGGCTATGCAAATGCAATGTTATGATGCCATGAGGGATCTTAGGGTCAAAATTGGGGTCTTACACATACCCGAAGAAGAAATGGTATTTGATGAAGTGCATTTGGGATTTACATCATAGTCATAATAATCCTTCAACTGAACAAAAGGTTGTCTATTTCTATGAGGTAATTGTAACTCTCCCTCAATTATGACTTCCTTTTTCACTTTCCGAATCTCCTGCTCCCATATTCCCGTTCAATTATGTTAGGTTCATGGATTGATGGATTCTCTTATGTTTCATAAATGTTTATCTATTCATCATTAGAATTTGAAGAGATTTCCTTATTATGGACAACATTAGATTCTTCTTGGAGATTAGAAGTATAGATTAACTCTTCCTGTATTGAAGGATCTCATGTTTCTCCTTGATCAAATAAAAAGATGTTGATTCTTCTTCTTTTTTATTTTAATATGTATGTCGATTTGTATGATTCTCATTACTATTGGTTGTATCATATTGTCTCAATGCATATGTAACTATATGTTCATAAAATAAAACACTCCTTGATGTGGTAAAAGTGAGTGTGTCTTAATTCTAAACTCTCCATCCTTTTTGTCCTTGATGATAACCAACAAATATGCATTTTGCATCTCTTTCACGAAATTTGCCAAGTTTCTTGATGGACTTTTCATGTAACACAAGCATCTAAAGACTCTCGAGTTTTCATAATCATGTTCTTTCTTGAAAATAATTGCATATAATTTATTTTCTTTATTGTCTATAGTGAGAGTTCTATTAATGAGACATGTTGTAGTGAGTACACATTCTCCCTAAAATTATAATTGAATGTTAGATTAGAAACATAATGCTCCTACATCATTCAATATATGTATGTGTTTTCTCTTTACACGTCCATTTTATTATGGAGTAGCTACATAATATTCTCATGAATGATTCCTTCTAGTTAAATGTATGATTGAAAACTAGAGTTAGTAAATTTTGTCCCATTATCAATGTGAATCCTTTTAACATGCATATTAAACTGCCTTTTTATAATGTTGCAAAATTTAATGATGTTGTCTAATGTTTCAATTTTGTGTTACATAAGGTAGATCCATGTTTTTCAAGTGTAGTCATCAACTATGGTGAGAAACTAATGTGAACCCTTGTAAGATGTTGTATTATATCCCCCATATAAATCAAAATGAATTAAATCAAAAGGTGCTTAAGCTTTAGTAATACTAAAATTGAAAGTGAGGTGAGAAAAATATACAAGAAGGGAGATTGAATTGTGTATGCCTAAAAAATATCTTTTCATTTTTTATTATGAATCATTAGATACTGAACCATATTCCGAGTCTGATACCAGAGTGAGTAACATCAGTGAGAACTTCACTTCCTTTTCTTCAACTCTGTTTCAGAACCTAAGGCTTCACACTCAAATTCCGATATGAGTAAGAGGTTGAATCAGAAGTGAGTCTGACTTCAGAGATCGTTTACCTAGCAGAATATAAATGCAGAAGTAAATAAATAGACACACAATATATCATGGTTCCTCTCAAATCGGGAGTAGTTCAGTCCCCTTGCAGCACAAGAACTTTTAACTATAATCAGACTTATTACAATTGCTTAAACTAACAACTCAATATTTCATGCTCAATCACACCTGATCGAGACTTCCTTGCCTAAACACCATGCTTAGGAATTCCTTTACTTAAGCTCATGTTAAGGACATTATACGCAGTCACCCTAACTGAGACTCCCTGCTCTTCCTACAAGCATGAGACATCAATGCTCAAGCACCCAACTCGAGACTTCCTGCTCTGACCGTAATCATGATACTTCAATGCCTAAACAACTCGTTCAGGACTTTCCTACCTTAAGCTCATGTTAAGGAGTTTTTCTCAATCACATAGAAAGAGACTTCTTTGCCTAGTTAATCTGATTAGGACTTTACTCTGAGTATAACTACTAGAGTCTTCAGAATCCCTTAATCAAAAGAGTCTGGCATTAACCTTGTGTTCTATTGAGTGCTTCTTAGATAAACAGCTACACAAAGGTTTACACTCTTGAGCAGATTGTGAGTTTTTTGCTCTTGAGTGTGGATGAATGAAGTGGTCATTCTTCTTCTCTCCTTGCACAAATTTTCTCTTGTTATGCTTTTCTGTTCTAATGATCTTCTTTGACCATTTTCGCTCCTCTCTCATACACTTAACCCTTGTGGTTATATTTTCTATTCAGTATGTGTTTCTTATATATGTATTTTTTTTAATAAAACACATACTCTCTCTCTCTCTCAACCAATATTGTGAAATGGCATCACATTTTTGTGAACACATTCACATATTCTTCAATTGACATTCATCTTGGTCAGAACAACAATTTGAATGTTTTCAATCCTATAAATAGATTCTGAGAATAGATCCGTTGAAGATTGAAACTATCAAAGATACAAGTAATCGTTAAAGGTCTTTAGCCATTGTACAATAGAGTGATCCAAAACTCAGCTAGCATAAGACGTTGGGAGAAGAGAGTAGAGTTAAGAGTAGTTTGAGATATAAGATCCTGACAATATAACTTAATGTTGATTAGACATAAAGTATTGGACCGTTGTCACGTGATCTTATTTGGATAACTTCAGACTTGAAATCTTCTTGTAAATGTTTATTGAAGCAAAAGTCATTTCTATTCTTATACTTAACTTCTTGTTCCAGAGGATTTTTTATAGAATTAGTTAAAACTTGATCAAAAGTTGAAGTATGTCTTCAAAAACTAGTTGGAGTGAGACTTCAGAGTCTAAAGTTCACAGGTTCATAGCTTGTCTTCATCAGAGTCTTGATCATAACTAGTCTGTATATTCTCTTGAAGAGTTGATGACTTAATATAGACAAATTCCGTTGAAGTAGATCCTTCAGAAGTGTTGATTAAGCATGTTCAAAAGTTACAGGGTCATTCCTAGTTACCGTGACTTCTTACATCTAATGATTTCAGTCTTCAGAGCTTTATTAATCTTTGTATTCCACTTAAGCTTAGGTTCAAAATCTGAAATACTTAAGTAGACTCATTAGAGTCTTGAAGCTTGGTTCTGATCCTTTAGATTCATAACAACTTTGCTTCCTTTAATGGTTCTTCCGAGTGATTAACCTGATTTATATCAAGGTTAATTTCTTTTGATCATGCGCACTAGAATAATCATTAGTAAACCCTATTATTCTTTAAATACTTTGTTATCATCAAATCCTTTTAGTAGCTTGAACAAATCTTGTTCGAACAATCTCCCCCTTTTTGATGATGACAAACAAATGTATTTAAGAACAATGATTAATGATTTAATTAACACAGTCTAACATCATAGGTTGAGGTTTGTAAGCTCCCCCTAAGTTAGAGAGACCATTAAGGTGAGGTTTGTAAGCTCCCCCTAATTTTGATAGTCCATTAAGACGGGGTTTGTAGGCTTTTCTTAACTCCTTATATGTGTTAATTTAATCTTATATTAATCATCAAAGTCTAACATTATAGTCTAAGGTTTATAAGCTCTCCCTGAGTTTGACAAACCTTAGGTTGAGGTTTGTAAGCTCTTCGTTTAGTCTTGATAGTTTATTAAGGTAAGGTTTGTAAGTTTTTCCTTAAATCAATGACTTTGTTAGATTAAAATTAGTCATTTAAGCTTAATAGAATAAATTACAACAAAATAAAAATAACATAAAGCTTATAAATCATAAGTCATTTTAGCATAAATTACTTTGTTCAAATTCTGATTCTTTATTCTCTTCTTAAATACTCTATGCATTTTATCCCCCTTTATCATTATCAAAAAGATTTACGAAAGACTGAGAAGAACAATAAAACTGAGAAAAAATAAAACAGTTTAAACACACGGAATTTTAAAAGAAATTGATACCAAAAACAATTAAGGATGAATTTGACACCAAAATAAAAATATTAAAAACTTTCAAGAGACAGAAGATGATTTAAAACAATTTTAGGAATCTGAAAGAGAAGACAGAAACAAAATTAACACATTTTTCAGAAGAGACACTTTAAAAACAAGTAGAATTTCTTTTGAAGAGACTGGAAGGAAATCTTTACTTCTTATGGTAAATCACTACCATTTTAGTTTTCAAGGAGTAATTATGATTCAGTATGACATGCTTAATTAGTGTTTGGCCTTTAGATTTTCACATATCAGAAACATAAACCCACAAGGTGTTTGATCTTTAGAAATTTTGTAATAAACACACATGTTTGGACCAAAACACAAATCCTTATTCACTCAATCATTCATCTATTTTGATATGAATACAACTTCTTAACAATCTTATGCTTTTATTGTTTCAGAGGCTTTTCTAGTCTCTGATGCAACTTCAGATCAGAAGGTTAGACCCTCTGAAGATATTCTTTCAATCTTTCTTCCTTAGGAACATAAGTCACAAAGGAATATTAGAAGAAGAAGTCCAGTAGAATATTCCAAGAAGTGTTTCATTTTAATTCAGATGATGAAGAGGAATTGGATTTAGATTGGAGAAACTTTATACGATTGTGGACCTAAGGATGATTAGGATTAATATTATAAACATATTTTTGTAATCATTCCTTTAGTTCAATGAAGCCCTTTTTCCTTTTTAATTATCATACCATTCTTTAATCATTAGTTAATTCCTTTATTGCAAATTGATTTAAGAAGGTCAGAATTCAGAAAAGAAAACAAAAGATAATACTCTTAACTTGATATTTCTTTTTCATTCGATTCATTTGATACATCTATATAACCATATAAATTGCTTTGATTATACAATCAGAGGCTAAGAATACATCAAATTTACCTAAGAATCTGAATATACAAGTCTTAAGCAAAACAAATGAAGAAAAAACAAAGGAGTGCTCGAAACAAGAATCATTCAGTCTTGAAACAAAAGTACTATTTCAATACAATCGCTTGCGTGAAGCATTGGATCTCAAGAGATACAGTTCTTATAGGATCTGGAAATACTTTGATTCGAGGGAAGGAAAGAAAAAGGAAAAACTAAGGCAGGATTTGAAGACTGCCTAAGTCTGAATGGAGGAAGATGGATTTGGGTTGTCCTTACGAAGCAGTATAATCTTCATCAATAACTCTTCATTACGAGGTTAAATTAAACCTCATCTAGATTTACAACCCTTCCTTGTAGAGAGACGGGTTCACCTAGAACTCATTCAAAAGGAATGACGAACCACTTTCTCTTAAGGAGAGACGATATTATCTTTAGGAGGTTAAAGATTACTTGATGAAATTTCTCTTTTAAGCCAGAGTGAAAGAGAAGCAGAAGATCATAGTTAGAGACTCCCAATTATTAAAGAAGAGCTAGCCTTTCATTGATGCTCTCCATTTGGTTTCTTACGCCAAGGTTTGAGCTAGAGGTAATCTCAGGTTAGGATATATGCGAGAGAATGAACTTTTGAAAAAAACCAGATCAAGGTTGGACAACTGTGTCAACCAGGTTTGAGGGACGAGTTATAAAATCAGAATGAGAAACTTAAACTGAGAAAGATAAGTTTAAATAGAAAAGCAAAAGCCTTAACTAAAAGAGTAAAAAGATTCACGAAAAATAGATTTTGAAAAGACAAAACACATAAAATATTTTGGAAAACCAACAAGCAAGATAAACAAGTACCAAAAAAAAGTAAGACGTGACAAGGAAGAGAAGCCACAAAGAATCCAAGGAGTAAACCATTACAACTCTACAAATTCTGCCTAAATAGCTTTGCAACTAGCATATCAATTTTCAGACACGTGGATTTTTATAAAAAGTTATAAATAATCCTTATTCTTTTTCTGAGTTTCAGAGCCTAATGCTTTTCAGAGGCTACATATAATCAGGGTATGTTTAAGACTTTGATAAAGCTGCTTCTGATTAGCATAGTCTTTGATACTCTATTTTTCATAATCAAGCCTTATTAAAATAAGATCATAAACCCTTTCTTAGATAAGAATTACGTATTTAAAAGACACATGGTAAAACAAGCAAAAACAACTCATTAAAGAGTTTACTTGAATAGTAACAATTTTCTGATCAAAACTTTGAGCTCACAATACTTGGTTCTGAACAAAGAATATGAACAAGGATACAAAAGAATATTTTTCGTTTGTTTTGAAAATACTTATGCGGACATATTATCTAGGATAGTTATACATCAAAGAGATAGACACATAGACTAAAGTAAATAATATCTCTTTCATAAAAGTTGTCTAAATAAAAAGAAGCAGTTTAGACATACCTTGGATTTTCTTCAGAACATATTTTGGTTCTAACAATGTTCTTACTGATGTGAAATAGTCTTAAACACTCTTGTTGATGAACCTGGTCCATGCTTAGTACAGTCTTGGAGTAGTACTAGTGACCATAGTACTTTTATAGCTTTTCTTCAGACTTCAACTATCCTTCCTCTTTCAGAGTTTGGTAAGAAACTGTGCTTTCCTCTTGAAGAGGATGTAGTCATTTTTTAT
The DNA here is from genome assembly GCF_024323335.1 of Lathyrus oleraceus. NCBI lineage: Eukaryota > Viridiplantae > Streptophyta > Magnoliopsida > Fabales > Fabaceae > Lathyrus > Lathyrus oleraceus. The sequence goes on along the minus strand of NC_066582.1, from coordinate 247,068,766 downwards.
CTAAACACTAGGATATATGAAGTAACTCAAGCATATTAGCAAGCACAAATTCGGATTTTAGTACCCATAGTATTATGAGTCTTTTTGTGTTTGTTACTTTAGGCTTTTTCTCAATTAGTGCCCTTGCCTTATAGTAGTATCTAGCATAAATCCATACTTTCTTTTTAAATAAATTATATCATGGATGAGCTTTGACATTAGCTTCTGATCATTTTAGAAGCTTGGATCCAGAAGTCTTGGGTGATGAATTCTCTTGACTTTTTAACTTTTGGATCATGGTGTCTGGTTTCATCAAAACCACTAACTTTGAGATCTCACGTTCTAACTTCTACGTAACTTTTGACCTTGAGGTCTCTGGTTCTATCAGAACCTTTGACTTATTTGTTATTGACTCTGATGGGTTCATAACTTTGATCCCTTCAGTATCAGACACCAATAAGTCATAGACATGACTTGAAGAAGATGGTTCTGAAGGGTTCTTTCATGTTAAGGTTATAAAAGCCACACATTTCATGAGCTTGTTCTGAAACTTTCCTCCAGAAGGCATTCCTTAAATGATTTATCTTTTATAGATTAGGATAATAATTTCAGAAGTGACCAGGTATCATACCCCAAAATTTACTCTCCATTTTTCCTTTTTTTTGCACAAACATTTGCATATATCAAATCATATCATGCATGACCATTACATTTTGTCATTGGATCACAAGCATGGACATATTATGTATTGTACTTTAGCTTTAGGGTTTCCCTTTATTTTGCTTGTCAACTAACTTTAACTTCATAGAGAGATGGTATTTTTTTACTACTTTGCTCATGTAGGTAATCATGCTTCAAATCAAGACAAGACAAAGGTCTTTTGTCCAAGGAAAATGCAAGTTTGTTCATGGTGATTCAAAGGTGGTTCATGTGTTTATTTCCATGCCACATCAATTTATCATTAATCTATCTTCAAGATCACTCAAGTCCTAATCAATATTTCATCAAGGGTTGCTCATTATGTCATCATCATAGCTTGGAATTCAAGAAAACATCAAGTTTGCAAGAGGTGTACAAGTGTGGTTGACCTAATTTGCAAGTATGCCCTACTTTTGGTCCAAACCCAATAAATCTTTAAATATTCATCCAAATTCCAAGCTTCTTTGATCCAAATGTGCCTTTTGGGATCCTATACAACTTTGATTCAAGGATCAAACACCCATTCATCCATTTAAGACCAAGTTGCTAATTTGGGCCAAAACCTTGCCATGACCCCTACTTTCCACCCTTTCCATTTTTCAGCTCAGTTATTATTTTGATCCCATTCCTTTTGCATTTTTTTAAGATTATGTCACAGATCATTTGGCCCAATTTTGGCTCAAAATTCACGAGGGAATCAAATGTTATGGTATCATGAACATTGGATCTCAATATGACTTAGCATGCTGTAAGGTGCTTAACCATTTGCCTAGCCCATTTTTCAGGCCACGGCCTAAACTTCACATGCCCATAACTTTCACCTTAAATATCCTCTTAGATTTATTCTTTTTGCATCTTATTCTACTCCATGAAATGAACATTTAGCTCAAAGAAAATCACAAAACGCACGAGTGGATTGAATTTGGCCTAAGCTTGAACTTGGTGACCCAACTCTGTTTTGATTTATGACCTATAATGTTGAAACTTGCACAAATCACTTTGGTACCACTTCTCACGCGTGCAAACCAATTACCCATGATGAAACACATCTAAAGACAACTTGAAACAACATGAAAAGCTCAAATGCACGAGTTTTGCATCAAACTTTCACACCCTCGGGATCTAAAAATTTCCCACTCAATTCACACGAATTCGAGTCAATTCCACATGTATTCTGATACCATTTAATTCCATATAAATAGTGAAATATATTGCATTTATTTCTAAGCTTTAAAATCGAAAGAAGCCCTGCCACCATTGAAGCCCGATACCACTAAAAACCAGTCAAGCTCTTTTGCGTTTCAAGCTCTTTTCCTTCCAAATGTTTTTCCATAATCCTTCATCGGTATCCTCTAAAGGTGTTTGAAGCTTTGATTTGGTCAGAATCCTCCTGCAACCTAGTTTCCAGATCCACCATTATTGACCTCTGAAGCTTCATTCGAACAGGTAGCTACGGGTTACCACTTTGAGCAAACATGTTACCATTTTCTCTATGAGGTTCCACTGATTAAAAGTTCTAAACTACTTGTCATTTATTTTCAATATTAACCATTTAATTTTACTTTGAAGAATTAGGATTCTTCGAGTTTCTGAGCAAATTCTCCCTGCTCAGAGTAAATCAATTGCTCTGATGCAGGGAGACATGAATGATGAAGTATTTCGCATCTGAATCCATGTTTGATTCATGTTAAAAACACGAGTTTAGGATGTTGCCTAATTGAAAATATGGAGGTTGAAGATGAAGGTGTACGCGCGCTAGAGAGCCGAATTCAAATGTTTCATCCAATCAGAAAGCGCCACCTTACTAGCCGTTGGATTCAAATTGTTTTTTATTTTATTTTTATTTCATTTAATTCCTTTTTATTTTAAAATTAATTAAAATTAGTTCCCTTATTATTTTTTAATCCAAATTTTTTCCATAATTTTATAAAAATATTTTCTACCCCATGCCATTTTTATAATTTTTAAAAATCTTTTTTGCATTTATTTCACATTTTCTTTTTAGTTTTCTTTTTGTATTTTTATTTTAATCATTTTAAAACATTTTTAACCCTAACTTTTGAGGTCAAACTTCTTATATTTTTATTGACCTTCCATATTTTTCTTAGACTTTTATTTGATGATTTGACATGTCTTTGAGATTTTTCCTTCTTTTTTTTATTTAATCAATATTAAATTATTTAAAATTCATTTTATTTTGATTTTTGTTGAACACTTGTTGTTTTGAGTTGACTTGATTACTTGGTTGATAATTTCTTCCTCATCTCAAATCATTGATAGATGGACTTCAAACTTATCAACCTTCTTTAATCCAAAACTGTTGATAGATGATTGTGAATCATCTTCAATATTTTGCATCAATGATAGGTTAACCCTCGATGCGCCATATTTTGAGTCATTTGATTTAAGGATAGAATGATCCCATGTAATTAACTTGATTCTGTCTTTCACTTTCCATCTCCATCTCTTCCTTTTTCTTTACTCATTTTGTGACATTATGGTTTGAGATTAACTTTGTGTTAATTCTCTAACTTGTCTGACACATACATTGTTATTGTCTCGACGCCATTGACTAATCATTAACTCCTAACATTAATCTTGCTCTTTACATTATTGCCATTTACTTTCTTGTCATTTAATTCAAGTCATTTAGTTTATGTCATTTACTGAATGCACTTTAATTTCATATCCCATTATCATCGTATCACTTCATCTTACCATATTCATCTATTGCTCTTATCTTGTTTGATTACTTGCTTGATAATCTTAATGAATCAAAACATGATAAAGTAACTTGGACCTAATCTTAATCCTATGCTTGATCTGGAATGTTGAATACCTTTTGAATTGTGGACTTTGACTTAGGATTTAGGCCCTTTGCTTGACCTGCAGTGCTCTTGGACCCTGAGACCTTGTGGACACTTTAACTTGATTTTGTTCTTATTCAACCCTTGGGTTTTTGTGTGTTGTTTTATCTGTTTTTTAACTCTTGCCTTTTGTATTCACATGCTTAGACTTAGTACACTTTTGCACACACACGGCTTTCTCTTGGGCTACCTAATAATGAGACATAAGACAATACACTTTTCACCCACATGACTTTCTCTTAGGCCACCTAACAATGAGACCCTAGGTTAGCTTTTTATGTTCATGCATCCTTGTTTATCCATCAATCCTACTCCTTTGATTTGGTTTGTCTTAATTCCCATTGGACCTACTGAATCCTTTCATCTATTACCAATTCCCTTTTGTATTTAACAAGTGACCATAAGTTTCTTGGTCACTTTTTCCTCTGTCACTTTGGAGCATCAACCTCTCAACAAGTTCAAGGCCCTCAATGGACCACAACTTTCATCAGCAATCATTCATCTAACTCATCCCTACAAGCATCTTTGGTACCCGACTCCAACAACTTGTCAGTCATTGATTAGGCTTGCATGCCATGAGCCTTAAGTAATAGAGAATTATGGGATGGGATCTTCCCTACACTTGTCTATAATATCTCTGAGTACGGGACGAATGACCCAAGTTCTCATAGTATTTGCCTCTATTCATAGACTTTAGTGCAATTCTAGTTAGTTCACTGTCAAGTTTACCCCTAGCCTTTGTGGCTCCTCTCTTCAGATCTTTTTGGTTTAAACACCACTACAATCTCCTTCTTTTAGGGTTAACACCTTCATGGTTATTCCCACTCATTTCCTTTTTAGGGTTGACACCTTCATGGTTATTCCCTGGGTTAACACCTTTATGGTTATTCCCTCTTTTTGTTTAAATACCATTGTAACTTTCCTTTTAGGGTTGACACATTCATGGTTATTCCCTGGGTTGAGACCTCTATGGTTATTCCCTCTTTTAGTTTAAATACCATTGCAACTTTCCTTTTAGAGTTGACATCTTCATGGTTATTCCCCCCTCTTGGTTTAAACATGTTTCCCTTACCATGTTAGAACCAATGCTTTGGTAATAGCCTTGGCATGTGAGTCTTCGGCTTTGAAAAGTTTCTATTTTTCTCCCTTACCATGTTAGACCCATTGCTTTAGTAAGACCCTTATCATGTGAGTCTCCGGCTTTGACAAGTTTCTTTTCTGTTTACTTAAACACAATTTCCATTCTTTTTTATTTTGGGACACACCTTTATTAGTTAACCCCCCATATTTTTCCTTTGGTTTAAAACACCACACCAATATCATCTCTTCTTTCAGTCTTTGTCCTCCGAACTACGGAGCTCTAACTTTCTCATTGCACTATGAGAATACGTAGGCACGAGGATGTGAATCCTTGGCGAGGATTTTTATTTCTTTTCCCCTTTCTCTCTTTGGTTCTCCGAATAATGAGGCTCTAACTTTATCATTGCACTATGATAATACATAGGCATGAGGGACCCAATCCTCATCGATCACCCTTTTTCCTAACACTTTCTCTGTTTTACAGGTACATGAAGATAGAAACACCCATCTAGGCAAGTGAATTCAATATGGTTCCCATGGAGTACCATGGATTTGAGGGGTGCTAATACCTTCCCCTTGCATAATTGATTCCCTTACCCATTTCTCTGTGTTTCTTTTCCCCCTTGGGTTTCTCGATGTTTTCCCTTTTGGGATAAATAAAGTTTGGTGGCGACTTTGTTGTACCTTCGAGTGTGCGATGCGTTTGGTGGGCATATTTCAGCCAACTTCACCAGGCTAGTTGCAACTGTAGCAAATCTTTTGATCAACTTCTTTGTTCTCGGAACAAAATTCTTTGAAGTTAGAGCTTCTACCAGAGAGTCTCTTGTTACTCTTGGTTAAATTTATAAGTCTCTTGCAAAAGGAAGACCATTTCCTCACTATTAAAATCCCCATTATAATCTTCTCAAACATAAGCTTCTTCTGGGTTTTTTTACTTTTGAGAATCTAAAAATCTGACCAATCTTCCTTTTAAATAAGCAGATCAAATTTAAATCTGATTCCTGCAGCAAACACATTTACCCCACGAGTCGGTCTTAAGGATTAAGAATCCTTTCATACTCACAAGGAAAATGACTTAAAGTAGAAAAGGTTTCTTGATTTATTCAACAAGCACACTTATCCCACAAGTTAGTCTTAAAGATTAAAAATCCTTTCATACTCACAAAACAAGTGACTTAGAGTAGAAATAAGTTTCTTGATCTCCTTCAGCTCACCTTTCGTTTCCTTATGTAGTTTTCATTTTGTAACTGATGGAGGAAACTTCAAGGAAAATTGAGTCGCTTCTTGAGTAGCTTTTTCTCACCAGATCTTTTTTGTTTCATTGTTAAGTGAAATAAGCACGGTCGAGCTCTTATACAAATTGAATGGGAGAAAAATACACAAGAATGGGGGATTGAATTATGTATGCCTAAAAAATATCTTTTCACTTCCGATTCTGAATCATCAAATTTTGAACCGTGTTTAGAGTGTAATACTAGAGTAAGTAATAGTAGTGAGAAGTTTACTTCCTTTTCTTTAACTCTGTTTCCAAACCTAAGCTTTCACGCTCAAATTCTGATACGATTAAGAGTTTGAATCAGAACTGAGTCTGACTTTAGAGATCGTTTTCACAATGATATATAAATGCATAAGTAAATAAATAGACACCCAATATGTCTTGGTTTCTCTTAAGCCGAGAGTAGCCCAATCCTCTTGAAACACAAGAGCTTTTAACTATAATCAGACTGATCACAATTGCTTAATTCAGAAGCTCAAGACTTCCTGTTCAATCACACTTGATCGAGACTTCCTTGCTTAAACACCCTGTTCAGGAATTTCTTTCCTTAAGCTCATGTTAAGGAATTTTTTGCTCAGTCACCCTGACCAAGACTTCCTGCTCTGTCCGTAAGCATGAGACTTCAATGCTCAAGTACCCAGCTCGAGACTTCCTGATCTGCACGCAAGCATGACACTTCAATGCCTAAACAACCCATTCAGGACTTTCCTACCTTAAGCTCATGTTAAGGAGTTTTACTCAATCACATAGACAGGAAATTATTTGCCTAATTAATCAGATTAGGGCTTTACTCTAAGCACGACTACTTGAGTCTTCAAAATCTCTTAATCAAAAGAGTTTAGAATTAACCTTGTGTTCATTTGAGTTCTTCTTAGATAAGTAGATACACAAAGGTTTATAATCTTGAGCGGATTGTGAGTTGTTTGCTTCTGAGTATGGAAGAATGAAGTGGTCATTCTTCTTCTCTCCTTGAACATATTTTCTCTTGTTGTACCTTTCTGTTCTGATGATTTTCCTTGATCATTTTCACTAATATCTCACACATGTAACCCTTGTGGTTATATTTTCTAGTTAGTGTGTGTTTGTTAGATCTGTGTTTTCTGAATAAAATACAGTCTCTCTCTCAACCAATACTGTGAACTGGTATCACATCTTTGTGAATACAGTCGTCTATTCTTCAACTAACATTCATTTTGGCAAAACAACAATTTGAATGTTTTCAATCTTCATCTATAAATAGATTTTAAGATTCATTGAAGATTAAAACTAACAAAGTCTTTAGCCGTTGTACAATAAAGTGAGCTAAAATTCATCTAGCATAAAGACGTTGGAAGAAGAGAGTAGAGTTCATAGCAATTGGAGATATAAGATCATGACAACATAACTTAATGTTGATTATACATTGTTGTCACATGATCTTCTTCAGATAACTCCAGCCTTGAAATCTTCTTGTAGACATTTGTTGAAGCTTGTTCAGAATCGCTACTATCTTTATACTTAACTTCTTGATTCAAAGGCTTTATAGAATTAGTTAAAGCTTGACCAGAAGTTGAAGCATATCTTCAGAACCTGGTTGGAGTGAGACTTCAAAGTCTTAAATTCACAGGTTTTGAGCTTATCTTTATCAGAGTCTTGATCAGAACTACTATGGATATTCTCTTGAAGAGTTGATGACTTGATATAGACAAATTACGTTGAAGTAGATTCTTCAGAAGTGTTGATTAAGCACGTTTAGAAGTTGCAGAGTCATTCCTTATGACAATGACTGCTTGCTTCAAACAATTCCAGTCTTCAGAGCTTTTCTGATCTTTGTATTTCAATGAAGCTTAGGTTCAGCATCTGAAAGACTTGAGTAGACTCATCAGAGTCTGGAAGCTTGGTTCTGATCCTTCAGACCTAGAACAACTTTACTTCCTTTAATGGTTCTTCTGAGTGATTTACTTGATTTATATCAAGGTTAATGTCTTTTGATCAAGCACACTAGAATAACCATTAGTAAACCCTATTGTTCTTTAAATACTTTGTTATCATAAAAACCTTTTAGGAGCTTGAACAAATATTGTTCTAATAAAAAAAGCCTTTACACTATTTTGATTTATGACAAACATTAGAAAACTTTACTTACTTGAATTAAAAATATAATTGAGTTTGATATGTTTTGAAGAGTTTGTATTGAACGATACTCCATTTCTTTATACCACAAAGCTGCCATGCTTTTCTGTATTGCAACAACAAATTGATGTGTCCTTGTGAGATTGTAAACCCCTTCATTTAGATCACTAAATTCAATTTTCTTCTTCAAGACTTGGTCATGTAGTATACAACAGTTTTGATCATAAGTTATCATGCAATTTAAATCACGAGTAAGCTTATGAATAGAAATTGATTTGCAATTAAAACTTGGAACCAATAAAACATTATGCGGTATGATGTTCATGGATAAATCCACTTCTTCCATGTTTTCAACCAAGGTTGTATCTCTAGTGGGTGTGATAACATGGAGAGGCTTGTCTATATTTTTAACTCTCTTTTTAAAATATGAGATAATTCAATCATATGGTGAGATGCATCACTATCAAGAATCAATTGGATTTTATTACTATAATTACATGACATGTTTTCATGTGATCCACCATGATTTATTGTGTGTGTTTCATTCAAGGCGTGATAAATGGATAGTTCTCAAGCCTATATTTCTTTGTTTCCTCCCCTTGAGCTAGATATGCAACATGTTATCCTCCTTATTTGTAAGCTTCACGCTATCGAGTTCTTATTATTTCCCAATTGGGTGGATACTTTACTATTTCAAAATATTTAGCTTTAATATGACCATTCTTACCATAATGATCACATTTTATTTCAGAATAACACTCCTTCCATTTCCTCTTATTTGTTCCTGAGTGAAATGTTGAGCTTATTTCAACTTTATTTTCCCTTTCTTTTGCTCCGAATTCAAAATGGTTCCTTTAATTTAAGAATATTTCTCATTATCAAATACCTCAAGAAATATGTGAATTCTTTATTCTTCTTCCCTTCTAGTTTATACATTGGGAGCTTCACAGTTGCACTTGGGTAAAAGTTGTAACTCACTAAACTTATTAAAAAGACTCATGAGTTGGATGTAGTAATCTAATACCATTGTGTATGATTGTTTTTTTGCATCATACGTACATTTCTCCATAATTGATGAATTTGTGGTGTGTTGGTTTAAGCAAAGCATTCTACAAGATCAATCCTCACATCTCAAGCTGTTGAAGCATGTGAGATGTTATTCTACATATTTGTTATGTCAAATTTATCATCCACACCATCCCCATTAGATCATCCTTCTCCATGTTATGGTGTTCCTTAGATTGATTTGATGGTCTATTGATGGTTCCATAAATGAAATTTATCTTCATCTTTGCATGCAAAGTTGTCTTGATCGATCTTGCCCACGTATTGTAATTTTCTCCATTCATAAGTGTTTTAATGAATGGAGTTCTAGAATTATCAGAGTTTCTTAGATGATAGGCATGTGTATTATTTGTTTTAGGTTTTGAGGTATCTTTCTTCTCCAATTTCTCTTCCAAATTGGTGCATGCCTTAATATAGAGTGCAAGAAAAACAAACTATTCCTAATAAAACTCTATATACCTAACAAACTATGTTAGATAACTCTAACTTTATAACTAAATTTATCTAATAATACAATAGTAACAAAAAGTTGTTATAACATGACTAACTAGTTCTATTTTGAATTTATTCTCTAATAGATCTTTTACATCCTTTATTTTTTAAAATTGGCTAAAAAAATTAAAGATACCAGTGTAAAACTCTCACAATTTTGTGAAAGAAGATTATTGTAATATTTGTTATATTCTCTTTCAAACGAAACCCTTGTTTTTATTTCTATTATCATATTCTTCACGATTATACATAATCCCTTAATTGTAGAATCATAAAATTGACCGTTTATGTAATTGATTCTAATAATTTGTAATTAACAAGTCATTTACTAGCTTAGTATTACTAGTTCTTATATCGAGATAATGCGATTATAGTTAGCATTGTTTTTGTATATTGATGACCAAGACATTATTGTATATATGATTACATTGTCATCTCATAAAATACACAATCAATTTATACAAATTAAATACTATCTAATTTAGTATTAGAGCAGCATTGCCTAAAAGATTTGATCCAAAATATCAATCATGACATTTGCTGCAAAAACAAATAACAAAGGTGGTCTTTCATCAACTGTTTTTGTCAAGCTGGACATAGACAATTACCCTTTATGGATATTCTGGGTATTTCCTATAGTTAAAGTTTGTAAACTTTATGGATACATGATATAAACAAATAAGTGTCCTAATGAATTCATCATAGTTAATAACTCAACCAAAACACTAAATCATGCATATGAAAAATGGCATGGATATGATCAATAACTTCTTGGTTGGTTGAAAAGCTCCATGATTGTATAAATATTAACACAATTGTTGCACTATGAAAACTCAAAACAACTTTAGGTAGAGGCTCAAATTCTAGAGGGTGCACATACAAGGTCTCGAGTAACTACCTAAAATTTAAATTCCACAGTATCAGGAAAGGAAAAATTAAGATGCAATACTATCTAATCAAGGTGAAAAATCTTTTTGATGAAATTAAACTTGTAGGAAATCCAATATGTACCATATATCTAATCATTTAAACCTTAAATAGTTTGAAATTTAAGTATAACAATGTGGTGGTTCAAGTGTATGATCAAACCTATTATAGTTGGATTGACCTACAATCTTAACTCTTGAGCTTTAACTCCATAATTGAACAACTTAATAGCTTCAACAACCTTGCCCACAATGCTTTAGCAAATGCAGCTAACAAAATAGATCACCAATAAATTTGGATGGGTAACCAATTTTGATTCAAAGGTAAATTGGAGAGGTTCCAATTTTAAAGGATGTAGAGGTGGTCGAGAAATAGGAAGGACTAGGCCAACATGTCAAGTTTGTTATAATGTTGTCTACATAGAACGGTAGTGTTTCTACAGGTTTGACAAAACCTACTGAAGTTCAAGCCACTTAGCAGATGGTGACAAACAAGGTGAATATAATGTCTTCCTAGCATCACAAAGTCATTTTCAAGACTAGGATTAATACTTTGAAGTTGATGTACGCAATCACCTAAGACATCTAACAGACAAGTTTCAAGACATGGTTGAGCATCATGGTAAGAATTCAATAATTCTCGGAAATGGTGAGAAATTGAAAATTGTGGCCACAAATTCTTCAAAACTTAAGTCACTCAATTTGCATGATGTATTATATTCCCCTAACATTATTAAAAACCTATTAAGTGTGTCTAAACTTGTTGCTGACAATAACATTATTGTTGAGTCAAGTGAAAATTATTGCCTTATGAAGGACACATTGATAAGGAATGCAATACTATAAGGGATACTTAAAGATGACTTATATCATTTCTCAAGGATTTAAAAATATTTAAGTGCTAATGTTTCTATGAAAGAGAGTTGGCATAAGAAGCTTGGTCACCTAAACAATAAAATCCTAAACATGATCTTAAAAAGTTGTAATGTAAAAATATCACATAGTGATAATTTTAGCTTTTGTGAGGCACGCCAATATGGAAAAAATGAATCTTCTACCTTTTAAAACATCTTCCTCATTCTCGGAAAACCCTTGATTTATTTCATTATGATGTATGGGGCCGTGCACCAATAATATTGTCTTGTGGTTTTAAATATTATGTTCATTTTATTTATGGTTTTAGTGGATTTACATGAATTTATCCCTTGAAACAAAAATCTAAATAAATGTGCAAGACTTCGTCCAATTTGAAAACTCAGCAAAAAGTCAATTTAACAATAAAATTAAGATCATACAATGTGATATTGATGGTCGGTACAAACATCTACAAAAACATGCAATATACAAAGACATACAATTTAGAATACCTTGTCCCTATATATCTCACCAAAATGGCATGGAGAAAGCATATACATATTGTTGAGTTTGGGTTGACCTTGCTTGCTCTGGCTGAAATTCCTTTACACTATTGGTGGGAAGCTTTCTCAACTGCAGTATACCTTATAAAGAAACTACCTACATCGGTCACTCAAAATAAAAGTTATTAATCTCTAATATATCACAGAGAACCTGACTATAAGTCCTTGAAACCATTTTTGCGTGCTTATTATCCATGTCTCAAACCCTACAATCAACACAAGTTACAATTTCATACTACAATATTTATTTTTCTAGGTTGTAATAACTCACACAAATGGTACAAATTCATCAACTCCCATGGAAAAATATTCATCTCAAGACATATCATCTTTAATGAAATCACTTTCCATTCCATATTGGATTTCTCAATATAAGAGGGGCCTTGAAAAGAATATCTGGAAATTCATTCTTTTCTTTTGTGCGTTATGGGTAATTTTAGCAATAATAGTACCACACCAGTCATTGAAGAAGCACTTCTAGATGACATTAACCTAGAAGGAAAAGAAGAAACTATTGTCCACGTCGAAGATGTAAAAAAATATAATACATGAGGTCAAATAAAAAAAAAACATAAATCATTGATCAACAAAATGACGATGAGCCAGACATAAATCACACAAGCAATGACATCACCAACAAATACTTTATGTGTACTATGAGTAAAGCAGGTATTCCCAAGCCAATGGTACCTTACATTGGGCTAACTGAGACCTACAAAGACACCTTAGAATCTATTACCCACTGCTAATAAAGCTCTTATAAAACCTCTATGTAAAGAAGCTATGCATAATGATATTCAAGCACTAATATTTAATCACACTTGGACATTAGTGTTCTACTAAGGCCAAGAAAAGATTATTATTTCCATGTTAGTATTCAAGACCAAGTACAAAGAAAATGACTCCATGGAAAATTGGAAAATATGTTTAGTTGCAAAATGATTTAAATAAACAATTGGACTAGACAATGAAGAAACAATTGGACTAGACAATGAAGAAACCTGATCAGCTGTCGCGCGCGGATCTAAAATGAGTATTTTTGACAAAACGTAGTTATCGACAAATTGACTCGGATTATCGTTCTCACAAGGATTCTTGAATGAATTAACCAATGATAGTAACTATTAATGGGGTTTTGGTTGGTTTAGGATTCGATTAAAATAAATAGATTAAAATAAGTGATTATTGAAATAAGCTGTAGCAACAATTTACTGATTCGGTCTTTGCCTATCATCGATTATCGTAATTCCACCACATATTAACTATTCCTATTCGATTATAATATCAACTGACAAGCGCAATTGATAGTATAAGTTGTATGTTCCTATTATCCGAATTAAGCAGACGGGATTAAGTTTCATGAATTAAGCAAACATGAATTAAACGGGCTCGATAACGAATTAAGCAAACGAAATCGTGACTATAGTTAGGATCACACAATCAATCGGATTAAATCAATATAGCATATGTAAATCGGATTAAGCAAACAAAATACATATATTAATATTGAAAGGAATAAAAATCCTGAATAAGAATTACTAAAATCTCAAGGTATCAGAACCCGAATACAGCAAATTATTTGGATCGATTAGTTCTTCATGAGAATTCTTGCCAAAGCTTTCAAGTATTTCATGAATCGTGATCATCCTCCTATTATGCGGCTTCTAGGTATATGGAAAATAAGGAATTAGGTTTACAACCAAACTGGATCGAAAACATAACCCAAGCCCAAAACTAATGATCCAAAACTTAAATAAAACTAATGCTGCAACTTCAAAGAATTTTCTGGCCCTGCTACAGTCTGATTCATCTCTCGACTTCTGAACAAACGTTGTAGATCTTTTTCTTAGCTTTTCATCGACTGGTAGCACGTCTCAATCCGATACTCCTAGCTCAAGATATGATTTTTCTCGCGAAAGTTGCTAATGTTGAAAATTAAATACGAAAATTAAATAAGTGCAAAAATAAAATAAATTATGAAAACACATTAAAACATAAAAATAATCAAAGAAAACCGAAGAAATGCTTAAGTACAAACATGGAAGAACGTGCATCAAAATGCACTGATCAAATTCCCCCACACTTGAACTTTTGCACTCCGAGCAAAATGAAAAACAAAACAAAACACAGACACATCAACTGTTACTCATTCTAGGCTACAAGTCATCTTCGGTTAAGTTTGCTTCGATAGATACTAATCTTGCACACTAAGGACATTGTAAGAACACTAATCCACAGTTATGCAGACATAAACCTTCTGAATATACAAATCAACTCGAATCATGTTATTATATTAAAGCCTAACTTACTCATCCTTCTTTGGCTATTTTTCATTCAGGCGCAATCACATTAAGCTCGTTATCTCCACACACTCATAGCAAGGCGACCGGTTAGTGACTCTGATCCGTTTCTCCACGGGGTTCTGGTACTTAAGTGGCATAACCCTTTGCTTATTCAGTTGCAGTTGCAATTTTTTTTTTAGAAAGAAAAAAAACAAAACAAAACAAAGAACAAAAACAAGGAAAATAAAGTATTCCCTCCCCCACACTTAAAATATGCATTGTCCTCAATGAAAGAAACAAACATAAAATAAGAGAGAGAAGAGAGAGGAAAGAACACACCCGAGGAGTCAAGGAGGATAGGTGATCACATAAGCAGTCTTTCCCAAAGAGATATATTCTACATTTTCTTCTTTCAAAGTGGGGCTGTCATGGAATAGCTTTGAGTAATGTCCATTGAACTTGAAATTTTTATTAGTATCTTCGCCTTTTATTCCAAGATCAAAGAATCTTCTAAAAGTAAAAGTGTCAAATGGACACGTGAAGGTGATCTGATCTGGAATGTCAGCCAATGTCCAACCAAATGCCTTTTTATGCTTCCTTAAAACCTGCAAAAGCTTATTCTCTTGATCGAAATCAAGGTTAGAAGAAATTATAGCCGGTAGTTTTTCATTCATCTCTAAATAAGCATATTTCATATTTTCAGGAAGTTGCTTCAGCTCGAGGGAAGGTGGCTGCTCAATAGAAGGAGTGTTTGGGGCAGCCGGGATGTCAAGAGCTTTATCTACATAAACAACTTTATTTGCAACCTCATCTGCAGTAAGAATATCAACTTGCAAGGTAGCCTCAATTTCAGCACAAACAAAGCAAATTTTAGTTTCAGTACGAATATCACAAGAATAAACATCATCAAAACCAGACAATGATGGAAAATCAGATGCAAACACATCACTACAAGTATCATCAACAATTTCAGAAATCAAATCTATTTGAAAAACAAAATGTTCTTCCAAGGGTTGTTGGTTTGATCCTTGAGCTTGCTGCATGGCATTCACCAAAGTGGCAAGCTGCCCAATCTGTGTTTGCAAAGTCTTTAAAGTAGAATCTACTTGTTGTTGAAACTGGAGATTATTTGCAGCCATTTGTTTGACAATATCTTCTAGTGAAGGTCCAGAAGGTGCAGAGCACACAACCTCAAATTCCTTCAGATGCTCATGCGGATCCTCACCTGTAAGAACACTAAACCTTGGAAACAAGTGTATTAAACCATATTTCAATTCAAAAGGAACCGAAACATCAGAATATTCAATACAAAAGTCATTATAATTAACATCAGGAGCAGCAAACTGCCTTAATGTTCTTTGATCATCCATGTAATAAAAAAAACACAGAAATACCAACTATGTCCGAAATAGACAAAAACAAATAGAAAGAAGAAAAACGATTAAAATAAATTCATAAAAATACAAAAGCACCAAACTTAATCTAGTGACGTGAAATAAAAAATTTGAGATTTTTTTTGGATTTTTTCGACACTATGAAAACAGTAAAAAATTAATTAAAAATAGAAAAACAATGAATTTGGCAAATTTGACGTCAGAATAGTATTGATCGCATGATTTTTCTGCTTCCAGTAGGCAAACAACTTATACAATCAAACACAAATTTTCCAAAAATCGGTTTTTTCTGACTCTAGACGCAACTCCGAACGCGAAACTGTAGAAAAATTCAGAAAAATAACAGGAAATTGCAGAACAACAAAACACACAATACTTAAAACTAAACTATTGGCTAATTCGACAAGAATCCCCGGCAACGGCGCCAATTTAATCCGCTGTCGCGCGCGGATCTAAAACGAGTATTTTTGACAAAACGTAGTTAGCGACAAATTGACTCGGATTATCGTTCTCACAAGGATTCTTAAATGAATTAACCAATGATAGTAACTATTAATGGGGTTTTGGTTGGTTTAGGATTCGATTAAAATAAATAGATTAAAATAAGTGATTAATGAAATAAGCTGTAGCAACAATTTACTGATTCGGTCTTTGCCTATCATCGATTATCGTAATTCCACCGCAGATTAACTATTCCTATTCGATTATAATATCAACTGACAAGCGTAATTGATAGTATAAGTTGTATGTTCCTATTATCCGAATTAAGCAAACGGGATTAAGTTTCATGAATTAAGCAAACATGAATTAAACGGACTCGATAACAAATTAAGCAAACGAAATCGTGACTATAGTTAGGATCACATAATCAATCGGATTAAATCAATATAGCATATGTAAATCAGATTAAGCAAACAAAATACATATATTAATATTGAAAGGAATAAAAAACCTGAATAAGAATTACTAAAATCTCAAGGTATCGGAACCCGAATACAGCAAATTGTTTGGATCGATTAGTTCTTCATGAGAATTCTTGCCAAAGCTTTCATGTATTTCGTGAATCGTGATCATCCCCCTATTATGCGGCTGCTAGGTATATGGAAAACAAGGAATTAGGTTTACAATCAAACTGGATCGAAAACATAACCCAAGCCCAAAACTAATGACCCAAAACTTAAATAAAACTAATGCTGCAACTTCAACGAATTTTCTGGCCCTGCTACAGTCTGATTCAGCTCTCGACTTCTGAACAAAAGTTGTAGATCTTTTTCTTAGCTTTCCATCGACTGGTAGCATGTTTCAATCCGATACTCCTAGCTCAAGATATGATTTTTCTCACGAAAGCTGTTAATGCTAAAAATTAAATACGAAAATTAAATAAGTGCAAAAATAAAATAAATTATGAAAACACATTAAAACATAAAAATAATCAAAGCAAACCGAAGAAATGCTTAAGTACAAACATGGAAGAACGTGCATCAAAATGCACTGATCAAAACCAAGTACCATCAAGATTATTTTCTCAATTGCAGTGCATCTCAATTGGGAAATAAAGCAACTAGACATCAATAATGACTTCCTAAATGGCTATCTCAAAGAAAAAAGTATGCATCAAGCAGAGGGACTTTTAGGCTCGACCGAGCCACACCACATACGAAAACTGTCTAAATTAATATATGGACTAAAGCAGGCACCACGAGTATGGTTTGATAGCCTCGAAATTGCATTACTTCATTAGGGTTTTCAAAACACTAAAAGTGATTAATACCTATTCATCCTCAAATGTAAAGATCCTATTACTTGCCTCGTCTTATATGTTAAAGATATCATAGTCACGAGAAGTAACATAAAATTCCTTGGGGTCTTCATCAAACAAATCAATGTTGACTTTTCATTAAACGATACAGGTGACTTGCACTATTTTATTGGAATAGAGGTTAAAAGAGATGTAAGGGGCATAAATCCCATGCAGTCTAAGCACATAATTGAATTTCTAAAGAGATTCCACATGGAGAATGCCTCATATTTTCCAACACCTATGATAACATGGAAGCCAATACATAGTTAAGGGAGAAAAAAATACAATATCCAATTGTGTTTAGATAGGATATATGATGATTACAATACTTGGCACACACATAAGCCATGACATAACCTTTTATATAAACAAACTCAGTTGATATATGAGTTCACCTACTGTTGTTTGCTAACAAAGAATAAAAAGGATCCTAATGTATCTTTAAATCACTATCAATAATTGATTGCATATTAAGCAATCCACTGACCCATACTTCGTAGGTTTCTCATACACAGATTCAACCACTAGTGTTGATGATAGAAAAGTAATGGTTGGTCAATGTGTCTTTTTTGGTGAAACAATATTTTCTTGGTCCTCAAGAAAACAAAAATTGGTCTCAAGATTAAGTACATAATCATAGTACACAACCTTGGTTGATTTTGTTGTTGTATTACATGGATTCAGTCACTGCTCATTGAGGTCAAACATCCATTGCCAATAAAGCATATTATATGGTGTGATAACTTAAGTTCCAAGGCATTATCTTTTAATCCAGTTATGCATGCACGTTAAAATCGACGTGCACTACATTAGAGACCAAGTATTACAAAATGAAATTGTCGTAACATATGTTCCCACAACATATCAGACTGCTGACTAGCTCACTAAACCATTGAGTCACACACAATTCATAGTCAACCTTGGGATGATTCCCTCACCATCAATTTGTAAGGGGGAATTAGACATAATCTCTTTATTGTAAGATCAAATCATTGTTTTGTTTCGTAATTGGTTGTATTGATTTGTAATTTACAAGTCATTTCCTAGTGCCTAGTATTACTAGTTTCTATATTGGGATATTTCCATTATGGTTAGCATGACTCTTGTATCTTGATGATATATATATATATATATATATATATATATATATATATATATATATTGTCATCTTATAAAATACACAATAAGTATATACAAATTATATAATATCTAGTGTTGCATATTTTTGTACCCCAAAATTTGCTCTATCTTTTGCAGTTTTTTGTCTGCCTTATTTTCCATTGCATTTGCATATCCATCCATCATAGCACATTCATTTATAATTGTATTTTTATCATTAGTTCAAAGATTTTACTAAAGTAGTATCGGCACAACAATATTGGTTGGTTCGTCCTCATGGATCAAGTCACGTGGGATTCCAAACCGTGGTATACGTCGATAGTTGTATTGATTTCGTCATGACATTAGAAATTAGGGTAAGTAGGGGTTATCTCGGTCTTTGATTTATTTGATTCATGGCACAAATGTTCATTCAAGTTAAATAAACCGGATTCAAGATTGGTTCAAATTTACTCAAGTATAAAACGTAGTTCAAACAGCCGTTGCAATACAAAATGTTCAATAGGCCAAAATCAACAAGTACACCAAGCCTTGATCATCCCAATCCTGAAAAATCACACAATGAAAAAAGCCAAGCCATTATGCCTCACACATGAGCCCATGCATCAAAACAAAGGAAAAAACATGTTTACTTGATGTTAATCGGTTACCATATATTGGTTAATCGATTAACCTGCTTCCAGTAGCCAAAAAGATCATTCTCTGTGATGTTAATTGGTTACCATATATTGGTTAATCGATTAACCTTGGACAGTGAGCCAAAATGTTGCATCTTTCAGCAGAAATGTAGTTTCCTTTGCACTCCAAACCTGTCCCAATGTTTGCATCAATACATATTGTAACCTTTACATAATTATGCAGCAACCAACCATATTATTCATGCATTGAACCAAGCTCCTAACACTTCAATTCACCAAACTTCTCAACTTTTGTGAGTTACTCATAACAGTCCCAAGCTAACTCCAAACCAATTCAACTAACTCCAAGCCTCATTTAACCAATTCCAAGCCTCACAAAACTAACTTCGAAATCCATTTGATCCAAACCTATAACCTATATAAACACATCACTCTCATTACACAAAAAAGGCTCTCAGAACTTGATCATTCTCTCAAATTACTCATTGCAAATTCAACTTTTCTCCTCTCACTTCATCTTCTCCAATTCTTCTTCCTACACCAAAGCTCAAATCACCATTGGAGCAGGCTTCACATTGAAATTTGTTATCAATTAAGCTAAACCTCTTGCATTCAACATTCATATAATAAACATCAACAACAATAATTCGACTCAGAATTTTTTAGAGTCGATTCTTGAGGAGGAGGAGTTCATAGCAGAAGTAGAAGATTAAAGATTCCAAGTAGCATACCTCTGGTTTTCACTTCATCTTCTTCATCTCCAACACCAAATTCCAAAAACAAAGCTCTGTTCTTGCAGGTCAGTGAAATTTTATCTTTGCTTGTTTGCTGAATTTTTGATACCACAATGTAGCCTATGTAGTGGAGAATCAAAACCCAAAGGTTTGGTGGTTTGATTCTCCTTCATCCCCATTTAATTTTAGATTTTGTGCTTAGGGTTCTTGACTTTATTGGCTCAATTTCCCGAGTTGATTAACTTGTAGTTAGAATATATGAGAGATCAGGATAGAAGAGATTGAGAGGAGTAGGAAGATAATGTTTTTTCTTGATTCCAGCCAACTCTGTCGCCTCCGACGTGGTGGTGTCGGAGCTCCGGTGGTGGTTCCTTTTTGACATGAAAATTGGAAGTTGATGTGTAGAGAAGAAAAAGTGGTTTGCTGAATTTTTACATTTCCCTTTGAAAATTTTGTTGGGCTTAGCCATTAAGTCCAATATTTTGCTTTCCACACCCTTGTTTCAATAGATGCTAGCCATATTGGATCCAACAACATTTTTTTGTATTTGGACTTATTCTGTTGGGCCTAAATCTCATATTGCTGAATTCTGCACTCTATGTTCAGGTTCTGCACCTCTCTCCTTAGGCTTATTTATGTTGTTTGTTAGTTTTTAGTGGATTAGTTAGAGATCTTAGGATTATTAGAAATTTTGAGTTTGGATTAATATTAGAATTTTCAGAAATGTTGATAACTAGTTTTAATTAGATTTTTAGGAAATTAAAACTAATTAGATTTAATTGATTTTAATTGATTTTTATGAGTAGAATTAATTCAATATCAATATTCTTATAAAATACCCATTTTGCCCCTTTAGGATTTATTTTACTATTTTTAGCCATATAAATGCATGTTTCCTTTAGGACTAGAATTCGACTTAGAATATTAGATAGTTTTAACCAATGCATGAACCCTTAGGATTAATTTTGACTTAGGATTTTAATTAGTCCAATCCTTGACTAACAATTGCATGCTCCCTTAAGAATAGTCTTTGAATTAAATTATAACCCTTAGATTAGGTTAGTCATAATTTTCAAACTAATTCTAACCCTCGATCCAAGTTGATCAAAAACAATTTTGATCAACTAAATCCTTTGATCTTGTATAATCCCGCAGTCTATTCAAGTGACTGAAAGACCCTTGGTCATTTGATAAGTCTTTTTCTGTAAGTTGTGGAGCTCGAAGCCTCAAGTCAGACTTCCAATCAAGGTGTCCCAGTCATACCAAGCAGTGAATCATACACGGAACATCAAATGTGGTTTTTCAAGAGCTTGTTAATCAAAGTTGGAACTGTGTGACACAAGCCTTAAGAAATAAAGAATGAATGAGAGTGGAGAATTCAATTAACTCATTCTGAATATCTTTGGGTACGGGATGCTTAACCCAATTACTCATTGTATTCACCTCTATTCATAGACTTTAGCACAATTCAAACTATATGATTGGCAAAGTCTCACCCCTTACAAAGCAGTAGTGAAACAAACAAAGGACTCCACCAACAACTTATCAATTATAATTCAAGTTGTACGAAACGAGCCTTAAGCAATAAAGAATGATTGAGAGTGGAGAATTCCATTAACTCATTCTGAATATCTTTGGTTATGGGACGCTTGACCCAATTGCTTATTGTATTCACCTTTGTTCATAGACTTTATGGCAATTTGAATCAAATGATTGATAAGGTCTTCATCATCACAAGGAGCAGCAAAGATTCTCCTCCAGCAACTTGAAAGTTAGGATGAGAATTACATGTCACGAACCTTAAGTAGTAAAGAAGGGATGATAATGGAGAATTCCTACCCCCATTCTAGATATCTTTGGTTACGAGACGCTTGATCCAGTTGCTCACTGTATCCACCTTTACTCATAGACTTTAGTGTGGTTCTTATCAAGTAACTATCAAGTCTCTTCCATATTTAGTCAATCATTTTCTTTTGCCCCGATCATCTTGTTGTCAGCCCTAGTGGACTGAACTACGAAAGCTCTGATTTCCTTATTGCACTATAAGGATACGTAGGCAGGAGAACCCAGATTCTCCATGAGCTACCCTATTTATTAATCAATCATTCTTCATTCATCAATCAATACCATATATTTGAGATCAAATATACTTCTCCTTGGAGTCTATGTACATCCTTTTAGAATGATATAACGACAATCCATCTCATGAATCAAGAGTTGTTTGGATCGTCCCCAAACATTTAATTCATTCTTTTTTGGCTAAGACGCCTGTTTGCTCTTCTGTTAAAAGTCTATCTCTTTCATGGATCCAAGATACCATTCTTCTTTGATATCGAACTATTTGTTCCCCATCCAATGATACATTATTCCTTGTACTATACAGTACTGTAATCATTCCTTGAAGTGGTGTTTGTCTTGTGAGTCCTTGTTGCTTAGATAAATATCTCTCTCTTTGTTCCATGGCAGTTAACCTCTGAAATTGGGTTTGTCTTATGAGTCCATGTTGCGTAGACAAATACCTTTTGTTACCATTTTGTTGGTACAAGTTATACTTTCCATCACTTTCGATCTTCCTTCGTTCTCGTGGTTCCACGATTTACGAATGCTCTGACTTTCTCATTGCACAGTGAGAATATGTAGGCACGAGGATGCAAATCCTTGGTGAGCATAATCCTAATTATTCCTTCCGCCTTAGGGCACCACTCATATCTTTCATGACCCATTATCTACATTCGATCATTAAACCGTTCACCCTAGTGACATATTGTTTCTTTGAAATCGAAATACAATTTTCCTTGGAATTCCATATACACCCTTTTAGGACAATATAGTGGCAATCCATATTTGTACCTATAGTTGTTTGGCTCGTACCCAGACATTTTATTCCTTCTTTTTTGGCTAAGACGTTGTTTCCCTCTATGGTACAAATTCCACTTCTCCTATGGATTCCAATGTATACCCTGACTATTGGTTTCAAACAATACCTTTCCAATCACTTGTTACCGAATTATTCAATTTTGTGACTTTGGTCATTCGCTCAATTCATCTCTAAGATGCATTCATGTTCTACCTTCCTTCACTCCATGTGATATACTTATTCTTTGAGTCAAATGTGTTACCTCTTTCAGCTCCACCTTGTGAACCAAAAGTTGTTTGGCTCGTACCCAAACACTTAATTCTCCTTGTTTTCGACTATACCATATAGTGGCAGACGCTTCCTGTTAGTTCACATATTGGTCAACGCCAGTTTTACTCTTGGGTTCATATTTCACCCCTTATTGAAGTTCAAACAACATTATCCTTTGATTTACACCATACTTGTTATCACATATTCTTTTCATCTCCCACCACTAGTTCTTTGAACTACGGAGCTCTGAATTCCTCATTGCACTATGAGGATACGTAGGCATGAGGGCCTCAATCCTCACCGAGCATTTTATCTATTCTTTTCTCTTCTTTTCCCTTATTCTTTCATGGGTAATCTTTAGATATAACACCTATTTGAGCTAGAACAATCAAAATGGTTCCCATAGAGTATCATGGATGTTAGGGGTGTTAATACCTTCCCTTTGCATAACCGACTTCCTTACCCAACATATCTCTTTTCCTCGGGTTTTATCAATGTTTTTCCTTTACTTCGGGAATAAATAAAATTCGATGGTGACTCTGTTGTTTGTTCGAGCGTACGATACGTTTGGGTATATTTCCGCTAGCTTCATATATGTTGGTGATCCAATTCCATCTCAACAACACATTAATGTGATTCTCGAACGCCTTCCATAAGATTATGAATATGTTATTTCAGTTATTGAAAGAAAATTTGAGTTGGTAGAGCTTGAAGAAGTTGAAGCTTTAATGATTGCACATGAGATGCACCTTTCAAAGTGTGGCCTCTTTAAATGTCACATAACTTAAATTAGAGGTTTATACTCCCTATTTTCCTAAAGAATCCTCTAAATCCTCCTTTGCTAGTGGAAATGTTGATGGATCAAGTTTTCCCTATGAATCCTCCTTTGGTGAAGGCTTATTTCTTGGTACATGTGCAAGAGGGGGAGGATATCGTAGAGGCTGATTTGGAAATGTTTAGTGTCATGTTTGACTTAAAAAGTCAAGCCTAAGGGACTCGACTTAAAAAGTCTGACCTGTGAGACTCAACTTAAAAGGCTCGTTAGAGGAACTCAACTTAAAGGTCTCATCTAAGAAACTCGACTTAAAAAGTCTCGCCTGAGGGACTCAATCTAGAATTTCATATAAACACATAAGACCAAATTACTTTGCCTTTTACAAATACTTCATGCTTGAGGATCATGTACTTATATATTTGCAAAGAATCCATGGGAGGAGACAAAGGATTCACCAAGGGCGGGCATACAACAATCATCGCCCAAAGCAAGAATCTTAGTTGCATATTTATCTCAATGTGCACCATTATCTATAGCATTCGCCCGTTGATTGGATCAGTCACCCACTAATAAAAACGTGGGGCATGACATGTCCTTATCCAATAACGTTATAGGAATGACAGTTAAAGAAGGAAGTCACTTCCTCCAAAATAATATGGGAAAGTAACGGTCCATTTCTCACGCTCCTAATAGAGAAAAATACTATAACTGATCTCTTGGATCCTAATATCCAGATCTAAGAGATTCTTATAAATACCTCGCCATAAGGTTGAAAGAGAATCAATTCATTAAAAAATTATTCAAATATAAAAAATTTCATCATTCTTATAAAAATTTACTCTAACACCGCAACAACCCTAAAATCTGACAACCTTATACATATAAGAATTGTCACGTTATATTTTTATATATATATATATATATATATATATATATATATATATATATATATATATATATATATATATATATATATATATATATATATATATATATATATATATATATATATATATATATATATATATATATATATATATATATATATATATATATATATATATATATATATATATATATATATATATATATATATATATATCGGATTTTAATCATTTTACTTTTAAATAAGTATTGTCGTGGTCCATGTTTGGATTTTATAAGTGGAAAATATAAATATTTTGGTCAAAGTTACTTGAGTGTCGAGATTCTTCCTAATATCTGTTATCGTGGGACCTTAAAACCTGAATCATAAACTTTTTTTGATAAAAGATATATAGTAGCATATACTTTTGAAACTATTGTTTTGTTGTTTAAAATAAATTATATACGTAATGTATATTGAATGAAATAGCATATTAAGAAAAGAATAAAATGGAAGGTTAAGATTAAGCGGTGAGCCCCTAAAATAGGAGAAATTAGTATTATGGGGCCTACGAACCAACCTTACTGGTTTGATTGCTTGCCGCCCCCATGCCAACCGGGTCAGTCAGGATGTCGGAGGATTCAAAAATTCCTCTTTCTTCCTTCCAACACGATGCTGACACTACCATGTGACTAAATCAAATACTAGTGAGGGGCTACGTATATTGTAAAAATCAGATAGTGCATATGAACCGGCATGTCTAATTCGAATAATCATAAAATTTGGACTTTAAAATTAGAATCATATTTTTAGAATTTATTTTAACCGAGTCTTACAGAATTTACTATCCATTAAAATTAGTATGGATGGTGGATAATCCATTAGACTCACATATTTATAAAATTTTAAAAATATATAAAGATTTATATTATCTTACTCAAAATAATATATTATTTTTTCTTTTTTTTATTCTATTCGATCTTTCTATTTTAAATCTTATAAATTAATATAATCAACACTCTTTTCATTTCGTATTATATTAATTTTTTTATAATAAATTTTTGAATATTATTTTATACAATTTAGATATATGATGTATTTAAAAAAAATTATAATATTTATAAAAGATAATATAGTATTTTAAAATATATTATATTTAAAATAATATAATTTTTAATTTTATTCATAATAAATATGTGGTTTTTATTTTTATTTTTTAAATATTTTTGGTCAGATAATCCGAAGTTCATCTAAGGTCGAATAGAGTAGTAGTTTTCGAATCCATATCATAATAGAATTTTTGTTTTAATCCTAAAAAAACTTGAGACATGTCAAAATAACAGCTCTAATGCTACTATTCATAATATCATTAATAAATTCAGATATAATATAATTTGATGTAATTTATTTTTATAAAATTGATTTATAAGAGGTAGAATATATATAAATTCTTTTCAAATTTCAATGATCTTTTTAATAACTACTATTACTCTTACCATTTAAAAAAATAAAAATTAGGATACTATTTTCATGCTTTTTTAATAATAATAATAATAATAATAATAATAATAATAATAATAATAATAATATATTTATTAAAACCTAAATTCGTATACTATATATTCATTAGGCTGATATATTCGAGTTTATACCGTTAATGCAAGATATTTATCTAATAGTTAAATATAAAACTTTCTTAAATGAAAGCAACACGGAGCCATGTAAAAAAAAGTGGGGGTTAGTGCCCCCACTATCTTTTAATACTTATTAATATTATTTTTTATATTAATACATATATTTTAATTAAAATATATACATGTTATTTTATATTAAATATAAATTTAATTAATATAAAATAAACACTATTACATACATGATCCATTCAGTAAAAATGACACAATTTTAATATCTTTTTAGTATTAGTTTTGTAGTTCTCTTTAATTATATAATAATAATAATATTATATTAGAATTTAAAAATTTTAAATTATAGCAGTATCAATTTTTTTTATATAAATTTTAAAATTTGCATATTATCATGATTATATTTAAAATTGCTAGAATTTTAATTGTTGATCATTTTTACGAATATAAATATCTTCAAAATTTAATGTCGAATTTTGTCTCAAAATATTATATTTTTACTTTTTTTTTAATCTCAAAATAATTATAACTTTTGAATATTAATATATATTCATTATTATATTTTTATTTATTAAATTTTAATTTACATAAGTTAATTATAATTAAAAAAAATATATTTTGATAAATAATATTAATTTTATCATTAAATATAATTATTTTATAAAAAGTCACACAAAACTTAAATATAATATTTAAAGTTAAATAGAAAAATATTTATATAAATTATCCCCTTTATTAAAAAATTCTGGCTCCGTCATTAGCAACACTAACCTTTTTATTAATCATTTTGTTTTTAAAATCAGAGTGGTATATATCAATATATTATGTCTAGAGAATTTGTAGAATTTGTTGCGGAAGAAGATCCTCTTATTAATGATATTATAAAGCCTAAAGAGCTTTGAAATAGTGAGTGTGTGGTGAAGGTGTCTTATTGTTGGAGAAGAGATATTTATGGTCTGGTTGAAATACTTTTCAATTTTAGTTCTTAAAATTTGTTTTTCAAATCTATTTTAAAAAACTATTTTAAAGAAGAAAATTAACAAAAAAAAATTGTTTGATAAACTAATTTTTAAAAACTGTTTTGAAAATATGAAAATGAAAAAACTTGTTTGATAATCTAATCTTTTAATAGTATTTTAAGAAGAGAATAAAAATGCATATTTTGTCATTTACTTTTAAAATCTATTTTATTGTATAAAATATTACAAACTTAAGAAAATTAATTGATATTTGGTCGAATACAAATAATTGGGTTAAATCAATTTTTAATTTTACAAATCACATAACACTTGTTCGTAATAATAATAAGAAAAAAACAAGTAAAAAATGGGATTTCACGTTTAATAGAAAGAAAAAAGTTATATAGTGAAAATAATTAAGAAACACAACAAAAATTAAGTAAAATAAATAAACATATTTAAAAATGTTACTTATACATAAAAAGAGTATAAATAAAAGAAATAACATTCTCTTTCAAATACGTTTTTCTATTTTATTTTTAAAATATAAAAATTATTAAAATTACATTAATGCTATTAATGAAAATTATAAATTTTTATATTTTTTCTTCAAATTTTATAATACTAAAAACTAAAAAGTAAGAAGCAAAACACAACTAAACTATTTCACTTTTTTGCTTTTAAAAATTGAAAAATAGAAAAGAGTTTTTAAAAACACTTTTGCAAAATATTATATTCAAACAAGTTTTTAAATTTTAAGTTTTCAAAAACTAAAAAAAAGTTTTTAAGATGCATTTCAAACAGACCCTAAGGGTAGAGGATTATGATTTTATAATTATATTGATGAACAATTTGCACCATTTTTGTTTAAAAAGATTAATATTTTATTTTTTTATAAAAATACTCTTTAATGATATTAAGAAAGGAGAAATACATTTCTTTATATATATATATATATATATATATATATATATATATATATATATATATATATATATATATATATATATATATATATATATATATATATATATATATATATATATATATATATATATATATATATATATATATATATATATATATAAATGGATTTTTATCTAATAAATAGATTAGTATTTTCATAGTCTTATATAAGTGATTTATTGAATTTCATATAGATATTAAAATAAAGTATAGATTAAAGAAAAATAAAAATATTTTAAGTAAAGTATTATTTATTAAGTATTGGTGAATTTAAAATAAAATATATTAAATTAAAAGTGATAAAAATAATATTAATTAGATGATATAATCAAAAATAATTATTTCTTTTATTACAATTATTTTTAATTAGAGAGTCACTTATTAAATGATCTTGTTTTCCGATAATTTTATAATATTATTTATCTACCAGTGTCATGGACAAATGTATTTTATTGCATCGTTTTCATATTAAATTATATTTTTTGAATATATGCTACTAACTATTAAATTTAAGAATTAGTAATAATTATTTCTTCTGTACTAAAATAAATATTATTTATCATTTTGAGTCTATTTTTGATTTAAAAAAATAGAAAAACTTTTTTTCAATAGAAATTTATTAGTTTTATTTTATATTTTATTCATTTATTTAATTATTATTATTATTATTATTATTATTATTATTATTATTAATTACTAACTTTTTTGTGAGAAGTTTTTGTTTAAATATTTTTTAAATTATAATTTAGTATGATGATATTAGTGAATGGCCTAAAATTTATCTACCATCATGATTGTCTTAATATGAATCTATTATAAATATCTTTTAAAATAAAAAATATATAGTGGTCCAAATTAAAACGAACTCTTTTGCTAGATCAAGTATAGCCTGTAGTCATTTTTATATTTTGACAAACGGTCTAATCTAAAATAGGCGGTTGGGACTGCTAAATAATTTTTTTTTCTCTACAAAATCTACCTACACAATTACAAGAAAAGCTATATGTATATCATTATTTGGATTATTTTTACGATAATATTATGATTTTTTTTTAAACAATCAATATTTTTAAATAAAATATCAAAATAATCAAAATTTTAAAAATATATTAAAATAACAATTTTTTTAACTGATGCGGCAGTTGAACTGCCGCATCCAATTAATCTAGAGAGGAGGCGTCATTGGAGGTGGCGCATGCTCCCAATGGCTTTGCACCTGGGCGTCGTGCTTCTTAGCGCATGTATGTGTGGTGCCACATGCATTGGTGCATGCATACACTACATAGTGTATGCGCCAATGCATATGACGCATACACCTTTAATTTTATTTTTTTAATATTAAATATTAAATTTACAATTAATTAAAAAATATTGAAAATAAAAATTATATTTATATTATAATGAAAAATTACATGGAATTGACAAGAAACTCAATGACCCGCCCGATTAAAACGCCTTCATGTTCCACATTCAGGTGTGTTAGTCTGTCTTCGAGGTCTCCCACGATTTTCCTGAGGTGTTTGGGGTCTTTGAGTGCTGACATGATCCAATGGTGGTTGGGTGAATTGTGGATGGTATGGTTGCCCGAATTGGGACATTGAATCAGTTTGAAAATGAATCAATGGTTCCTGGGGTGTACTATAGTCAAACAATGGTTGAGTGTTAATGGGATGTTTGGATGGTCATTGGTGGGGGGCTACGATGGCATGAATTGTATGAATCATCTGAGTTATAGACTATTGTGGTGGATGCGTATGATTGTTGGTGGGTAGGATTTGATTCTTGGTTTTAAGGTTGGGTGTGTGGCATGAATGGGTTGCGAGGTTGGGTGTTTGGTTGTTGGGTGTATATGGTAGGGTGATGGTGTGAGGTTGGTCGTTGGGTTTGGGTGGGTTGACATTGTTCTTGGACGGGAATTTTTTATTGGGCGTATGATGACGAAGCTAGTTGGCATGGATCAATCAAATACCTTGGCTCAGACACAAATTGTGGCGTTGTAACCGACCTAAACCATGTCATATATTGTTGAGTTGGTCTAGCACCCTGTATGACTGGTTCGCTTAAGATGTATTGTCGTTGATTCCTTCAATGACGACATATCTCTTTTGCGAAGTCTCTCCAGTCGGAATAATCCCATTGGGTATCGACTCTTTGTTGATGGCAATCTCCCAAACACGTCAAAGGTTCTGGAATTTGTTGATGCATGTCGAACTGCAGTTTTACCCTGTCACTCTGGTGCATCTCCACAATAGTGAATCAGATAATTTGTGTTTTTGTTGTCCAAACTGCATCATCATCATGGTTAACCTGATGATCAAGACTCAAATATGGCCTCCAGATAAACTGTACAAGAATATGACATGATTAGATGATATGTAATTTGATAATCATTTTTAAATCAAAAGTAGAGTTGTGTAGGAGTATTATATATATATATATTACCACAACAAAAACCAGTGTCTCAGTTCATTGATCAGTCACAAGTGTTTTGTGGAACTGACGATGAACAAGCTGAAGTCAATGTTGTTGATGAGGAATAAGAAAAAGTCGAGTTATTGGTTGATTTAATGGTGAACGATGAAGAAGAAGATGAGTCATTACCATCTAGTCATGTATATTGTCCACCTCAACACATGCCAAACTTGAATTTGGGTGTCGATGAACCTTCATCAGATATATTTTACAATCCTTATGTTTAAATTCAAGGATCATTGAAAGGAGACACATTTCGCACAAAAGAAGATTGTGTAAAAGCTATTAAAGTATCATATGGAACTATCAGCTGATTACAAAGTTGATCGAACTAATGCAATAAGGTATAAGATTTATTATCAAAATGAGTGCTGCCTTTTCTGGTTGTCAGCTTCTTACTGGAAGAGGAGTGATTCTTGGGAGATTGGATCCATGGGTGCAGTTCACACATGGATGCTCACGAACCCAATGCAAGACCATCGCAAACATAGCTCTTAGTTAATATGCGATGAAATTTTGTCTGTCATTAGCGACAATCTATCGTTAAAGGTGAGTACAATAATCTCGCATATTGTAACACAATACAACTATACTCCATCATACAGGAAGGCTTGGATAGCTAGGACAAAGGCGGTTGAAAAATTGTATGGCAATTGGGAGGAGTCTTACAAACAACTTCCAAAATACTTGGTGGCTCTTAAACAATATGCTTCAGGGACTATTGTCAAGTTGGAAGCGTTGTCGGCGTATACCCCAGGTGGGACTTCTACTATTGGAAATGGAATATTCCACTGCCTCTTCTGGGATTATCAACCATGCATCAAAGGTTTTGCTTTCTGTAAACCTATTATACCAATTGATGGTACATGGTTGTACGGGAAATATAAAGGAACGCTACTGATGGCAGTGGCACAAGATGGCAACAACAACATTTTTCCAATCGCCTTTGCCCTAGTTGAAGGGGAGATTGCTGAGGGATGGAGTTTTTTCCTAAAAAAGCTTCGATTGCACGTTGCTCCTCAACCTAACTTATGTTTAATCTCTGACCGACACCCTTCAATAGTGAGTGCCTACAAAAATATTGATAATGGCTGGCAGGATCCTCTATCGACGCATGTCTACTACATTAGACATATCGCTCAAAATTTTATGCGAGAGATCAAATACAAAACGTTGCGGAAGAAGGTTGTCAATGCAGGTTATGCATTAAGAGAACCTTCTTTCAAACACTACCGCGAACACCTCAGATTGTCAAACGCAGATGCAGTATGGTGGATCGACAGTATTCCATTGGAGAAGTGGATTAGGGCATACGACAACGGTCAATGTTAGGGCCACATGACAACAAATCTTGTGGAATCAATGAACTCTGTCTTCAAAGGCATCTGAAACCTACCTATAACCGCTTTAGTGCAAGCAACATATTTCAGGCTAGGGGCACTGTTTGAGACCAGACATTCCAAATGGAGTTCAGTGTTACAATTTGGGCAGTTGTTCAGTGATACTTCAATGAAATTCATTAGACAAGAAGCTTCCAAAGCTAACACACACGTGGTCAGGGTGTTTGACCATACTAAAGGTTGGTACATTGTTACTGAGTCCATGGATCATAGTGAAGGCAATACCAATGAGACAATATAGAGTGGAACTAGATAGAGGTTGGTGTGACTGCAAAAAGTTTTAAGTCTTTCGTATGCCCTGCTCCCATGTCACTGTGGCATGTTCAAAGGTTCAAAGGGATCCATTCTACTTACTATTTTACGTTTACAAAGTTATAAGCCTATCCAATGTTTACAAAAATAGCTTTTCAGTTGTTGCAAAACAGGATTCCTGGCCTGGATATCAATGGGACATTCTCTGGCACAATGAAGTTATGCGAAGAAAGAAAAAGGGTCATCCAAATAGCACTAACAAATACAACACATTCAACACACAAGCAACACATAAACAACAATACAACATACTACAACAAATAAAATACCATTACTATAACTAAGTTATTACAACCATCAAAACAATTTTGAACATATTATACATCATCCTATGAATGTCTCTGTCAGTTTTTAATATCCAATCATTCACGCACTTCTCCATTTTGGTTGAACGTGGACTCAAGTCATTGAATTCTTCTAATCCTTTCATCATCTACAATTTCTCCATCTAACCAACGGTTCAACGTCCGATTAAGACATTCAAACAAATTTATATTCTAAATGAATCTTTATCGGAGGTGCGACTGCTGAAAAAATTTAATCGGCATTTCTCTTGTGAATGTATTCAGACATAGTTAAAGAACAAAAATTGAAGGAGATTGAAGTAAAATGAAAAAAATGGGGTTGGAGGGTAAGAAGTAGTCTGCAAAAATGTGGGAGATGTGCATGTTATTTATAGATGAACCATGAAATGAATACGCCAAGCCCTAGGTGCCACCCACACATGACAATGCATGCGCCAGATGCATGGACGCACACACTAAACCACACATGCATGCGCCAAGAGGCATGACGCCTATGTGCAAAGTCATTGGAAGCATGCGCCAGCTCCAATGGCGCCTCCTCTCTAGGTTAATTGGATGCGCCAATTCAATTGGCGCATTAGTTAAAAAGGTAGTTATTTTGATATATTTTTTCAAACTTGATTATTTTGGTATTTATTTGAAAATGTTGGTTATTTAAATTTTTTTTGAATATTATCATTACGTTTACAAAACAATATAATACTATTATTATACATAAAATAAAATAAAATAATATTAATTTATAGAAAAGTACTATTATTATATTAACCCCACACACAGAGTTCAATATTTTTTATGCATACTATTTTTGTGAAATAATTGTTTAAGTGGAATTTTAGAGAATGAGTGTAGTGTTGAACTAAATATGATTCGATGAACAACAATAATGATTTGGAATTTTTTATTTAAATAATCCAGTTTTTTAAAATAATCCATATTTCAAATAAATTTTTTAATTATTTTATTTTTCAAAAAAAAATAAAAAATTCGTCAAAACATTGGTGTCAGACCAATTGGCAACTGCACCCAAATTTTAAGAGGATGCGTCAATTGGATTGACTTTTGCACCTAGTACTGCCAATCCAATTAGCGCATGTGTGTAGTGTTTTAGGGTTGTCGCCAATTGGCTTGACACTAGCGTATGTTGCATTTTTTTATAATAATTTACATTTTATATAAAAGTCGAAATCGAAAATATTAATATTAATATTAGGTTACATTTACATATGAAAACTAAAAATACTAATGTCGTTGACCGGGATGACTCAATCAACCTCCGGTTTCATCTTCCCTAGCTACCATAACGCGTGGTCCTAGCCTACGATGTTGATTTTTCCCAGGTGTTTGAGGATTTGAGGACCCAGGAAGATCACCACCACCTGCACTAGATTCCATAAGAAGTTCGGTCAATTCCATGAAGTCATGTGTATGCAATGAAGCGCTACTGTCGTAACTGAGTTTGTGACCCATGCCAGAGTAGTTGGGGTGTGTTTGGGTTATTGAGGTGCAACCGTGATGGTTGAAGGGAGGAATTGGTGTGAATGATTCATTAGGGAGAGGTTGAAATGGTTGTCGTGGTGTTTGGTAACCATCTGGTTGTTGCATGTTTCAGTTTTATGATGTTTGAGCTTCTTGACTATAATAGGAGGGACGATTAGTGTTAAATGATCACTGAGTGTTTTGGCTATGGTGACTGTGGTAGGGTGATGTGTTAGGGGCATATCGTTGTTGGGTGTCTTGATAATGATCATCTTGTTGGAGGTGGTACGAGGTATGCTCTTGGTATTGTGGTTGGTTGTTTGGCATGTTAAGGTCGTAGGTTTGTCTGTTTGTGGACCGATAATTTTGTTGGATAGGGGGTTGTGAGTAATCGATCTAGTAATTTTATAGGGTGTTAGATGTTGAACCTTCTTGTGTGTAAGTGACTTGGCGTGAGTCGTATAGGTACATATCCTCGGCGAGAAACTCAAATTCAACCGACATGTACCAAGCCATATAATTACGAGTTGGTTTTTCTTCAATTGGCATCATAACGTCACTTAAGACATGGTCATGTCAGTGCTTCCATTTTCGAAACTCATATTTAGCGAAGCCATGCCAAGGGTTAAAGTTTCATTGGTTGTTAACTCTTCATAGATGCCATTCTCTGAGGTCTTTCGGGGGATCTGGGATGTGTTAAAGCATGCAGAACTGCAATTTAACACGGTCACTTTGGTGCATCTCCACAGTGGTGAACTGGATAATTAGTGTGCATGCAATCTAAACAGCTGCATCTTGTTCATTGATTTCATGCTCATGATCCAAGTTTAGATATGGATGCCAAATGAACTGAAGAGGAAAAATATATTAGATTATAAAATGGGTGATATTAAAAACAAATTATTACAAATTGGTTCGGTTAATGGAAATACATGTGCTCGTCTAAGGTGATCCAAGAGATTGCGATACTGGGTAATACAATGTCTAGGGCATTTGTTGTAACTCATACCATGAGACAATCATTTACACCAAAAAAGTAAATATATTATTTAGAAATGATAATCGGTAAAGTAAGCAAATATAATTAATGTTGAGAATTTACTTTTGTGCGTACAGAAATGTGAAAGGGTTGTGGTTGAGGAAACCAAAAAGTGTGTGTCTCGGGTTGCCATCTTTCACATAAAGCTAGTATAAACTTATTAATAACCGACCAAGACATGATTTTGCTAACATGGCTAAAATTGGTGAGGTCGACATAAGGTTGAATCAACTCGTCGATGGCAACAAATTCGTGGACACGAGTACAAAACCTTAAAACATCCTAAAAATAATAAGAAAATAAGTTTTTTCATAAAAAAAATGTGTTAGACAAAAAAATAAGAAAATGTGTTTTTTCATAATCATTTACATAATTGCAATGTTGGCGAAAATTCCTTTATATGATTCACCCATAGTTAGTAGAGACATTTTTTATGCAATGAGAAATATAAATTAAAGTGTTGGTTACTAATGAAAATATGAGAGATAAGTATTGTTGTTGATGAAAAATAGATACAAAGGCTATGTCTATTTATAGGGAACAACATGTAATAGGTACCATGCAAGCATTAAATATCGTGTTATCTCAATTGGCGACCATATTAAAAAATTATGTGAAGGTGCCAAACTGACTGGCGCGTGCATGGCTGCACGTAACATGACTCTCATAGGCTGCATGGCTATGGCGTGGCATGATTCTCATAGGTTGCATGGCTATGGCATGGAAGGATTCTCCTATGCATGGTTTTGTCACATAGGCTTTTTAGAGTGCAGGATCTCGAGGTTGCATGCATGGAGGCACCAAACTGATTGGCGTGTGTGTTCAAATTTCTAAAGGAATTCAAAATTGGCTTGGCGCGTGTAGTTTCATGCATGGTCTTGTCATATGCTATTAAATACACTTCATACAAGTTCATACTATTACTCAAACAAATGCAAGTTCATTGTAATGCCAAAAGAATCAAACTATGTCATTTGCACCCAAATATATTATCAATGCTCACTACAATGGTGAGACATATGTCTCTAATGTATCTAGGTTTGGTTTTCAAAACACCAAAACTGTTTGATTTACAATCAAGAGAAATTCAAATTTCTTACATTTGAAAAAAAAATAGAAACTTATCCAGGGTCTTGTCATGTGTCACAAATCACATACCAAAATCTAATTTATTTCGAAAACAATCAAGTTAAATTTTACCCACTAAAGGTGAGAGACTATGAAGATGTTGAATATATGTTTGTTAGTCACATACATTCTGGTTTCAACTCTATTGAGTTATATATTACTCTCCAACAAACTCTACCATCTCAACAATCTCAGATAATTGATCAAGCTGAATTTGATGAATATGAAGCAGAAGACTCAGATGAAGCCGAAGTGGAAGTCGACGTTATTGACGAAGAAGAAGAAGAAATCGAGACACTGGTCGATCATCTGTTGAACAACAACACTGAAGATGATGATCATCAAGCGCCATTACCTTCAAGTCATGTATATTGTCCGCCTTAACATATGACAAACATGGACTTGTATGACGATGTGACATCTTCCGATATTTTTCATAACCCGCATATGCAGTCAGATGGTGAGTTAAAAGTTGGAAACAAGTTCTACACCAAAGAAGAATGTGTGCGAGCTATTAAAAAATTTCACATGGATAACTCTGTTGATTTCAATGTACAACGCACTGATGCGAGAAGGTATGTCATTCAATGTCGTAACGTTCTTTG
This sequence comes from Lathyrus oleraceus, assembly GCF_024323335.1. Taxonomy (NCBI): domain Eukaryota; kingdom Viridiplantae; phylum Streptophyta; class Magnoliopsida; order Fabales; family Fabaceae; genus Lathyrus; species Lathyrus oleraceus. The sequence goes on along the minus strand of NC_066582.1, from coordinate 247,031,809 downwards.
TAAGTTTCAGTTGGTTGCATCCCACAGGAAAAGAAGTGATTCTTGGGATATAACTTATATAGAGCCATCTCACAGTTGCACTGCAACTAATATTTTCCAGGATCACCAAAAATTAAGCGTTGAATTGATATGTCAAGACATTTTATCGCTTGTTAACAAAGACTCATAAGTGAACGTGAGTATAATAATCTCTCATATCGTTGCATGATATAATTATACTCCAACGTACAAAAAAGCATGGATTGTAAGAACAAAGGTTGTTGAACATGTATTCGACAACTGGGAGGATTCATACAAATAACTGCCACGGTTTTTGGTGACACTTAATACATACGCACCTGGGACTGTTGTAGTTATGGAGACGTTGCCAACATTTATGCCAGACGGAACTTGTGTTGGTGGAAATATAATATTTCACCGAATCTTTTGGGCGTTTCAACCATGCATCAAAGGTTTTGCATTCTCCAAATCTATTATTCAAATTGATGGAACATGGTTATATGGAAAATACGAGGGCACCTTGCTTATGGTAGTTGCACAAGGCGGAAACAATAATGTCCTTCCCATTACCTTTGCTCTGGTTGAAGGTGAGACCATTGGGGGTTGGAGTTTCTTCCTTAGAAATCTCAGAACACATGTGGCTCCACAAACCAATCCCTGTTTAATTTCAGAGAGACATGTTGATATTGAGAGTGCTTACAATAACCATGATAACAGATGGCATAATCCTTATTCTACCCATGTCTATTGCATTATACATATCGCACAAAATTTCATGCGTGCAATCTGTAACACCCTTCTAAAATACCCCAATAATTAATTAAAACAACAAAATATAAATCAGAGTAGATATGCAATTTCAGGGTGTCACACTTGACACTTCACACCAATCACCAAATAACTTGTCATGCTCATTTATTAATCAAAATAAAACATTGCACAATTAGCAGCGGATAGAAATCTAACAACATTCGAACCATGTAACACATTACATGTAAAATTGTTCAACAACCAACAATGAAAACAAAGTAAAACATCCCGTCCCGATGTTACATATACCAGAGCATGACTCACTAAGGAACTACACTAGACTCCAAGCACTAGCTTCTACTCAATCACTGCTCGTTACCTGAAACATAGTTGTAAGGGTGAGTTCCTCAATCGATATAATAAGCATTATAAAATATCATGTAATGTTAAGTAAATTAACACATTCATCACCCTAATCATATCACACATTCAGCAACGACAACATCAACTCATAATCATACTCAACACAAACACAAACACAAAACACACGTATAATATTGGAATACATCCATTCATATTATACGCCATACATGCATTATGAAATGAGACTCCATGCATGCGGTACCGACTATTCGTGAACACATAGTTCAACCTCACCGATCAAACCCAGATACGGCTACCAAGCTCACTAGTCCCACTCATTTGAGACCTAGTGACTCACTCACTAATTCCTCACCATGGGAATTAGCTACCACCACAAGGGCTATGCTATGCACGCTAAATCACCTAGCATGCAAACATCAACAACAATCCACAATAACTCACTCACTAATTCCTCACCATGGGAATTAGCTACCACCATAAGGCCATACTATGCACGCTAAATCACCTAGCATGCAACCATAAACAACAATCCACAATGGACATATGCTCACACTCTAAGCCATAAACAGTCCATCCACAATTGCATACATACTAGATATATTCACAGCATTATGCATACCATCATACATTATCAGCATATTTATCACAGAATCATATCATGTCATGCCAAATAATAAATTACAGTATTAGCACACTCTACTAATAGCCCTACTGCTCAAAACAATGGGAAATGATCCCTACTATATCATACACCAATATAGGCCAATCATCAACTATGTACACAATATTTGAATATCAAATTTTCACTTTTCCAACAGTGTTAACCGGTTAACGCCCTGCGTTAACCGGTTAACGCAAAACAGAACACGCTTCCTGGCACATTTTAACAGTGTTAACCGGTTAACGCCCTGGGTTAACCGGTTAACGCAAGACAGACAGCAATTTCTCATAATTCATAACAGTGTTAACCGGTTAACACCCTGGGTTAACCGGTTAACGCAAGACAGAAAGCTGTTCCTGCGCTAACACGAACAGAATGCAGAATCCCCCGCATTTTTCGCCGTCGGAGGACTTCCGGACCTCCGATTTCGATTCCGTAAAAAGCTACACGTCCAGAAAACTACGACTCACCCAACTATAGATTCAATCACAGTTTTTAACGTAATTTGGTCATCACAATTTGCAACATTCATCATCCAAATTAGGGTCAATTCAATGGCTTATTACTACCCATTACATGTTAACCCATAATACCCATTAAACGACGATAAACCCCCCTTACCTGAGTTAATCCGGCAAATCCTTTACTTCAAGCTTTTCCCTTCTTCAACCCCTGTTCTCTTGCTCTTCCTCTTTGCCCTTTTCTCACTTTCTGTCGCTTCTCTGGTTTTCACGTGAAAAACCCTTTTTACCAAATGGAACTCTTTATATATATTCCAACTTTATTATTCCAATAATAATAATCCAATAATATTCCAATTATTTAATTAAATTAATAAATATACTATTAACTTAAATTAAATAATTATCATATTTTATCGGGGTGTTACAACTCTCCCCCACTAAAAGAGTTTTCGTCCTCGAAAACATACCTCAAGCGAATAACTCTGGATAAGACTCCTTCATCTGACTCTCAAGTTCCCAAGTCACATTGCCACCTGCTGGTCCTCCCCAAGCTACCTTTACCAAAGCAATCTCTTTACCCCGCAACTGCTTCAACTCTCGATCCTCGATCCTCATAGGTGATGTTTCCACAGTCAGGTTATCTCTCACCTGTACATCATCTACTTGGACCACATGCGACGGATCAGGAATGTACCTCCTCAACTGAGACACATGAAAAACCCCATGCAAATTCGCATGTGACGGCGGTAAAGCGATACGATAGGCTACCTCCCCTATCCTCTCCAAAATCTGATAAGGACCAATAAATCGAGGTGTCAACTTCTTCGACTTCAAAGCTCGACCAACCCCAGTTATCGGAGTAACACGAAGAAACACATGATCTCCCTCTTGAAACTCAAGTGACTTCCTCCTCTTGTCGTGATAACTCTTCTGACGACTCTGAGCAATCCTCATCTTCTCCTGAATCATCTTAATCTTTTCCGTAGTTTGTTGAACAATCTCCGGTCCAACCACAACACTCTCACCGGACTCATACCAACATAAAGGTGTCCGACATCTCCTACCATACAAAGCTTCAAACGGTGCCATACCAATGCTCGAATGAAAACTATTGTTGTAGGTAAACTCAATCAAGGGTAAATAACAATCCCAAGCACCTCCCTTTTCCAAAACACAAGCCCTCAAAAGATCCTCTAGTGACTGAATCGTCCTCTCAGTCTGACCATCAGTCTGCGGATGATATGCAGAACTCAATCTCAGCTTAGTTCCCAAAGCCTTCTGCAAACCTTCCCAGAACTTCGATGTAAATCTAGGATCTCTGTCCGAAACAATACTCGACGGAATACCATGCAAACTTACAATTTTCTCAATATACAACTCAGCTAATCTCTCTAACGGATAATCCATTCTGATCGGAATGAAATGAGCCGATTTTGTCAATCTGTCAACAATCACCCAAATAGCTTCAAAATTCTTAATTGTCCTCGGTAAACCAGAAACAAAATCCATACTGATACTATCCCACTTCCACTCTGGAATAGCCAACGGTTGCATTAGCCCAGACGGCTTCTGATGCTCAATCTTTGACTTCTGACAAGTCAAACAAGAATAAACAAAACTCGCAATTTCTCTTTTCATTCCCGGCCACCAAAATAACTTTTTCAAATCATGATACATCTTCGTAGCCACAGGATGAATACTCAGGCCACTACGATGTCCTTCCTCAAGAATACTCTTCTTAAGTTCGGTAACATCCGGAATACACACCCGATTACCAAATTTCAAAACACCATTCTCATCAACTCTGAATTCACCACCTTGACCTTGATTCACTAGAGTCAACTTATCAACCAAAAGCACATCGGATTTCTGACCCTCTCTAATCTCATCCAGAATACCATTCGTTAACTTCAACATTCCCAATTTAACACTATTGTGAGTACTCTCACACACCAAACTCAAGTCTCTAAACTGCTCAATTAAATCCAATTCCTTAACCATTAACATAGACATATGCAATGATTTCCGACTCAATGCATCAGCCACTACGTTTGCTTTACCCGGATGGTAATTCAAACCAAAGTCATAATCCTTCAGAAACTCTAACCATCTCCTCTGTCTCATATTCAGCTCTTTCTGATCAAACAAATACTTTAAACTTTTATGGTCACTGAAAACCTCAAATCTTGACCCGTACAAGTAATGCCTCCATAACTTCAGAACAAATACCACAGCTGCCAACTCTAAATCGTGTGTCGGATAGTTCCTCTCATGAACCTTCAGTTGTCTCGAAGCATAAGCTACAACCTGCTTATTCTGCATCAAAACACCACCCAAACCCAACAATGAAGCATCACAGTAAACCTCAAATGGTTCTGACGGACTTGGTAATATCAGAATAGGAGCAGTAGTTAACCTTCTTTTTAACTCTTGGAAACCTTCTTCACACTTTGAGTCCCAAAAAAACGCTTGCCCCTTTCTAGTCAACATCGTCAACGGTAACGCCAACTTAGAAAATCCCTCAATGAATTTCCTATAATAACCTGCAAGTCCAATAAAACTCCTTATCTCAGAAACTGACTTCGGAGCTTCCCACTTAGATACCGCTTCTATCTTAGAAGGATCAACAGCAACACCACCTCTTGAAACCACATGACCAAGAAAACTAACCTCTTCTAACCAAAATTCACACTTGGACAGTTTAGCAAATAACTTCTTTTCTCGTAGAACTCCTAAAACCACTCTCAAATGTTCAGCATGCTCTTCTTCAGATTTCGAATACACCAAAATATCGTCAATAAACGCCACAACAAACTTGTCTAGGTACGGATGGAAAATCCTATTCATATACTCCATAAATACCCCAGGCACATTAGTCACACCAAAAGGCATTACAGAATACTCATAATGTCCATACCTTGTTCTAAAAGCAGTCTTCTGAATATCCTCAGTTTTCACACGTATCTGATGATACCCCGATCTCAAATCTATTTTGCTGAACACACTCGCACCAACCAACTGATCCATCAAATCATCAATCCTCGGCAAAGGATACCGATTCTTGATCGTCACTTTATTCAGTTGCCTGTAGTCCACACACAACCTCATAGTACCTTCTTTCTTCTTAACCAATAACACTGGTGCGCCCCACGGTGACACACTCGGACGAATAAATCTCTTATCCAACAGATCTTCCAACTGACTCTTCAATTCAGTTAACTCAACAGCAGACATACGGTACGGAGCCATCGATATCGGCCTAGTACCAGGTACCAAATCAATCGAGAACTCAACTTCACGCTCTGGCGGTAATTCATTCACTTCTTCAGGAAACACATCAGGAAAATTACACACCACGGCTAGATCGCAAATCACCAGTTTATCTTTAGCCTCCAAAGTCGCTAACAGCATAAACAACTCTGCCCCATCTGCTACTGCCTCATTCACCTGCCTTGCTGATAGAAACAAACTCTTTCCTTCCTCAATCTCGGGAAAGATTACAGTCTTATCAAAACAGTTGATATAAACTCGGTTAAACACCAACCAGTTCATACCCAGGATAACATCAATCTGCACTAGTGGAAGACACACGAGGTCCATCCCAAAGTCTCTACCAAAAATACTCAAAGGGCAATTTAAACAAACTGAAGTAGTAGTCACTGAACCCTTCGCAGGAGTATCAATCACCATACTCCCATGCATCTCAGATATCTCTAATTTAAGTTTCACACCACAATCCAAAGATATAAAGGAATGAGTCGCGCCTGTGTCAATAATAGCTACAAGAGGAAAGCCATTAATATAACACGTACCTCGGATCAAACGATCATCTGCAGAAGTCTCAGAACCCGATAAAGCAAAGACCTTGCCTCCCGACTGGTTCTCTTTCTTCGGCTTAGGACACTGTGGACTGATATGACCCACCTCTCCACAGTTGAAACAAGTCATAGTCTTCAACCGGCATTCTGCAGCCAAGTGACCACCTTTGCCACACTTGAAACACTTCTTCTCAGTACTGGTACACTCATGGATACGATGTCCAGCCTGACCACATCTGTAACACTTAGCAGGGGCACTGGAGTCTCCCCCACTAGGTCTCCTCATTCCACTATGTCTCTGGAAACCTTTGCCAGCTGCATACGGTTTCCCACGATCATTCTGATTCTTGCCTTTCCTATCAACCCTCTGCTGATAGCTCTCCGCTCTGGCCTTGGTATCCTGTTCAAAAATCCTGCAACAGTCAACCAAGTCAGAAAACACTCTAATCCGCTGATACCCAATGGCCTGCTTGATCTCGGGACGTAACCCGTTCTCAAACTTCACACATTTTGAAAATTCCCCAGTAGCCTCATCATAGGGAGTGTAATACTTCGACAACTCTGTGAACTTAGCAGCATACTCAGTAACAGACTGGTTGCCCTGCTTCAATTCTAAGAACTCTATCTCTTTCTTTCCTCTGACATCCTCTGGAAAGTACTTCCTCAAGAATCTCTCTCTGAACACCGCCCAAGTGATCCCAGCACTCCCAGCAGCTTCCAACTCAGTGCGGGCAGCAACCCACCAATCATATGCTTCCTCTGACAGCATATGCGTACCGAACCTGACCTTCTGGTTATCGGCACACTCAGTCACTCGGAAGATCCTTTCGATCTCCTTCAACCACTTCTGAGCACCATCTGGATCGTATGCTCCCTTGAACATTGGAGGATTGTTCTTCTGGAACTCACTCAGTTGACGAGCAGCTCCCAATCCCACAACATTCGGATTCCCTCCAAGCACTCCAGCTAGCATACCCAGAGCCTCAGCAATCGCAGCATCGTCTCTACCTCTTCCAGCCATCTCTATTCTGAGAACCCAACAAGCTAAAATAATAAGTACTGATAGGGTTACACAACACCTATCACATACAGGGAAACAGGATAATTACGACTCGACTCGACCGACTATGCTCTGATACCACTAATGTAACACCCTTCTAAAATACCCCAATAATTAATTAAAACAACAAAATATAAATCAGAGTAGATATGCAATTTCAGGGTGTCACACTTGACACTTCACACCAATCACCAAATAACTTGTCATGCTCATTTATTAATCAAAATAAAACATTGCACAATTCGCAGCGGATAGAAATCTAACAACATTCGAACCATGTAACATATTACATGTAAAATTGTTCAACAACCAACAATGAAAACAAAGTAAAACATCCCGTCCCGATGTTACATATACCAGAGCATGACTCACTAAGGAACTACACTAGACTCCAAGCACTAGCTTCTACTCAATCACTGCTCGTTACCTGAAACATAGTTGTAAGGGTGAGTTCCTCCATCGATATAATAAGCATTATAAAATATCATGTAATGTTAAGTAAATTAACACATTCATCACCCTAATCATATCACACATTCAGCAACGGCAACATCAACTCATAATCATACTCAACACAAACACAAACACAAAACACACGTATAATATTGGAATACATCCATTCATATTATACGCCATACATGCATTATGAAATGAGACTCCATGCATGCGGTACCGACTATTCGTGAACACATAGTTCAACCTCACCGATCAAACCCAGATACGGCTACCAAGCTCACTAGTCCCACTCATTTGAGACCTAGTGACTCACTCACTAATTCCTCACCATGGGAATTAGCTACCACCCCAAGGGCTATGCTATGCACGCTAAATCACCTAGCATGCAAACATCAACAACAATCCACAATAACTCACTCACTAATTCCTCACCATGGGAATTAGCTACCACCATAAGGCCATACTATGCACGCTAAATCACCTAGCATGCAACCATCAACAACAATCCACAATGGACATATGCTCACACTCTAAGCCATAAACAGTCCATCCACAATTGCATACATACTAGATATATTCACAGCATTATGCATACCATCATACATTATCAGCATATTTATCACAGAATCATATCATGTCATGCCAAATAATAAATTACAGTATTAGCACACTCTACTAATACCCCTACTGCTCAAAACAACGGGAAATGATCCCTACTATATCATACACCAATATAGGCCAATCATCAACTATGTACACAATATTTGAATATCAAATTTTCACTTTTCCAACAGTGTTAACCGGTTAACGCCCTGGGTTAACCGGTTAACGCAAAACAGAACACGCTTCCTGGCACATTTTAACAGTGTTAACCGGTTAACGCCCTGGGTTAACCGGTTAACGCAAGACAGACATCAATTTCTCATAATTCATAACAGTGTTAATCGGTTAACACCCTGGGTTAACCGGTTAACGCAAGACAGAAAGCTGTTCCTGCGCTAACACGAACAGAATGCAGAATCCCCCGCATTTTTCGCCGTGGGAGGACTTCCGGACCTCCGATTTCGATTCCGTAAAAAGCTACACGTCCAGAAAACTACGACTCACCCAACTATAGATTTAATCACAGTTTTTAACGTAATTTGGTCATCACAATTTGCAACATTCATCATCCAAATTAGGGTCAATTCAATGGCTTATTACTACCCATTACATGTTAACCCATAATACCCATTAAACGACGATAAACCCCCTTACCTGAGTTAATCCCGCAAATCCTTTACTTCAAGCTTTTCCCTTCTTCAACCCCTGTTCTCTTGCTCTTCCTCTTTGCCCTTTTCTCACTTTCTGTCGCTTCTCTGGTTTTCACGTGAAAAACCCTTTTTACCAAATGGAACTCTTTATATATATTCCAACTTTATTATTCCAATAATAATAATCCAATAATATTCCAATTATTTAATTAAATTAATAAATATACTATTAACTTAAATTAAATAATTATCATATTTTATCGGGGTGTTACACAATCAAAGACAAGAACCTTAAAAACAAGTGGTGAATACAAAGTATGCTCTAACTCAACATCATTTCAACACTATCGTGACGAAATTAGATTGTCAAATGTAGATATAAGAAGGTGGGTGGATAACATTCCATTGGAGAAGTGGACAATGGCATTTGATGGAGGATGTCGACGGGGCCACATTACAACAGACCTTGTGGAATCCATGAACGGCGTTTTCAAAGGCATTAGAAATCTACCAATAACCGCATTGGTGAGAATAACCTATTTTAGGTTGGCATCACTCTTCGCAACCAGAGGCAAAATATGGAGTGCAGTGTTAATGTCGAGTCAATTATTCAGTGAATGTTGCATGAACATGATGAAAGAGGAAACTATCAAAGCTAGCATGCATGCGGTTACAATCTTTGACCGTCATAGGCAAAATTTTAGTGTACAAGAAACAATGGACCATAATGAGGGGATGCTAAATTTATCCTATGTTGTCAAACTAATCAGAAGTTTGTGTGACTGTGGCAAGTTCCAGGTCTTCCGCATACCTTTCTCCCATGTCATTACGGCATGCACACATACTCGTCAAGACGCTTACAACCATATATATGATGTTTACAAGGCCATTAACATTATGAATGTCTACAACAAAAGCTTCGTAGTGCTAGCAATGGAGGAAAATTTGGTCTCCATATCTAGGGGACATAGTTTAGCACAACGATGAGATATGAAGAAAGAAAAATGGTCACCCAAATATCACGCGTATTAGAACATAAATGGATACGACTGATAAAATGATAAGATTATATAGTATATGTCGTCATCCCAGATACAATCGGAAAAATTGTCTCAATGTCGGAGCAACCTCTGCATCATAATTTATTTTTTCCTTTCAATTTTTGTAACCTTAAACTTTGATATATTAATAGCTTTTTGTTACAACAATGTTAATAACAAACATCACACTAACTTAAACACACTTAAAAACAACAACACAAACAAAAAATATAAGACTTAAGACATAAAACCACAATATATCTAAGAGATGAAAACCATGAAAACAATATCATCTGATGCAAACATCATATCCCTAACATCGTTGTCATCTATAACTTGCACCCACATTCGCTGCATATCATTATTGTCATCTGCAATTGAGATGTAAGAGATAAGTCTCTCGATACTTCTAATTTTTTCTCCATCATTAATCTCTCCATCTAAACAACTTTTCAAGCTCATTTCAAGATGCTCAAAACTTTGGAGGTTCCAAAAAAGAATTTTCATTGAAGGCTTCGTTGCAGAATAAATTACATGCTTGTTTCTTTTAACGATCATGATAGAGCTACTGATAATAAGAAAAAAATATTATGAAAAGAGGTGTGGTGTTGAAATGGTAAAAATTAAATCTATTTATACTATAAAAAAAATACAACACACACTGGTGCCAAGCCAATTAGCGCCAACACTAAAAAACTACACACACGCCAATTGGATTGGCAGTACTAGGTGTAGAAGTCAGTCCAATTAGCGCCTCCTCTTAACAATTGGGTGTAATCGTCAATTGGTATGACACCAATGCTTTGATGATTTTTTTTAGAAAGTGGGATAGTTTGGAAAATTATTTGAAATATGGGTTATTTTGGAATTTTTTTTGAAAAACTGGGTTATTTCGGTTTAAAAATTCAATAATTTGTTGACTTTTGATATAACAATATGATTAAGTATACTTGATACTTTAATGTATATTTTTTTTATGTGTAGAACAATTCACAATCATTTATAAAAAATAGAACCATGACCATTTGGAGTAAAGCAAATAAACCATCATTTGCACCATAGTCAATAAGTTTGACTAAATAATTATCTACACCTACATAAAGAAATGATTATCAGACTCTAACGCTAGTGAAAATATACCCAAGCGCATCGCACACTCGAAGATACAACAGAGTCACCATCAAACTTTATTTATTCCCGAAGGAAAAGGAAAATATGGATAAAACCCCGGGGAAGAGAAAATGGGTAAGGAAGTCGATTATACAAGGGGAATGTATTAGTATCCCTTACATTCGTTGTACTCAACGAGAACCGTTTTGATTATTTTATGCTCGGATGAGTGTTAATATCTAAAGGTTACTCGCGAAAGAATAAGGGGAAAAGGAAAGGAATATATAAAATGCTCGGTGAGGATTAAGGCCTTCATGCCTACATATCTTTATAGTGCAATAAGGAATTCAGAGCTTCCTAGTTCATATAACTAATGGGGGAGATGAAAGAAGAGTGATAAAGGTATGGTTTAAACTAAAGGATAAATGTTGTTTGAACCCATATGGTAGGTATATCTGAACCCAAGAGAAAACTGGAATCAAGCCAAAACAAAGGGTATTACTTGTATACGACGGTAAGGTAAGTAATGAGATGTTTGTCTAAGAAACGAGAGGACTAACAAGACCAAAAAAACGAGTCTTGGTTCAGAGGAAAGCACTAGTTATTGGCCCAAAAGCATGTAAGGAACTCAAAGAAATAGTGTATTTGGCTCAAAGAGACAATATATCACTGGGAATGAATGTTGGTAGAAGGTATTGAATGGGGATAGTGAATAGTGAATGGTGGAAAATGAATGGTAGGATAGAGAGAAATATGTAATATGGAAAGAACTGAAAGATTTGACAAAAGTGACGAAAGGTATAATTTGGAACCAAAAGATAATGGTATTGTTAGAATTCATAAAGGAACGAAATTTGAACCCAAGAGTAAAGCGGGCCTATTAGCAAAAAAGAAAGAGAATGAAATGTTTGTCGACGAGACAAACATCTCTTGGTATAAAGACGGACACTAATTATTTATCCTTAAAAGGTATATATGGAATCCCAAAGAAAAAATGGTATTTGCTTCCAAAGAAATAGTATATCACTGAGATGAATGGTTATGATTGAAGGTAAATGATAATGGATCACGAAAGATATGGATGGTGCCCTAAGGCAAAAGAAATAATTAGTATGCTCGCCAAGGGTTTGAACCTTTGTGTCTACGTATTCTTATCGTGCAATGAGAAAGTCAGAGCTCCGTAGTTCGTGGAACTAAGACAGAATAAAGAAAGCAAGAGATTAGATAAGGAAAGAGAGAGAGAGAGAGAGAGAGAGAGAGAGAGAGAGAGATTTGATAAGAAGTAATGGAGAGTATAACTTGGAACGAAAAGACAATGGTATTACACAAACCCATAAAGGAAAATAAACTTTGAACCAAAGAGTAAACAGGCATATTGGCAAAAAAAAGGAATTAAATGTTCGGCATCAAGACAAACGACTTTTGGTTCACAAGGTGGGCACTGGTTATTTTCCCTAAAAGGGTATGTATGGGACCCAAGGGAATATTATATTTGGTCCAAGGAAACAATATATAACTGTAGGGGAACATGCATTCTAAAACCAAAAGATAACGGTATATTGAATCCATGAAGGGACAAACTCTGAACCAAAGAGTAAACAAACATACTGGCCAAAAAGAAAGGAATGAAATGTTTGGTATCAAGACAAACATCTCTTGGTTCACAGGATGGACACTAGTTATTTACCCAAGAAAGTATACATGGAATTTAAAGGGGAAAGGTATTTGGCTCCAAAGGGAAGACATTACAATATTGTTGAGGAATGAGAATGATGGATGCACGATACTTGGCAGTCATTTAATTTGAACCATATTAAATTCTATGAACAAAGGCAAATACTTTGAATAACTAGGGCTTACGCTCCGTTCACAAAGGTACTCTAGACAAGGGTAGGAATAATCCCTCTCATCATTCTCCGTTTCTTAAGGCTCGTGGCATGTGATACTCATCATAATTGGAAAACTACTGAAGAAGACTCTCCTTGCTTCTCCTTATGATGAAGTGTGGATTTGAAGAAGAAGACTTGACAACCATTTGATTCGCATTATACTAAAGTCTATGAACGAAGGTGAATACTTTAAATAGCTAGGGTCTACACCCCATACGCAAAGGTCTCTAGGCAATGGTAGGAATAATCTCTCTCATTCTTATTAGTTGCTTAAGGCTCATGGAACATAACTTGAATAAAGATTGATAAATGTTTATACTCCTATGCTGACTGATCTTGCTGATGCAATGTTGTTTGTAAAGAAAAGACCTGACAATCATTTGATTCGAATTGTATTAAAGTATGTGAACAAAGGAGAGTACTTTGATTAGCTAGGGCCTACTCCCCATACGCAAAGGTACTTTAGACAAAGGCAGGAAAAATTCCCTCTCATCATTCTCCGTTGCTTAGGGCTCATGGCACACGACTTGAATCAAGATTGACAAGTGTTTATACACATTTGTTGTGCTTGAACTGAAGTCCACTCTGTCTATAATGTGAATGTCTTTCACTGACTCGAAGTCTTTAACTCTTGATCTTGAATCTTGAGGTCTAATATAGCTTGAACACAACATAATTACCCTATCGAGTGATTAAGCGTCTTTTGATCACTTGAACAGGCTTGGGGAGTTGAGCACAATACAAAGAATTTGGTTGATCAAAGTAAACTTTAATAAACACAATCGATGGGAAAAGATCAATTGAATTATGCACAACCTAATGAATTAATCAATCAAACTACACCAGATGATTTTACACAACCCTAAACTAGGGGAACATGCAATGGTTAAGGTGAAATCGAATCAAATAAATCAATATTACTATTTACATGAGGAACAAATGATCAAAAGGTCAATTAAACCTAAATGGACAAAATTAATCCTAATAAATTAACTCCTAAATCAAGAATTAAGATCCTAAAAATCGAAGAATTAATATCAAATCATCATGCAGTTTATAAATTTCTCACGTTGCAAGACCCCAATTTTGAACATAAGATCCCTCATGCAATTTCATCATAAGCATTAGCATTGAGATCATACCTTGGTATCCTTCTTACCCCTTTTCATTGGGTTTGTTTTGGGAGAGATCTCCAAGCACTATATGATTATATCATACTTGTATTTTATCATTTTTCACTAACCAAAATACCAAAAATATGTCTTTGCATTTGCCTAACTCTTTTGTAGGTAGGGCATGATCCCATAGATCTATCAAGTTCACATCTAGGGTTTAAGACCCTCATGAACAAAGAACACAACCATGGATTGATACAAGGATGGTCACAAGCATCATATATGAGTCCCAATGATCTCTACGTGTTATTTTGATCAAGCATTCTTCAAGAGTTTGAGGGTGATTTGCCTTGGAAACCCTAGTTTGACTGGGTATCTTGAGTAACTTCTCCAACAAGCTATCTCACCAATTGATCAAATTTCTTAAGGTACACTTCAAAATTCATCATCTTATGCATATATCATCTTAAGGTACATTTTCAATGTTGAAACATTATAGGTCATTTTGTCTAAACCCTAATTTGAAAGTCAACTTCCCAAGGCCATAACTTGCTCAATTTTTATGAGATGAAAGATTTCCAAGTTGCACAATCAAATTCAACATGTCTACTTCAACTTTGATGTTTGGAGTGAGAGTTAATTCAACTTTTATGAGCATGTGATATGAGGCTACATTATAGGTCACTTTTGACCTATACCATTGAACAAGTGATTTTTCCAAACTTCAAAAATGCATAACTCTATCATTTCAAATCCAAATGACATGAAATTGGTGACCATTTTTAAGGTCTTTGAAATAGCTACAACTTTGATGAAGAGAGTTTTCTCATTTGAAGCTCACATAAAAAGTTAAGCAAGGTGGAATATTGAGATATATGGCTTGACACTTAGAAAAAATTTCAACATGTTGAAATTTTCAAACTTCTACCTCAAAATTCAACATGATACAAGCTTAAAATAGAAAAGTGTTGAACATGAAAGTTGTTCTTCTTGATCTAACCTTTCTAAAAATTCCGAGTTCATCCATTTTGGACAAGAATTGAATAGGATGCACACGGCTTGAACATTGCATCATCATTTGGCAAAGATCAAACTTCAAGTTTCCATGTACACTTGCCTTGCAATCCAAGTTGATTTCAGACTCTCTCACACTCATTTGTGGACCTAAAGCAATGATCTCATGGGCCTGTACACGCCCATGCACCCATGCATCATCCATTACCAATTTTGGAAAGTCATTTGGAAGGTGAAAATATCACATGATCCAGCTATAAATAGAGCTCCATATGCTCAGAATTCAACACACATTCGCGCCAGCTTTGATCTTAGACCCCTAACCCTTCCATTTGAAAGGATAATCCTGAGAATTTCATCTTGAAATTGAGTTTGAATCTCACTGTTTTGAGATTCAAAACTCCAGGGATCCAAGACCTTTTGTGCATTTCATTCTACTACTGCAAGCATTCTGAGTGAGATCAAGCACGAGCCAAGGCAAGAACAGTTGAATCCAGACCTGCATTGAAGGTATTTTCCAGAAAATTTTATCTCTTCGATTCTCTATAAATCTTGCTCAATTCTCTTGATTCTTTGGTTGTCTGAAGTCCTACCAATGTAGGCAAGAAGATTAAGTTGCTTAGAGGTCAAATCGAAGCAACCCAGTTAACATACCTCAAAATTCAACTCCTCATATCTTTCTATATGTGAGGAGTTAGTTAAAATTGAGGTCAAATTTATGCTCTACGTCATTTTTTCTTTCAGATCATGTCCTCCTTTTTCATTTTTTGATGGTGATGAGTGAACCAATCCGGCCAGGGTCACCGGAGAAGATGACCGGCCTTTGGACGCCGGTGATGTGTTGGCACGGTTCAGAATCATTGATCCCTTTTAAATTGTTTTCATCTCGTGCGTTGTTTTTAATTACCATGCTTGTTCCGCGTTGACTCAAGTCTACCATGGAACGCGCGCTGGTGGCGACTTGATCTGCCACCTCAATTAATGAGGGAGATCAAGTGGTCCACGTGTTTTCTGATTATTTGAATTTCATTTTAACTGCTTTATTTTCATTAATTCATATTAATTTTAATATTGATCCAAAAAATATGAGAGTTTCACCAAAAAATTTCAAAAAATCTCCTCTTTCATATTCTGAATTAAAATTATTTTTTGGATCATTATTAATATTTTTCATGATTTAATTTATTTTTCATTTGTTTTTAATTGTTTAAAAATGCTTTTAAGTCTTTAAAAATTCTGAATTTTTTTCTCTAAGGTCCTTTGACCTTGTTTGACATATGATAAATCTCATGGTCATTTATTTGGTATTTTGATGAGGTTTTAGGAATTTGACAAACCATATTTAATTTAAATGTATTATTTTAGTATTTTTAATTTGAATAAATGCCAAATAATTTTGTTGACCAATTGTGATGACTTGTTTGTGTTTGACTCTTGTTTTTGGGCCTTGGTCAAGGTTGGTTTGACGTTGTCAAGTTAATATCATTGGATTTAGGGGATTGATCGAATGTACATTCCATCTCCCAAAATGAATGGATGATATTAATTTGGTAAAAGTCCTCCTTTGACCAATTTGAGTTTTCATCTATTCCCCTCCCACTTCATCTCATTCCCCTTCTTTATGCATTCATCTCATTTGGCCTATGATATCTCAAAGTCTTAAAGCTAGTTGATTGAAAAATTAACATGAGTATGAATGAGATTAGGCCACACCTTTTGCATATTCTTTTTGTGTGTGGTATGTTTCATGAGCATAGTCCATAATACTATGTCTGTAACATGCATTAACACCAAAATTCTATTGCCTGATCTCAAATAGTTGTGACTTTTACACAAGTCCAATTACGATTGCTTAACATAGCGCTAAATTTGTGACATAAAAGGCATATCATTCTAGTTAGTGAGATTGTAAGTCTCCCCTCTTTCATGGTGTTGTGTGGAAACTTGGTCTTTTTTCCTTCCTTTGGAAGATGTCTTGGTTCAAGGATCCATGCTTGTGATAAGTGAGTTGAGTGTTCTCCAAAGAATGTCTAAGAATGAAAAGAAAAAGCAAAACAATACTAACTTCTAACCTATTAACAACTAACTTTTAATTTCAAGCCATTTACTTTAATGTCATTTAATTCTAGCTTTTATACATTTACCATTATTCATATGATTCTAATTGTTTATGTTAATGCAATTTTAACTTTGTCCACTTGGACCATGTTGTGTGATATATTTTGTTTGTGTATACTTTGTTTGTTTGTGTGGGCTTTGACCATTAATGTACATAATAATAACAAAAACCCTAAAAAACTTTTGTGTGGACTGTTGGCTTGATCTTGGACAAATGGACTTAGAACTTAGGCAACATTCCTATGCTAAAGGACTTGGCCAATGCCAACTTGTTGAGAAACCAAGTGCTTGTAATTTGAAACTTCATTTGATACATCATTCAAGATCCCTTTGAGTTCATCTGCAACATGATCATTGTGAAGCTGTTATTTTGAACCTGTGACTTGTGAAATTCATCTGTTACATGGGCTATCTTGAAGAAGATCATGGAATGGATAATCTTGGATGTGGCTATCTTTATTTGATTCCTTTGCTCTTCAAGATAATATAATTGTGCATTTGTGTGTTGCTTGATTCTAAAAGTCCAAGGGAATTCTGGGTTTCTATTGACATTCTTGTCTATTGGATTTCTACCCATTTGGTCAGACCTTTTCAACTCTTAACTTTTAATTTTATACATAGGATTAGCCTCTTCATCTTCTCCCCATTTCTTTAATTTCAAAATCTCTCCCTTTTTTTTTCAAAATCTTCTTTGATTGAACTTATTTTGTTCTAAACTTTGACCACTTTGCAAAAAGATAGAAACTTTTGCCTTATGCCATTGCATTTTCAAACTCCTTTTCTTAAATCAAACTTGTAAATAAACTTAACTATACTTGACTTAAACTTTCAAAAATCCAAAAAAGAACTAACTCATTCAAACCATTTTTAGGCCTTTATGCCTTTCAAACTTAATTTTTATTAAAAGCAATGCATCCATTTTGAAATTTGTATCACGAACTACGAGGTTTTGATCCCTCATTTTTATGTTGGTACGTAGGCACAAGACCGAAGGTCTTACCAAACACAAAAATATAATTAATGAATTCTTTTCTCATCTGCCCATTCTATTTGTTTGTAAACATCATTTTTGTACCAAATACATATGCACACAAAAAGGGCTCCCTAGGAGTAACTAGGACACTTTGGGTGCTAACACCTTCCCTCTGTGTAACCAACCCTCTTCCCTGTAATCTCTGACATTTTATTAGTTTTGATTTGAAAACTTCTTACTTTTGGGTTTTGTTCGTACTTTTTCCCTTTTCCCTTGGAAATAATAAAAGCGCAGTGGCGACTCTTGTTATTTGATCTCTAGCTTATCCATAGCTTGATGATCATGAATTTACCGCTACATAAATTAAATGGCGACTCTGCTGGGGAATAGTCTCCAGTGGGTTTAGCCTACTTTTTATGTGTATATTTGTATATATGTGATGTCTGTATATATGTGTGTGTGATATAATCTGTTTGTTGTGCTTGGTGATCTTTGAGTGGTGAGATAAGTTGTAACCTGAACTTGAGTGTAATTAAGATAGGAGGATGGTATAGTCATGTTCGACTTGTATGGAGTAATCCTTAACAAGTTGGCTTGAGATCCGTCTGCTCAGTGGAGACTCTTTTGGATTTGGAAATGTCACACAAGTATTTGTGGTTATGCATTACTATCTCTAATTTGGGTCTGAGAAGATGAGGACCGTAGAACATTTACCCCTTCTTGGCCTATTTAGGACATAGTGCGGAAACTGTTCGAGTGTAGACTTGATAATAGTTGTTACGCGATACTACACTCAGACGAGTTTCTCTTGAGAATATTATGGGTCGATGAGTCAGTCATCTCAACCTGTAATATCCGATAGATGGAATTAAGACTCTGGGAACTTTTTAGAACATGATTTACAGGTTTTATCCTTAGTTCACTCCTTTGGGATGGTTCTTACCCCGACTCCATGCTCGTGACTTGCAACAAACCCTTGATTCTTGGTTGATCCAATCAAGTCTTGTCAATATCAATTGAACTTGGGTGTTGGTAAGATGTAAACCATAATCCACCAAAATGGATGATTGATCTTAACAATGACTCGATTCATCCCTTGACCTTTGTTTGTTTGCCTTGTGTGTGATCCCTTATTGTGATTGTTGCATTCATGCATTCATGCATTCATGCGCATCATAACATTCATCACACGATAATTTCAAGGAACTGGGGTATTATTTGCAAATATTTTCAGACCATGGATTATGGACGAAGGAACACTAAGAAGTATAGTTTCAGATGTCCCGACTTAAAAGAGTTAAGGAAGCTAGCATCTTTTGTATTAGATCCCTTGCACTTCAAACAACGTCATGGGAAGCTTTTGTCCATCTTATCTGCTGATGTGGTTGAAGGACTTTTGAGTGTACTCGTGCAGTTCTATGATCCTCTCTATCGTTGTTTCACTTTCCCAGATTTTCAGCTTGCGCCTACCTTGGAGGGGTATTCTCATCTTTTGGGGCTACCTGTTTCTAGTAGAGTGCCTTTTAGTGGATTGGAGGAGATTCCCCGATCTAGTATTATTACTGAAGCTCTTCACTTGAAGAAGTCTGATATAGAGGCTCATTGGGTGAAGAAAGGAGGATTGTTTGGGTTGCCATCTGATTACCTCATCAAGGAAGCTAATGCTTTTGCTCAAGCCGGTAGTGTGGATGATTTTGAAGCTATCTTTGTGCTGCTCATCTATGGATTGGCTTTGTTCCCTAACATTGACGGTTTGGTTGATGTTAACGCCATTAGACTTTTCTTGATTGGGAATCATGTGCCTACTTTGTTGGGTGATATGTATTTCTCTATGCATCTAAGGAATTCTAAGGGTGGTGGAACGATTGTCTGTTGCATTCCTCTTCTGTACAAGTGGTTTATTTCGCACTTGCCTCAAATACCTGCTTTTGTGGAGAACAAACAATGTCTAAGGTGGTATCATAGACTTATGTCTCTCACTAATGATGATATAGTTTGTACGATCCATCTTTGAGCAGTTTGGAGATTATTGATAGTTGTGGTGAATTCTCTAATGTGCCTCTCATTGGTACACAAGGAGGAATTAACTACAACCCTACTTTGGCTCGTCATCAACTTGGGTTCCCCTTGAGAGACAAGCCTAATAACACTTTGTTAGAAGGTCTTTTCTATCAAGAGGGTAAAGATCCCCAACATTTGAAGCAGAAGATTGTGCATGCTTGGCATAATGTGCATAGTAAAGGAAGATCCGAGCTTGGTCCGTGCAATTGTGTAGCTTTGGAAGCTTACACTCTTTGGGTGAAGAAGAGAGATTTGGAATTGAAGATGCCTTATCCTTGTGAAATACCTATGTCTATGGTTGTGGTTGAGCCATTAACTCTCCCTAACCAAGATGTAGAGCAGTTGGAAGGCGTACTCGTCAAGATGAAGCAAGAGAAGAACATGTGGCGTTTCCGTGCTTTGAGCAAGAAGCATGAAGAGTTGCATTGGAGTCTAAGAACAAAGATGCGCTTATTGAGCTACTTGAAGACCGAGTGACAAAGAGACAGAGAGGGCGGGAGGTTTCATCTTCTAGCATGCCTCAACCTTCCATTGCTTGGAAGAAGATTGTTGATCAGCTTGTCCTCGAGAAGACTCAGATGAAGGCTTGTTTTGAGACCGAGATTCGTCGCATTCGAAGGAAGTACGCGCCTTCAGCCAGATCTTCTGACATTGTTGTTAGGGATCCTTAGGATGACTAGTCTCCTTTTCTCTTGTATTTTTATTTTGGTTTCTGAAATTGTACTCAGTGTAATCCTTCCAATTTATATAAATAAAAAGAGATTTTTGGTCATATCAAATTATTGCAATATATATTTACAAATGATATAGTAAGTTCCTTGAAAATAAAAAAATAAACAATCAAGCATTGCATTTCATGCATCATTTGCATAAGCAGGTTTTTGCCAGATGTCTTATTGGTGTTTCTTCTGTACTTCAGCCAAGCTGACTCACTGGTACAATACCCGAGCCAATCATTTGAAAATCATGGAGCATCTAAAGCAAGAGAATAGAGAATTGAAGGACGAGATTGCCCGTCTGACTTCCATGATGGAGTCAGTTCTTGCTGCTCAGAGTCAATCTTCTCCAATGCCTGCAACTTCTCCTACGAGGACTGTTATTTCAGAGGTGGCTACCTCTACCATGCCTGTTGCTGCCGCCCATTTCACGCCAACTATGCCTGTTAGATTCCCATGGGGAATGTCGTCCAACTTTGTGCCCGAAGGCTTTGCGCCTACTTTTACTTCCATGCCGGCATCTAGCCCGGTCATGTCCGTACCACCTCCCGTTGTGCATACCTTGCCTCGCGTAGAGGACACCATTTATCACTCCGAGCCGTCTGAAGGTTCGAATGTCTACGAGAAAATGGATGAAATGAAGGATCAGTTTCTTGAGTTGCTCAAGGAATTGAAGGCGCTGAGAGGTAAGGATTTTTTTAGGAAGAGTGCTGCTGAGTTGTGTTTAGTGCCCAATGTCAAGATCCCGGTGAAGTTCAAAGTACCTGACTTTGAAATGTATAAGGGGAACTCTTGTCCGCTCAGTCATCTTGTGATGTATGCTCGCAAGATGTCTGCTCAGACCGACAATGATCAATTGCTTATTCACTACTTCCAAGATAGTCTGACTGGCGATGCGCTCCGTTGGTACATGGGATTGGACAGTGCCAGCATTCGCACTTTCAATGACTTGGGGGAGGCTTTTGTCAAGCAGTATAAGTATAATATGGACATGGCGCCTGATAGAGACCAGCTGAGGTCTATGTCTCAGAAAGACAATGAGACATTTAAAGAGTATGCGCAAAGATGGAGGGAATTTGCTTCCCAAATCACTCCTCATTTGGAGGAAAAAGAGATGGCAAAGATCTTCTTGAAAACTCTGAGTTCATTTTACTATGAATGAATGATTGCTAGTGCCCCCAGTGACTTTACCGAAATGGTAAATATGGGGATGAGGCTTGAGGAAGGGGTCCGAGAGGGACGTTTGTCAAGAGATGAGGCATCAACAAGCAAGAGGTACAACAGTAGTTTCGGTAAGAAGAAGGATAGTGAGACGAATGCAATAAGCAGTGGCAGGCAGAGGATGCCTCAGATCAGAAGAAATACACCATCCCGTCAACATCATCATCATCAAGTATCTTCCGTTATCCCGGTATTTTCTAATCAACAATCAACACCAGTTCAACAACAACAACGTCAACAGCAACAACCGCAACAACGAACGAACACCTACAACAACAACAATACCAACAACAATCATCATCAACAAAACTTTGAGAGGAAGAAGGTCTCTTTCAACCCGATTCCTATGTCTTACGCATAACTCTATCCGTCCTTGGTTCTCAAGAACCTGATCCAACCAAGAAACCCGCCACAGATTCCAGAACCACTTCCTTGGTGGTACAAACCTGAGCTCCGTTGTGCTTTTCATCAAGGAGCACCCGTACATGATATTGAAAATTATTATCCGCTCAAGTATGAGGTTCAAAAATTGATGAAGAGTGGTATGGTGTCCTTCGAGGATCGTGAGCCGAATGTAAAAGCGAATATGTTGCCCGCCCATGGGAACTCTTCTGTGAATATGGTGGACGGTTGTCCCGGAGAATTCAAAGTTTTTGATGTGCGGTTTATCCAAAGATCCTTGGTACAAATGCATAAGGATGTTTGTCTGATGAGTGACTGTGAGCATGACCATGATGGTTGTGCTGTTTGTAGTGTTAACCCAAGGGGTTGTGAAGTTGTGAAAAGGGACATCCAACGACTGATGGATGAAGGCATGATTCAAATTGTTCAATCCCGTCATGTAGATGATAATGTTAATGTCATAGTGCCTGTTTTCAAGCAGCCTGAGAAGTTGGTAATCCAGTATGACTCCAGTAACAACAATAGTCAAAGATTAGTATCGTCGTTGGTAATACGGTTAGCGGGCCCAGTCCCGTATTCATCTGATAAAGTTGTACCATATCAGTATAATGCTACGATGATGAAGGATGGTCAAGAGGTTCCGTTACCTACGACTAGTTCAGTAGTGAGCATTGTTGATGTTACAAAGGTGACCCGTAGTGGTCGAGTGTTTGGGCCGGTGTTCCCAAAGGATAAAGAAGAATCAGTTGTGAGTAAGAAGGTGGAGGTACCTAGTGTAGATTTGGTTGGTGTTTCAAAAGGTCAGTCTAGTGAATCCAGCAATTTGAAACCCAATGATGATGATGAGTGACTTCGGTTAATCAAAAGAAGCGAGTTCAACGTGGTGGAGCAGTTGCTCCAAACCCCCTCGAAGGTCTTAGTGTTGTCTCTGCTCATGAATTCTGAAGCGCACAGCGAAGCACTACAGAGAGTTCTAGAGCAAGCGCTTGTAGAACATGATGTTACAGTGGATCAATTCGATCATATTGTGGCTAAAATCACTTCTTGCAATAATCTCAGTTTCTGTGATGAAGAACTCCCTAAGGAGGGCAGAAATCATAATTTGGCTTTGCATATCTCGATGAATTACAAAGAAGATGCTTTGTCAAATGTGCTTGTTGACACTGGTTCGTCACTAAATGTGCTTCCAAAGTCAACTTTGTCAAAGCTATCTTACCAAGGAGCGCCTATTAGGTATAGCGGCGTAATCGTCAAAGCTTTTGATGGTTCGCGCAAGACGGTTATTGGTGAAGTGGACCTTCCAGTCAAGATAGGTCCGAGTGATTTTCAAATTACTTTCCAAGTAATGGATATCTATCCAACCTACAGTTGCTTGTTGGGAAGGCCATGGATCTATGAGGCGGGAGTTGTTACTTCAACTTTGCACCAGAAGCTCAAATTTGTGAAGAACGGCAAGCTAGTGATTGTTGGTGGAGAGAAAGCGTTGTTGGTTAGCCACCTGTCATCTTTCTCTTATGTTGAAGCTGAGGATGAGGTTGAAACTCCATTCCAAGCCTTATCTATTGCTACTGAAAAGAGAGTTGGGGCACCTATGTCCTCATTGAAAGATGCTTAGAAGATTGTGGAAGAAGGCAATGTTGATCAATGGGGCGCATGGTAGAGGTCTCTGACAACAAAGGCAGAACCGGTTTGGGGTTCCAAAAAGGTTCATCAACTACAAGGACTGAATATATGCAACTTAGCTTCCGTAGAGGAGGGTTCATTCATGGCAATGAACAACACTTAGTTGTTGTGCTAGAGGATGACGAAGAGGAAGACTGCACTAATTTTGTGACGCATGGAATGACGTGCAACAATTGGACTGTTGTTGATATTCCTGTTATTTTGCACCGATCTAAGTAATTGCTTTTATATGTTTTTAAAATCCTTCTCCTATGCCTAAGGGAGAAGTGAACATTGTTTGGGCATTTTCCAATTGATCATCAATAAAATTAATTCTATTCATCCACATCTATGATGTTTATTTTTAGTTTTTGCTTTATTCTGAAAATGGTAATCACAAAAAAAACATAAATAAACAATATAATTGTCCATCTGCATAATATTTGGTCATAAATTCACTTCTCTAAAATCAAAATATAAAATCATTATGCAGGTTGGTCCCTAACCCCATCGAATACAATGATCTTTCTCCTTCTCCAAATTTTGAATTCCCTGTGTTTGAAGTTGAGGAGGAAAGTGATGAAGAAGTGAGTGATGAATTATCTCGTCTTCTTGAGCAAGATGAAAAGGCCATTCAGCCGTTCGAAGAGCAGATTGAGCTAGTCAACTTGGGTTCCGAGGATGATGTGAAGAAATTCAAGATTGGGTCTCACCTGTGTTCAGATGTCAAGAAGGGGTTGATTGATCTTCTTCGAGAGTATTCAGATGTGTTTGCTTGGTCCTATCAAGACATGCCTGGTTTGGATTTTGAGATTGTAGAGCATATATTTGCCATTGAAGCCAGAATGCCCGCCAATCAAGTAGAAGTTGAGAAGAACACATCCTGATATGGCTGTAAAGATCAAAGAGGAAGTGCAGAAGCAGATTGATATCGGTTTCCTTGTAACTGTTGAGTATCCGCAATGGGTGGCCAATATTGTGCCTGTGCCGAAGAAAGATGGAAAAGTTTGCATGTGTGTCGATTATAGAGATTTGAATAAAGCCAGTCTGAAAGATGATTTCCCTCTGCCACACATTGATATGTTGGTAGACAATACTGTTAAATTCAAAGTCTTTTCATTTATGGATGGATTTTCCGGATATAATCAAATCAAGATGGCACCCGAAGATATGGAGAAGACCACATTCATTACACCTTGGGGAACATTCTGTTATAGAGTGATGCCTTTCGGTTTAAAGAATGCTGGTGCAACTTACCAAAGAGCAATGACCACTCTCTTTCATGATATGATGCATAAAGAGATTGAAGTATATGTCGATGACATGATTGCTAAATCAATTGATGAAGAGGAACATGTTGAGCATTTGTTGAAGCTATTCCAGCGTTTGAGGAAATATAAACTCCGTTTGAATCCCAATAAGTGTACTTTTAGTGTTCGTTCTGGTAAGTTGTTGGGCTTTATTGTCAGCGAGAAGGGTATTGAAGTTGATCCTGCCAAGGTCAAAGCAATACAAAAGATGCCTGCACCCAAAACTAAGAAGTAAGTCAGAGGTTTTCTCGGCCGCTTGAATTATATTTCCAGATTAATTTCCCACATGACTGCCATATGTGCGCCTATATTCAAGCTTCTTCGGAAAGACCAGTCTTGTGATTGGACCGAAGACTTCCAGAAAGCTTTTGACAATATCAAGGAATATCTGCTTGAGCCTCCGATTTTGTCTCCACCTGTTGAAGGAAGACCGTTGATCATGTATCTGACTGTGCTCGAAGATAGTATGGGTTGTGTTCTTGGTCAGCAAGATGAGACTGGAAAGAAAGAATTTGCAATCTACTACCTCAGTAAGAAGTTCACCGACTGTGAGACTCGGTATTCTATGCTTGAGAAAACTTGTTGGGCATTGGCTTAGGCTGCTAAGCGTCTGCGTCAGTATATGTTGAATCATACCACTTGGTTGATATCCAAAATGGATTCAATCAAGTATATATTCGAGAAGCCTGCTTTAACTGGGAGGATTGTCTGTTGGCAAATGTTGTTATCAGAGTATGATATCGAATACCGATCTCAGAAAGCGATCAAAGGTAGTATCTTGGCTGACCATTTGGCTCACCAACCGATTGAAGATTATCAGTCAGTGCAATATGATTTTCCGGATGAAGATATTTTGTACTTGAAAATGAAAGATTGTGATGAACCATTGCTTGAAGAAGGGCCATAACCTGGTTCCTGTTGGGGCATGGTATTTGATGGAGCTGTTAATCAATATGGAAATGGCATTGGGGCAGTGATTATTACTCCTCAAGGCACGCATATACCATTTACAGCTAGATTGACTTTCAAGTGTACAAACAATATGGCAGAATATGAAGCTTGCATTATGGGGCTTAAAGAGGCCATGAATCTCAGAATCAAGTATTTGGATGTCTTTGGAGATTCAGCTTTAGTTGTGAATCAAATCAAAGGTGAATGGGAGACAAATCAACCCGGTTTGGTGTCGTATAGAGATTATGCGAGGAGCATTTCAACTTTCTTTACAAAGGTTGAGTTTCATCATATCCCTCGAGATGAAAATCGGATGGCAGATGCTCTTGCAACATTGGCATCAATGATTGTGGTAAAGTATTGGAATGAAGTTCCCAATTTTTCTGTGATGCGTCTTGATAGGCCAGCTCATGTGTTTGCTGTTGAAGAGATCAAAGACGATAAGTCGTGGTATTACGACATCAAATGTTTCCTCCAAAGTCAGATTTACCCTTCTGGGGCATCTTTGAAAGATAAGAAGACTTTGAGAAGATTAGCCGGCAATTTCTACTTGAATGGTGATATACTGTACAAGAGAAACTTCGACATGGTTTTGCTCAGATGTGTGGATAGACACGAAGTAGACTTGTTGATGACCGAAGTGCACGAAGGTTCCTTTGGTACTCATTCCAATGGACATGCAATGGCGAAGAAGATGTTGCGAGCAGGTTACTATTGGCTGACAATGGAATCTGACTGTTGCAAGTTTGTGAAAAAGTGTCACAAGTGTCAAATTTATGCTGATAAGATTCATGTTCCTCCGACACTATTGGATGTTATCTCTTCCCCATGGCCCTTCTCCATGTGGGGAATTGATATGATTGGGATGATTAAACCCAAAGCTTCAAATGAACATCGTTTCATTTTGGTGGCAATTGACTATTTCACAAAATGGGTTGAAGCGGCATCGTATGCAAATGTATCCAAGCAAGTTGTTGTAAGGTTTATCAAGAATCAGATTATATGTCGTTATGGTGTGCCAAGTAAGATCATTACTATTAATGGATCAAACTTGAATAACAATAAGGTGGAAGCTCTTTGCAAAGACTTCAAGATTGCACATCATAATTCTTCTCCCTACAGACCCAAGATGAATGGGGTTGTTGAAGCTGCAAACAAGAACATTAAGAAGATTATTCAGAAGATGGTTGTCACATACAAGGATTGGCATGAGATGCTCCCATTTTCTTTGCACGGGTGTCGTACATCCATCCGCACTTCAACAGGGGCAACCCCTTTCTCTCATGTATATGGTATGGAAGCAGTGCTCCCCGTAGAGGTTGAGATTCCTTCATTGTGAGTGCTTATGGAAGCCAAGTTGATTGAGGCTGAATGGTGTCAGACCAGGTTTGACCAGTTGAATTTGATTGAAGAGAAAAGATTAACTGCCATGTGTCATGGTCAGTTATATCAGCAAAGGATGAAGAAAGATTTTAATAAGAATGTCAGACCTCGTGTGTTTAGAGAAGGTGACCTTGTGCTCAAGAAGATTTTGACGTTTAAGCAAGATTCTAGGGGAAAATAGACTCCTAATTATGAAGGCTTATATGTTGTTAAGAGAGCCTTTTCAGGAGGTGCTTTGATACTTACAACTATGGATGGTGAAGAGTTCACTTGTCCTGTGAACGCAGATGCAGTCAAGAAATACTTCGCCTAAAAAGAAATTAACAACTCGCTAAGTTGAAAACCTGAAAGGGCGGCTTAGGCAAAAACGAGCGTCTCGGTGGATTGAAAACCCGAAAGGGCGATCCAGGAAAAAATTAGAGACATAAAACAGAAATAATTTCCCGATAAGTTGAGTACCCCACCTTGGGGAAACTTATGCAAAAATTAGGGATTATGGCAAGTAAATGCATTCTGCTGATCTTCAGTGTTTTGAAAACTTGTTTGAGCACAAGGATTGACATCAATTCATCACCCCGGCAACGGTCAAGAGCACAGCGGATATCAAGAGTTGGCAGAAGGATTAAGGATCATTTGTATTCAATGTAACCCTTTTCCATGTAAATTACCATTTTCAACTTTGTAAAAATCTATGGAGTCTTGTCATTTACAGACTACCATTTTATCAAATAAAGTTGAGCTTTTATCCAATTGTTTCTACTCTTATTTATTTCAGCCAATAGTTTAAATTTTATTATGATCATTTTTGAAATTAAAATTTTTAAAATCTCTTTTTCTTAAAACATATAAAAGCAAGAATTTTCCAAAGCATATGAAAAGGAATATCAACAACATTTCGATGGATAACAAGTCCTTGAGTGTGAAACATCAGAGGTTCCCCAAGCAGTTAACCCTTCGGGTATCCCTAGACGATTGTGTTGATTCAATTCCTCGGTGGAGTTTTTGATTCCCTAGTGGAGCTTCGTTCCTTTTCCCTAGCTGAGTTGGTTGATTCAGGTACCCTACGGTTTGTCTCCCCCGACAGAGTTTCTGCCCTCCCCAGTGGAGTATGCGTTCCTTCAACGGAAGTGGTTGATCTCCCCAGTAGATCACATTGGTTTCCCCGCCAATCGCCATTCGACTTGCTCCCCAGTCAGAGTTTTCTCCTGGTTTCTGAGCAGTTTATTTCCCTGTATGGTTGTCTCCCATTTTTATGGTGTTGACCTAAAATTCCCCACAGGTTCGATGATATTTCTCTTTCCTCAGCAGATCTCCTCCTTCCCTAGTTAGGGTTGAGTCTTTTGGATTGTTGATCTCTCTGTTCTCCAGCAGTTGTCTCCATATTTTGTGGATTGACCGAGGATTGTACTGATGATTCAATTTCTTTGCGACACCTTTGTATCCTTTGTGATCGTTCTTGTCAGCATAATCATCATATATATATATATATATATATATATATATATATATATATATATATATATATATATATATATATATATATATATATATATATATATATATATATATATATATATATATATATATATATATATATATATATATATATATATATATATATACATAGAATTTCATAATTGCATATTTGCATATCTGATTAACTTGTTGGTTTGAGATTCTCATTTCCTGTATGGCGGTACTTTATCCCCATACAAATTCTGGTGTTTGTCCTCCCTCAATTGTAGAGCGTTAGCCCCTTAGGCAGAAAGACTTTAACCTTTTTCCTCTTCCCCACTGAGTTGTTTCCTCGTGGATGATTATTATTTCAGTTTCCTCCCCGGTTGTTCATCTGGATGGAACCACTCCCCTTGAGTTATGTCCTCATTGGGTTGAGTCTTGATTGACTGGTTCTTTCTAGCTCCCACCTAGATAGATGCTTCGAGTCTCCTAAGAGTTTATAGCCCATTAACTGGTAATATTCTTCTTAGTTTGCAGTATCCTTGTTTTTCTCGGTAGAGTCCCCAGTGGATCTCTTTCCCTAGGAAGTATATCCTTGATATGTTCATCCTAACCGATGATTGATATCTTTCTTTCCTCTGCCTGAGTCTATCCTTGATATGTTCATCCTAACCGATGATGGATATTATCACCTTTGGTATTCTACTTAGTAAAAGGGTAGTTGTAATCCCTATTCTTTGTTTCCCAGAGAGTTAATCCTTGATATGTTCATCCTAACCGATGACGGGTTTCCTTCTCTTTGCGGTATTCTACCCAGTAACCGGTAGTTGTAAATCCTGCTTTTGTCCCCTCCGCAGAGTTGATCCTTGATATGTTCACTTTAACCAGTGACGGATTCTCTCTCTTGGTATTCTATCCAGTAACTGATAGATATAATCCATATTTTCTCTTCTCTCAGAGTCTATCCTTGATATGTTCTTCTTAACCGATGACGGATTTTCTCTTTGACGGTATTCTATCCAGCATTCGATAGATGTAATTCCTACTTTTTGTTCAGTTGGTTTATCCTTGATATGTTCATCTTAACCGATGACAGATATCCTCCTTGATATTTCCCAGGCAAGTCTATCCTTGATATGTTCATCTTAACCGATGACGGATTTTCTTCCCTGTTGAGTTTATCCTTGATATGTTCATCCTAACTGATGACGGATACTCTCACCCTTGGTATTCTGCCTAGTAACTGGTAGTTGTAAATCCTATTTTCTGCAGTTCTCCCCAGCGAGGCTATTCTTACCCAGTTACCGGTAATGAATATTCCTTTCTGTTGTTTCCTAGCGAGTCATCCTTGATATGTTCATCCTAACCGATGACAGATGTTCTCTCTGTCAGATCTTTATTATCTCCTTACCCAGTAACAGGTAGTAGATAATAAATTTTTGCTCCTCCTGTGTTGAAGTTTATTTCTTCCCTAGTTGAGTTGAGTGTGCATTTCCTTAGTGAAATCGCTTTTCCCTGCATGATTCAAGTACTTCAGTTTTATCCTAACTTACTCGTATCCCCTGAAGATGTTGTTGTTTCCCTGGCTGAGTCTTTCCATTTTATATGGAATTCCTCGAGTTCCCCAGTAGTTTTAAGTCGTAGCCTGACCTACGCATAGTTCCTTTTTCCCCCTAGAGTCTCTGTCTCCTCAATGAGTGTTCCTTACGGAATGCATTGTACTCCTGCGGATTTTCGGTCTCTCTGATTTCTTTTCCTTTGTGGCCATATCTCCCCACGGAGCATTAACTTTTACATTCATGCCATATGCATCATGAGGTATCTTAGGGACCAAAATTTGTTTCTATATGTTGTTATTTAAGTCCATTCTACTGAGTCGACGTGAAAATTTTAACCTTCGCCTCCTCAATTAGAATGTCCTTAAATGGGGCAACTGTAAGACCCCAATTTTGACCCTAATATCCCTCATGCAATTTCATCATAAACATTAGCATTGGGATCATACCTTGGCATTCTCCTTACCCCTTTTCATTGGGTTTGTTTTGGGAGAGATCACCAAGAACTATGTGATTGTATCATACTTATATTTTATCATTTTTCACTAACCAAAATACCACAAATATGTCTTTGTATTTGCCTAACTCTTTTGTAGGTAGGGCATGATCCCATTGATCTATCAAGTTCACATCTAGGGTTTGAGACCCTCATGAACAAAGAACACAACCATGGTTTGATACAAGGATGGTCACAAGCATCATATATGAGTTTTAATGATCTCTACATGTTATTTTGATCAAGCACTCTTCAAGATTTTGAGGGTGATTTGCCTTGGAAACCCTAGTTTGATTGGGTATCTTGAGTAACTTCTCCAACAAGCTATCTCACCAATTGATAAAATTTCTTAATGGACACTTCAAAATTCATCATCTTATGCATATATGATCTACCATGAGCCTAGAAAGTCAAGAGAATTGAAGATTAGCAAGTTGGTTGATGGTGGTTGGCCAGATGAATTCATCTGATCAAAACCGGGTCTCCCTAGACCCTATATCCTACAATTTTCACCATATGAAAATGATTACAAGAGAAAACTTACTCTAAATGACATTATAAACAACTTTCATGTTGAGACATAGAGCTAGTTTTTCTTGGAAATCATTTTCTATGTTGAAACATTATAGGTCATTTTGTTTAAACCCTAATTTGAAAGTCAACTTCCCAAGGCCATAACTTGCTCAATTTGTATGAGATGAAAGATTTCAAAGTTTCACAATAAAATTCAAGATGTCTACTTCAACTTTTATGTATGGAGTGAGAGCTAATTCAACTTTTATGAGCATGTGATATGAGGCTACATTATAGGTCACTTTTGACCTATACCATTGAACAAGTGATTTTTCAAAACTTCAAAAATGCATAACTCTATCATTTCAAATCTAAATGACATGAAATTGGTGACCATTTTTAAGGCATTTGAAATAGATACAACTTTAATGAAGACAATTTTCTCATTTGAAGCTCATATAAAAAGTTAAGCAAGGTGGAATATTGAGATATATGGCTTGACACTTAGAAAAACTTTCAACATGTTGAAATTTTCAAACTTCCACCTCAAAATTCATCATGATACAAGCTTCAAATGGAAAAATGTTGAACATGAAAGTTGTTCCTCTTGATCTAACATTTCCAAAAAGTCCAAGTTCATCCATTTTGGACAAGAATTGAATAGGCTGCACATGGCTTGAACATTGCATCATCATTTGGCAAATATCAAACTTCAAGTTTCCATGTACACTTGCCTTACAATCCAAGTTGATTTCAGAGTCTCTCACACTCATTTATGGACCTAAAGCAATGATATCATGAGCCTGTACACGCCCATACACCCATGCATTATCCATTGCCAATTTTGGAAAGTCATTTGGAAGGTGCAAATATCACATGATCCAGCTATAAATAGAGCTCCATATGCTCAGAATTCAACACACATTCACGGCAGCTTTGATCCTAGACCCCTAACCCTTCCATTTGAGAGGATAATCCTGAGAATTTCATCTTGAAATTGAGTTTGAATCTCACTGTTTTGAGATTCAAAACTCCAGGGATCCAAGACCTTTTGTGCATTTCATTCTACTTCTACAAGCATTCTGAGTGAGATCAAGCACGAGCCAAGGCAAGAACAGTTGAATCCATACCTGCATTGAAGGTATTTTCCAGAAAAATTTATCTCTTCAATTCTCTCTCAATCTTGCTCAATTCTCTTGAATCTTTGGTAGTCTGAAGTCCTACCAATGTAGGCAAGAAGATTGAGTTGCTTAGAGGTCAAACCGAAGCAACCCAGTTAAAATACCTCAAAATTCAACTCCTCATATCTTTCTATATGTGAGGAGTTAGTTAAAATTGAGGTTAGGTCCGTGCTCTACACCATTTTTTCTTTCAGATCATGTCCTCCTTTTTCATTTTTTTTGATTGTGATGAGTGAATCAGTCCGACCAGGGCCACCGGAGAAGATGATCGGCCTTTGAACGCCCTTGATGTGTTGGCATGGTTCAGAGCCATTGATCCCTTTTAAATTGTTTTAATCTCGTGTGTTGTTTTTAATTACCATGCATGTGTCGCGTTGACTCAAGTTTACCATGGAACGCGCGCTGGTGGCCACTTGATCACCTCAATTAATGAGGAAGATCAAGTGGTCCACGTTTTTTCTGATTATTTGAATTTCATTTTAATTGCTTTATTTTCATTAATTCATATTAATTTTAATATTGATCCAAATAATATGATAGTTTCACCAAAAAAATTCAAATAATTTCCTCTTTCATATTCTGAATGAAAATTATTTTTTGGATCATTATTAATATTTTTCATGATTTAATTGATTTTTCATTTGTTTTTAATTGTTTTCATCTATTCCCCTCCCACTTCATCTCATTCCCCTTCTTTATGCATTCATCTCATTTGGCCTATGATATCTCAAAGTCTTAAAGCTAGTTGATTGAAAAATTAACATGAGTATGGATGAGATTATGCCACGCCTTTTGCATATTCTTTTTGTGTGTGGTATGTTTCATGAGCATAGTCCATAATACTATGTCTCTAACATGCATTAACACCAAAATTCTATTGCCCGACCTCAAATAGTTGTGACTTCTACATAAGTCCAATTACGATTGCTTAACATAGCGCTAAATTTATGACATAAAAGGCATAGCATTCTAGTTAGTGAGATTGTAAGTCTCCCCTCTTTCATGGTATTGTGTGGAAACTTGGCCTTCTTTCCTTCCTTTGGAAGATGTCTTGGTTCAAGGATCCATGCTTGTGATAAGTGGGTTGAGTGTTCTCCAAAGAATGTCTAAGAATGAAAAGAAAAAGCAAAACAATACTAACTTCTAACCTATTAACAACTAACTTTTAATTTCAAGCCATTTACTTTAATGTCATTTAATTCTAACTTTTATACATTTGCCATTGTTCATATCATTCTAATTGTTTATGTTAATGCAATTTTCACTTTGTCCACTTGGACCATAATGTGTGATATATTTTGTTTGTGCTTACTTTATTTGTTTGTGTGGTCTTTGACCATTAATGTACATAATAACAACAAAAACCCTAAAAAACTTTTGTGTGGACTGTTGGCTTGATCTTGGACAAATGGACTTAGAACTTAGGCAACATTCCTATGCTAAAGGATTTGGCCAATGCCAACTTGTTGAGAAACCAAGTGCTTGTAATTTGAAACTTCATCTGATACATCATTCAAGATCCCTTTGAGTTCATCTGCAACATGATCATTGTGAAGCTGTTATTTTGAACCTGTGACTTGTGAAATTCATCTGTTACATGAGCTATCTTGAAGAAGATCATGGAATGGATAAGCTTGGATGTGACTATATTTATTTGATGCCTTTGCTCTTCAAGATAATATAATTATGCATTTGTCTGTTGCTTGATTCTAAAAGTCCAAGGAAATTCTGGGTTTCTATTGACATTCTTGTCTATTGGATTGCTACCCATTTGGTCAGATCTTTTCAACTCTTAACTTTTAGTTTTGTACATAGGATTAGCCTCTTCATCTTCTCCCCATTTCTTTAATTTCAAAATCTCTCCCTTTTTTTTTTAAATCTTCTTTGATTGAACTTATTTTGTTCTAAACTTTGACCACTTTGCAAAAAGATAGAAACTTTGTCCTTATGCCATTGCATTTTCGAACTTCTTTTCTTAAATCAAAATTGTAAATAAACTTAACTATACTTGACTTAAACTTTCAAAAATCCAAAAAAGAACTAACTCATTGAAACCATTTTTAGGCCTTTGTGCCTTTCAAACTTAATTTTTATTAAAAGCAATGCATCCATTTTAAAATTTGTATCACGAACTACGAGGTTTTGATCCCTCATTTTTATGTTGGTACGTAGGCACAAGACCGAAGATCTTGCCAAACACAAAAATATAAATATTGAATTCTTTTCTCATCTCCCCATTCTATTTGTTTGTAAACATCATTTTTGTACCAAATACATATGCACACAAAAAGGGCTCCCTAGGAGTACCTAGGACACTTTGGGTGCTAACACATTCCCTCTGTGTAATCAACCCCCTTACCTGTAATCTCTGACATTTTATTAGTTTTGATTTGAAAACTTCTTACTTTTGGGTTTTGTTCGTACTTTTTCCCTTTTCCATTGGAAACAATAAAAGTGCGGTGACGACTCTTATTATTTGATCTCTAGCTTATCCATAGCTTGATGATCATGAATTTACCGCTACACACGTGCATTAACATCTAATCCTAAATCAAAAACTAATATTAATCACATTTTTTATTCATTTTTCCAACAATCAATCAATAATCAATTAAATTAAGTATTCCTAATTAACTAGATCTTGTTAACAAAACTATCTAATTCTACTAATTAATTTCCATGTCAAAATTATGAACGCACATTAAAAACTAGCAAACAAAAATCAGAGATCAATAATGAAAATAAAAGTGTAGAAATGAAACCAAAAAAAGGGGTGCAGTCTAGCAAACAAAGGTACAATAAGTAGAAAACATGCAGGGCCCATTGCAAGACCCAAAGTTCCAATGACTTAAGAGAACCTGGGTGCAAAAAGTTAAATGGTGGTGAGGTTCAACAAAACTCCACAAAGCCCAAACAAATGAGCCCAATGATGAAACACAAGGGCAACATGGAACTGGTCTTCAGCATAAATGAAAATTCAAAAGAGAAAAACATGCGTGCAACCAAGAAATGGTCACCAGAGGGGATTCAGGTTGGATCCACCGTCATCCACTGCGTCGGAGGTCGCCTCCGGCGGCGGTGGAACACCATAACACCAACTAAAATCATCATTGGGGTAGTGACAATGAGCTTAATCAGAATCTGAGGTCAATTTCAATAGAATGTTACTCTATGATCCAAACAGAAGGAAAATTACGAAGAACCCTAAGTCAATCAAAGATAAATTAAATGACAAACATCCATAGATTCATGCTCATACCTTAGGGTTATTGATCTCTATAGTATCCTCTATGTAATGGTAACAAAATTGAGGCAAGCAGAAGAGAAGAAAATTTACCTCAGAAACAGAGATTTGTTTCGGTGAACAATGAATCGGAGAAGATGAAGACGCGATGGAAATCACTTGAATCAGGTAAATCTCAATATTATCTCCCTCTTTTGATTCTCTTCTTCATATGGAATTTGAGATATCGAAGTAATCGAGAGATTGATGAGAGGAACTGAGATGAGTGAAGGCCAAGCTTAAGTCTATTGAAGCTTTGAGGT
Organism: Lathyrus oleraceus; assembly: GCF_024323335.1. NCBI lineage: Eukaryota > Viridiplantae > Streptophyta > Magnoliopsida > Fabales > Fabaceae > Lathyrus > Lathyrus oleraceus. The sequence continues at coordinate 246,995,248 of NC_066582.1, read as the reverse complement.
GAAGCTTTAATGGAGTTTCTGAGAGAGCTATATGTGAGGGTGAAGAGAGGATTGAGATGAAAAATGAATCTCGAAAAAATTTAGAAGTGAAAATGAATGCCTCCCAGAAGAGTGAATGATGCTATGTATTTATAGATGTTTCAATTTGCAATTTTTATTATGAAATGCAATTGAAATTCACATTGGGTTATTTACAAATGCAAAATTCTGTTAGAGTTGAATATGAGTTAGTTTTTAGTTAGTTGCAAATGTCAATTTAGTTAGCAGGGTGATGATTCTATATGTTACTCACATGTTAGCTTATTGTGAGCTTCATTTTGTTGTTATAGGAAAATTGCAGGCAGTGAGTTGGTTTTTGACTTGTTTGAATTGTGTGGTATTATATTGAAGCATGGCAATGGTTTCAGCTAATTTCACTTGGTTTGAATGGATAGCAGGGTTTGGACAAATGCTATGCTTGTATGCTGCTTGGAATTTTTAATTTTGTAGGGTGCTTGTATCAGTTTCCAAGGTAATGGTTTGGTCTGTGAAAGAATTAATTTGGTGTGTTGCAATTTCCAGGGCCATGGACATGTTGGATTTTGCAAGGTTGTTGACAGGGCAATGTATGTTGATGGTTGAATGATTTTTTTTCCTGTTATGAGTTGCTGTGGAAATATGTTGAGAATCATAGGCCATGAAGTGTGGATTTTGTATTAATGTTTTGTATGGGATTGTTTGAAAAATGACTTGGGACTTAGGATTGTCAATGGTTTGAAAGTGTTATAATTTTGAAATGAAATATTACATTTGTGTGGTGATTTGAAATTTAAAGAATGGCTTAATGGTTAATGTAATTGGAATTGAAATATTGATATTTGAATTGATGGTTGAATGTATGAATGGAACTTTTCAATGTTGTAACTATACATGAAATGGTTTATGGTTTGTATGAACATGATTTAAAATGTGTATGTAAAGTCACTTGGTTTAAAATGTACATGGTTATGGTTTGTTTGAATTGATGCAAGGCTTGTTGCTTGAGGTTTTCTTGCATGTCCAAGTGGTGGTCTGGATGGTCCATTTTGTGGTCCATGACCTGGTCCAATTGGTGGTCCATTTGCTGGTATGACGTGGTCATGGACCAAGTTGCTTGGCAATGAAGAAATCCAAGAAAAACATGAATTCTGGTGATGACTCAAGGCAAGATGGATGGAAATAGGTCTTAGGGGTCAAGGGAGGGTCAATTGACTTTGGTTAACTAATTGACCAAAAAGTCAATTGTGGCAAATTTTGGACAAAATGTAATTTTTTGTATGTTATGGACATTTTTGTAATGATATAATTGAATTTGATATTTGAATTGACTTTGAATTAAATTGACTTGATATGAATTGTATAAAAATGATTGTGGACTTGATTGAATGGTATTGAATTGACTAGACTAATGGAAATGAATAATGTAGGAATCCAATGAACCAAGCATAAGAACCAAGACCTATAAAACTTGAATGTGCCATGAATGAATGTTTGAAACAAAATTTAATGGACCAAAGAACAAAAGGACAACCATCAAGACAATCGAAGCAATGAAGTATACTTACTTAACCAAAGACCAAGGACTAATGAAAGCATGAATCCAAGAACCAATGACCAAGGACTGATAATCTTGACAACCCTATACATATGGAAGCAATTACCATGAATAAAAAGTCAAGAGCTTGAAAACACCATATGAATGGATGCAAACAAAACCTTGAACCAGATGACATCCCAAACAAGAGGATATGTACATTAGATGAATAAATCTCATGCATAAAGGCAAGTTTAATGATTGATGATGCATGATAATATGGTCAAGAACCTCTTCCTATTGATATAGGGTTTAGGTCAACTCCATGATCAAAAGTCAACCTCAAATGGTACCCAAGTACCAGGCATCCCTGATTAGGGTTTCATGATACACCCCTCATAATCAAGGTCTTCAAACTAAGCATGAAGCTCCACAATCAATATCCCAACATATGGACCCACAATTAGGGTTTAGATGATCAAATAAATGCTTAAAAGATCGATCACAGGGTCCCATAGTAGCACAATCAAGAAGTAGGGTTTGGAAGTGTCATACCCCAAATTTACCATACCTCTATTACAACTTTCATGACCCTAATGCATAGGCATACATTCATCATCTCATCATCTCATTTTCATTTACATTCATAACAAGGAAGCATGCTACATAGGCTTAAGGCATGGTGTTCGTATATGAGAACCACCAAGATCTCTTTATCATGTTGGGGTTGTGTCCAATCCCCCCTAAACCCTAACTCTTATCTTTGAGAACTCCTTGACTTTGTGAGACTACATAAGTAACCCAATTCACCTCTAAAGCCCTAATTTGATGGTGACCCTTGATTGGAAGCATTTCTTGATCATTTGGTCATCTATAGGCCTTAACCCTAATCCTTTGATCCTTTATGGCTTTTACAAGTCATCATTTGACTGTAAGCTTTGTGCTTTTACCTTTCCCTTGTGGAAACCCTAATCTAAAACATTGGTTATGCTCTAACCTTGTGAAACTACCTCATTCACACACAAACCTTAGTTTATATAACTTTGACCCTTGAGGAACCTCTTGGTCCAAGAAACCCTAGTTGTGCCCCTTGTGATTCTATGCTTTTCCTTTTTTCTTGAAACCATACTTCATGGAGATTGCACTTGGTCACCTCATCATCCATTAGTCCATTTACATCCAATTCAAGCTCATTCAATTCATCATTCATCCAAGGAATGCAAGAGATCAATTTTGGCCAAAGTTTGACGTTGGTCAACAATTGACTTTTTGGTCAACCTTGACCAAAGTCAACACATCTTTCAAAAACCCTAATTTCCACAAGTTTTAAAATTCATTCATACAACATCCATCCACTTCTTTCATACATGACAATACAAGTGAAACTTTTTAGTTTGAACTTTGAATTCAAAACTATATGGGTTCATCCATGAGCATGGCACATGATCATCTTGAAAAGCATCAAGGCTTGGTTTCTATCAAGAATTTCTCATTTGGTCTTCAAACAATCATCATTGTGCCTTGCAATTCAAGAAATATAAAAAATGCAACTTAGGGCATGTTGGTTTGGCCTATCTCATTTGGTCTTCAAACAAACCATTTTGCTTCATGTCCCAAACCACCAAATCCATGCGCATTCCACTTAATTTTAACCAAGCCTATGCAATAACAACTAAGGGCACCAAATGCAGGCCCAAGTGAAGGAACCAAATTGTTGTATATGCAACAAACCAAAATCCCAAGAAGGCTCAAAATTGCCAAAATCAGATACCAACAAAATGAGCTTCAACAGGTGTGGGGACCATGATTGTTCCACCAAAAGCATCATTTCTTAAGAGCATAGTGGTGGAAGGGGAATTGCATGTGCCACCTCACTCATCCTTAGCCATCAAGTTTTGGGTTTTGGGTTTTACACTTTTTCGGGCTCCACCCTAATCACTCCCCTAACTTCCCTATATATGGAGTATCTGTCTTCCTACAATAACCAAGCTTAACATCCATTGAATCCCTGTAAAAATCACCCTTTGTTTCCCTAAAAAACAGAGCATATAGTTGGAGTGTTTCAACCATTTTCAACATAAAAAAAAACATTCCAACACCTTCCCTGAACCTCCCTAAAGCTAACCAGATCGATATGAGTGGCTGAGACACCTCCATATGAGCTCCCGGAATATGTCAGAACCATCACTTGAACCTTTTTCTGAAAAGGTAGTAAACACCACCATTTCATTTCAAACAAGTTACCATTTTGTTCCTCATGATCCACTAAAGCTTAACCCCATGCTTTGAGCTTTAATCATTACACATACACTATTTTATTTTTGTTTTAGGTTTATATTTTCATCCATGTTTAACATAAATTCTTCATACTCAGATCCAATCAATGGCTCATGAGCATGAAGGAGGCAACGATAATCAAAGGGGAATTGGAACCCATGCTTGATTCCACTTAAAATCTTGAGTTGTAGAATGGGGATTTTCCATTTGTTCCAAGGTTAAAGACGAAATGGAGTTTGTTGCTTCCCGCGTTTCATTTTTCATTTTAATTTAAAAACTTTTCATGGCGTGTTCCCATTGGTTGTTTGAGATGAGGTGGCCTCCTGGGTTTGTGTGTGTGTTAGTCAATATGCGTGTGTGGTGTTCCTCTTGATCAAGACCATCCAATGTGCATACCTTTTTAAATAGTCAGATCCTATGGTTGTTATTGGTTCATTCATTTATTTTCAATTGGTGTATTTATATATATCTATGTGCGTGTTTCATTATCAGGCAAGCACATTAAGCTCAGTGGCTAGGTGCTTGGTCTGTAACCCTAAGGTTGGGGGTTTGAATCCAGGCGCTCCTTTATTTTGCTTTTTTTTCACAATTTCATTATTTTCTTTCTTATTTTAATTTCTTTATTTAGTTATTTAGCATCCTTTACCATTTTTAGTTTCTTATTATTTTCTTGTTTACTCTTTTAATCAATTATTTTGTTAAGAACATTTCATCAAACATTTTTATTATTACTATTATTATTTTCATCATTTTTATCTGGACCATTTTACCCTTATGGTTATTTTTGGTTGATGACAATCTTTTGATCATTGGTAATTGATCCTAGGGTTGATTAAATCTTCAATACTTTAAATACGTTGATGAATGATCAAGATATCTTTCTTGACACTTTGAGGAATTGATATGTTGCCCTTAGTTGATCATGTTTGGGTCTCTTAATGTGTAGATGAGACTTTCAATTACTTGAGTTTTACTTTCTAATTCTATTTATGTTGCATTGTTTCCATTGTTCATTAACCACTAACACTTGGATTTGGATATTTAACTTGTATCTTATTTGACTTTTAACTTGATTACTTGGGTGGATGGACTTGAGGTTGTTATAGCCTTCTTTGATCCAAATCTATTGATAGATGATCATGAATCGTCTTCAATACTTTGTATCAATGATAGGTTATCCCTCAATGCACAATATTTTGAGTCTTTTGACTTCTGGATAAATAATCCTTAGGTGGTTACCTTGTGCATTTTGACTATTAACCACTAACTTTTATCACTAACCATTGATCTTGTTGACCTAATTTATCTTATTGTCGTTTATCTTTCTTATCAATTTACTTCATTGTCATTTATTTTCAAACACTTTATTCTCATATTCATCATCATTGTATATATATCCCATACATCTTTATCTTATTGTCACTTATTAATTTTCATTTCATAATCAAAAAGAACAAAAACATGATAAAATCAAAAGACCAAAATAAACCGCATTCATCAGTGACCCACTGTTGGAGTTAGAGGATTCATTAGGACCCTTGCATTTGGACATTTATCTGATTCTTCACCCAATGCTCTAACTTGGATTTTCATCTGTAACATACAATATTTTATTGTAATAATGACATTCATGGAACTACCTTAGGGAGATATGCTCTTAAGCCCATTACCCATTTGTTAGCATATGCCACTTTTCACATGCAAGGCTTTCTCTTAGGCTACCTTACAATGAGACCCTTTATTTCTCGCATTTATTTCTCTATAAATATAGATGTACATCCCCATTTCAAAATCAACAAGCAATAAACCTTTGATCCAACATCAAGCGGCATTTTCTTAATCAAACTCAAAAAAACACACAAAAAATACGATTAGAATTACGCTCCACGAGCCTTAAATGGTGGGAAATGAGTAAGAATGGAGTTTTCCTACCCTTACTCTGAGTATTTTGGACACAATATGCTTGACTTGTTTGTCAGAAATATTCGCCTCTAACCATAGTCTTTAGTGCAATTCTAATAAAAAACAATCTTTTTTCAAAAACCCTAAAACAAATATCAACTCATCAAACCATTTTTTACGCCTTAGGCCGTCACTCTGAAAACCCTTTTTCAAGCTAAAAGCAGCCAACACACAAACATTTTCTACTCCAAACTACGAAGCTCAATTCTTCAACCCCCCCCCCCCCCCCCCCCCCCCTCCCGATGAATGATACGTAGGCACAATGACCTCAATCCTTGGAGATCACAATAATAAAAAACCAATTATTTTCCCCTTTTTCCTGATAGTAAGTAAGCATTAAGATAGATAAACACCAATCGCACGTAGACAACATAGATGGTTCCTATTGAGTATCATGGAGGTGAGGGGTGCTAATACCTTCCCTTGCATAGCCGACTTCCGAACCCATATTTGGTTGAGAGACCAATCCTTTCCATTATTCTTTTATTTAGAGGGTTTTATCGACTATTTTCTTTTTCCTCTCATATAGGAATAAATAAAGTTCGGTGGTGACTCGGTGTCATGTAGATATTTTGTCACGTCAGTTTTCGCATAGCTACAACTGACGACTCTGCTGGGGATCCAGTTTCCCTAAGAAGGTCAAACCTAGTTTATGTTGTCTTATTGCATGTGTGTGTGTGGGGGGGGGGGAGGTTTATCTTTTATTTTTGTTTTGTTATTAATTGCTTGCTTTATTTCTGTTAATATTATCTCGTATGTTACATGGTTCTGTGAGAATAGGATATGAAAAAGGATAATATTGATTGCAAGGAAAACCTTGTGGGAAAGACTCTCTACCCGAGTCTAAAGAGTAAGCTTTAGATAGGAGAGGTTGAGTAGTATGGGCTATCGAGAAGCTTTTTTTGTAAGGGTCGATACGAGAACCTCACTTAGAGTAGATTCTTTTGAGGGCATTGATGGCCGTCAAGATTTTGGCGTAAGCATCAATATTTTCATTAAAATCCTTGACTCTAAGGACCTTTTTAGAATATTAAACCTTTGGACAACTAGAAACGATGGTTGCGTAGTACGGGTCCCCGAGAAGATTTTCTCCTAAGGATCGGTACGAAGACCTCACTTAGAATAGAGTTTCTTGATAAAGTTGACGCCTGGCAAGTAAATTGACATAAGCGGAAAACAGTCCGATGAATCCATGACTCAGGGTCCATGTTTCTAAAGAACCATATATCATACACAGTGAGAACCTTGGTTTGAAAGAAATCAGTACTACACTCCATTCCTTATCTCAGACATCTCAGAATTATGAATAAATGCTTGAGTATCGTTTATCCGTTCATCCGTACATTCATGCATCATAAACAAACATAACATTCATGCATCATTTGCATCTCACAAAAAAAACTTTATACTACCTTTCGTTTCTACCCAACTAGTTGATTTCCCGACACACACCCAGAACTGAAAGCATGTCTCAAGTCATTGTGGAAGAACTTCAGCCAGGCCAAGCTGCATTGGAGGAAGAGATCGGCTAATTGAATACTCAAATGAGTCTGGTTATGGGAATCCTACAAGCACTGCTGAAAAAGGAAGGCAATCCCACATCAGCTGCCATGATGGAAATTTTCTCTCCTATGCTTCTGTCCGACTCCACCTCACATCATGAGCTTCCACAAGAGTGTCATCCACAACCCGAACTTCCAAGACTTCCCAATCATCATCCTCATTAGGTCCAGCTTCATCCAAACCAGCAAACTTGAGGCCAAGAGTATCAGAATCAACAGAGACCCCAAAATAATCTGGAATGAAGGAATGCTCCTCTAGATCCAATTTCAGTGACATACAGTTAACTCTTGCAATATCTGATTCAGAACTCAATGGTGGCTTGATGACCAAGTCTGTGAGATTAAGGCAGAAGCTATGAGATCTGCATACCCGAGTCTTTAAGGTGGCTTTATGACTCTTCTCGACCTATCTCTTGCCAACAGATAGTCATCGACATTTTTCTCAACTTCCTCATTATCTTCAGCATCTTGTGCTTCTTCTTTGACTTTATTTGGGATACGCAATTCAGCATCAACATGCTCCACCTCAACAAGAATCTCTTCATGTTCCAGCTCTTCTTCAAATATCTATGCACTTCGACTAATGTCATCAGTTTTCTTGAAAGTCATCTCAGCTTCATTGAAAACTACATCTCGACTAGTGATACACTTCCTGTGACCTGGCTCTAGGCACCATAGCCTATAAGCTTTGAATCCTTCAGGGTATCCCATGAGCATGCATCTCAGAGCTCTAGGTTCGACCTTGTCTTGCCTAATATGAGCATAGGACATACATCCAAATACTCTAAGTTTATCGATATCTGGTGGGTGTCCCGACCAAATTTCTTCCGGTGTTTTTATATCTAACACTGTCAAAGGACATCTATTTATCAAATATGTTGCTGTCGAAACAACCTCTGCCCAAAAGACCTTCTTTAACCCACCACTAGTTAACATTCATCTAAATCTTTCCAAAATGGTTTGATTAAACCTTTCAGCCAAACCATTTTGTTAGGTAGTACATGCAGTTGTTTTGTGCCTTGCAATACCAAAGGCTGCACAAAAACTGTTGAATGCCTCATTGCAAAATTCAAGGCCATTATCGGTTCTCAACCTCTTGACCTTTCTGCCATTCTGATTTTCGACCAGAGTCTTCCAACTTTTGAAGTTCTCAAAAGTTTCATCCTTAGTCTTCTAGATGAATACTCATAACTTTCTGGAATAATTATCAACTATGGATAGAAAATACCTTGCTTCTGAATGTGATTGACACCTTGTAGGCCCCCAATGATTAGCATGGATGTAATCAAGGGATCCATGTTTTCTTTGTTTCCCTTTATTTAACTTCACTCTGCAATATTTTCCAAGTACACAGGGTTCACAAAAATTCATCTTTTCGACTTTGTCTCCGCCAAGTAGATTTTGTTTCCTCAATTCGACCAGACCCCAATCACTAACATGGCCAAATCTCATGTGCCAAATTTTTATCTTCGACAAAGGTTTCGTGGATGCAACATCTACAGAACCACTGATAACTTCAGCCTCAAGGGTATATAAACTTTGTTTCTTCACGCCTCTTAAGACTTCCTTCAACCCCTTCACGACTTTTAGAATACTTTTCTCTCCTTGGAAAACATATCCTTTCTTGTCGAATTCACCAAGAGAAATCAAATTTCACTTCAAATCAGGTACATTCCTGACTTTAGTCAACAACCTTATTGACTCATCATGGAGCTTGAATCTCACAAATCCAACATCTGTAATCTTGCAAGCTTTATTTTTTCCAAGCAATACTGATCCACCATTTTGATCACATGGTTCCTCAAACAAGTCTTTGTTGGGAGTCATGTGCCAAGTGCAACCTAAATCCATAATTCACTTTTTACTTGAGTCGCCGCTTGAAACTACAAGAACATCAGATGAGTCGAAATTATCTTGAACAATGGTTGCATTGCCATTATCCTTACCTCCATGATCTTTCAGGCGTTCAGGGCACACCTTTCTTGTATGACTCTCCTTATTATAGTGATAACATCGAATACCAGATGCATCACCACTATAAGACTTATGCTGACTTTTATCCTTCTTTTTGTCGAACTTTCCATCTTTCTTTGTGAATTTCGCCTTAACCGACATGCCTTCACTAGTCGAAGATGGCTTGTACTCCTTTCATTCATTCATATCCTTATAATACAAGGATGATTGAACCTCTTCAAAGGTCAGAGACTCTCTTCCATACATGAGAGTTTCTTTGAAGTGACCATGTGATCTGGGAAAAGCACACAACAATAACATTGTTCCGTCTTCATCCTTGATCTTGACATCGATATTTTCAAGATCAAGAATCAGCTTGTTGAACATATCTAACTGCTCAACCAGAACCTTTTCTTCACTCATCTTGAATGAATACATAGCTTGTTTCATGTAGAGGCAATTGACCAATGATTCGGTCATGTACAAACTTTTGAGTTTCACCCATAACCCCGACGTTGTCGTCTCCTTTGAAACTTGTCGAAGAAACTTATCACTAAGGCTCAATAAGATGACGTTGTGGGCTTTCTCTACCATAATCGTTTTTTCTTTATCCGTTAACACAACGTCCATGACTTCAGCCCCCTTCAACGCTTATAAGTAATCCTACTGGATTTTCATCTTCAAGCGCCACAGACTGAAATCGTTCACTTTGATGAATTTTGCATCTCATACTTTGTGGACGGCATCTTCTTCACTCTCACGCACCAATTTGCTGTGAAAATGATATCAATCAGCAAGAAACCCACAAGGGTAGATAAAAGGGAAGCAAGAAGAACACAACAAGTTGGTTATAAATTGATATTCTTTACTTTCTCTTTGAAACAAGATTACAAATGTTACATAATAGCAAATAACTTTTCTCTCTCTAATTAGGATTTGCGTTATACAATGATGAGAGACTAGTATGTTATTTATAAGAAAACTAACACACTAAACTAATGGGCTTTTACACCACATACTCATTACACAAGTTAACTTAGAGAATAAGCTAATTTAAACAATTGGACATAACAAACAAGCTCACTTTGAAATGCTAATAATTATAGCATATTTCAACTATAACATATGAACAGACTTTAACGTCATGCTAATGATCCTGTCGGATTATCGAACAAAGAAGCTACATTTCGATTATACTAGAATTCGATCAAATATCTCAGAGAATTTATAGATCCAAATTAATATAAAAATTGTCTCAATATTTGATTTGTGTGGTGCATGTGTGAGGATTTCAATTATATTTGTTGTAAAAAAGAGCTTGAAGGTGTGGATTTGCCTCGGTAAGGAAAGAGCTTTATGTTAGATTAAATATGTTGGATTTGCCTAGGTAAGGAAAGAGATTTACATGGAGCATGTATGAGTAGATTGGATCTATTTTTATTGTCAAAAAATTGATAGGATACGTGGGTCTCTTGTTCTAAATAGGCACTTAAGAGAGGCTTATCATATCATTGTGCATTGATTATCACTTAAGGGGTGGATATTGGGAATCAAAACCATTAGAATGTAGAAATATTGGTATGAACATGAAGGGTATCAAGCCTTTGTTAAAGATGAATGTGGGTGATTATCATTTGATGGGTGGAGAGGTTACATTTTAAGAGAAAATTTAAAAGAGATCAAGGCATCTCTGAAAGGGTGACATCTCAACCACATTTAAATTTTGGGGAACAAATTAACAAAGTCGATGAGGATTTAATTGGGTTAAATTTGAAGTGGAGGAAAATAATATTTATCTAGACAATTAATTTATCTTTAAAGAATTAACTGTAGTATTTAATGAAATAAATTCATATTCATTTGGTTAAAAGAGGATGATGCTAACTCAAAATATTTTCATGGGGTCTTATCTAGTTTAAGGGTGATTTAATATAACCCTTAACATCGAATATGGAAGTGTACATTTGGAAGAGGTCAAGAAAGTTAAAGCAAATGTATTTAAACATTTTTAATTTTATTTTACATCTTCATTATTGAAGAGAGGGCTCAAATAAGGTGGTTCATTATCCCTTTTGCTTTTTCTATTAGAAGTTTAAGATTTGAGTGTAAGAATAAACGTGACTTTAGAAGAAGGATTATATGAGGGCTATAATGTTGGTGCAAGATCAGATATGCATATTACACATCTCTAATTTGTTTACGACATTGTAACTATGAGTTAAATTTTTTTGACCAACATTAAATCCATTATGATCATTCCATTGTTGTTTGAATTAGTTTATAATTTAAGATGTTGCACTCATATATTATAAGCAACATATGACACAATTTAATTATTTGGTTTTGTGATAACCTAAGAAGGAAATCCTTTTAAAGTTCAGTGATTGATAGGGTTTGTAAAAGACTTTATGGATGTGGTTGTCTTGTTCTCATTAAATATATCATATTCACTCATTCGATTTATTTTGTTTTCTTCTTCAAGGCTTCAACATGTTCCATTTTATAAATTGAACATTTTTAAATATATTCTCTTTGAGGAGAGGGGAGTAAAAAAACTCGTAAGGTTCACTAGGTAAATTAAGATAGAGTTTCTCAAGTTATTAAATTATTTTATATGAAACTTAAGTGATGGTTGATTTGTAAGAATGAAGAATATATTGTGTTATAAGGTTCTATCTTGTAAATACATACTGATAAAAGAGAGGTGATAAAAGATTCCTGAAATGACTCCATTTGATGGAGGGACATTCGTTGGATAAATATATGTACTTTTCACGTCTTTTAAATTTAAATTCATAATACATTCAATAGGTTTAGATATTCATTGAAAAATACATTTTTAAACATTGATATGATATAATTGGTTAATTAAACAAACTAAAATTAAACAAACTAAAATATAGAAATATATTTTGGTTCAATAGTCTATTTTACCGTTGAATGACTAATGTGATCATATTAATTAATTGATTGAGTGATCGACATTTAAACCATACACATGTTATCATGTCGTTATTTATGAATAAATAACTACGACGAGTAACATATTGTGATATGATCAACACTTTAAAATATATAATTGATCAATTGTTTATTTATAAATTAGTTAAAGTACATTTAATCTCAACAAATCTACTTATATGTTTACTAATCAATTTTTTATTATTTGTTCACAAATTAATACAAATAAAAAAAATTTATACTTAAAATCATAATGACTATTCAACACCAAAAAATATACATCAAATTTCATTCAATATAAAAAACAAATACTTTTGATGACTAAACTACACACGAATCATTTGAAAATAAAATATTTTCTCTAATTATATGTAGTTTTACAACAACCAAAAAAAATTGGTTCACATGAGAATTTATTGGTTTTATGTAATGAGATGTATAAAATTATCTAATCCCCGACTATTGTGACATATAATACACTAAAAAGTTTGGTGGATTCATTCTCTGCCATTGATTTAAAGAAATCATTAAAAAACTTGCTATGATACAACACCTTTACAAAATATTTGACAACAAATGAATCTAAGTATAAATTTGAATTTAGTTATGAAGGCTATGACGTTTTAATTAATCTGTAAAAAGTGTAAGACCTATGAATTTTTATGGTACTTAAGTCGAATATGGTCCCTTCACTACCATATACACATTCATATTATTCTCATGTGTTGTGATAATCTCCGGACTCATTTTCCGAGTGTTCAATAGTGTGTGAATTTGTTGCTATTGAAATTTAACATATTTTAAGAGATATGTGGTTTTTTTTCAACATAGAATTTTTTTTAGGATTTTCTTGTGACCTTAATTGAAACAAGTTCTTCAATTTGAATGTTATGATTTCTTGAGTTTTTAAAGAAGAATAGATTGAATTATATAGGATCAGGGCCGGCCCAATCAATCTGGAGGCCCTGTTTTAATTTAATAAATAGGCCTAAATCTAAAATATATATATAATTTAATAATAAAAAAATACACTAAAAATTCAAAGTATTGTTTAAACTAATAATATCTTTTTAAATAATATATATTTTAAATTTTTTCATATTAATTAGATTTAAAAAAAAAAAAAATAGGCCCCCAAAATTTTGGGGCCCAGTTCCATAGGGCCTGTTGCGCCTGTGAAAGGCCGGCCCTGTATAGGATGCAAATCAATTTCCTATAAATTTTATAAATATTTGTATCATCGTATAATCAATAAACTTTAATCTACACTAAAAGAAAGTTAAATGTATTCAATATAGCGAGACATGTTAAGAAATCAATATATATTAAAATATTATTTTTTTAATATTCTCACCGTCTTTAATTTTTGTATACGAATTTTTTTTTTCTTGCATATTAGTTGAAAATTCATATTCTTGATAAAAGTTAAAGTGTGTTTAAAAATTTAGGTTTTACATATTTATAGTATTGAATTGTGTAATAAATTATTATTTTTAATGAATTAAATCTTTAAATGATTAAATTTCATGTTTGTTACTCTAAAAGTAAAATTTTGTAAAAAAAAATGATTTTATTAACATCTTTAGAATTTAGAACATATATAGTTAAAATTTTATCTTTGTTGTATATTTATCATTTCTATTGCAAACGATACTCTAGTCACCCCTTATTTTTCATCTCTCATCTTTACTCTCTTATATTATAGGACTCTTTGTTCATGCATGTGTTCATTGTTCATGGATTAATTGTGAACATATATATATTTTTTTATTTTATCATATTTTACATGTTGTGATTTAAGTGTGTTATGTATTACAACTTAGTATTCATTGTTTATTTTTCAAATTCTTTTGTTGACGTGCATGTCTCAAAGATGTTCATTGATTCAAACATACAAAAAAAGTTGTTCTTTTTGTTCATGTTATTCTTACATTCGAGTGAACATTTGAGAATTTTACTTCAGAGATTTATATTAATTTTGTATGATATTTTAAAGTTTTTTTTCCTAATTTATATTTATTTAAGTATTTATTCTAATGTCTAGTATATTCCATTTACAAAACTAATTTTATTTATTTTTATGTTAGGCAGGTAATATTTAAGTTTCGTAAACATTTATAAAGAGTATCATGATAGGGAACCCGATACTCTATGATTGGAAGATGAGGTTAAAAAATTTTTTTTTCTAATTTAGAAGTGGGTATGATAGGAATATAAATAAATGAGTTTAAGTAATAAATAGAACGTGTATTTTTTACCCTTACATAAATTACAAAGTGGAACATTAATTTCACTAGCCTATTCTAATTTTGGTCGGTTCATAATCTATATCCCTATGAAAACAATAAAAAAAAGTAAAGATACATAATGAATATAAGGAAATTAAGAAGTTGCTAAGAACAATGGAGAGACAACTTAGAATTTTAATGGAAAATTAATTAAGACCAATCCAGCCGAGGTTTTTAATAGGTTGATGATGAATCTTATTGATTGTTTATTTCAATATAATTTATAGGTAATTTTTTTAAAAAAAAATTTATAACATTTTGGTCTTTAAGTTTTTGATACAACTTAATTTTTAAGTTTTTTAAAATGTGCATTGTTATTTTTTTTAATATAGTGAAGAGTGAAGATATTAATTGTGAATATAATTATTTAAAATAATATGAGTGCAATCAGAAATAATATAGACAGTATTCTGAAAAACCAAATAATTATAAAAAAAATAAAAAATAAATTTATTATCAAAATATAACTTACAGAATATCAGATATAATTTTACCTAATTTATATTCATTTAACTTTATATAAATGGTTGTATTTGTTCTCATCGATATCTCTATATAAACTTAAGCAAACAAATTACTACTAAAAATACCATCCAATCCTTTTATACAATTATCCATTCTAAGACACGTGGACATTTTTAAAACATGTTTTTAATTGACTAGAAAACTTAAATATACCTCTAATAAATATTGATTATACTATCTTATATAGTTCAAACTACACACAATTATTTACAAAAATTCTTATGCATTCTAAAAATTCAAATATAATCATTTTTCAACTATTTTTTTTTATATTTCATTTCATTATTTTTAGATTCCATAAAATGATTCATTAAAAAACTCTTGATATATAAGTTCATATTTCGGAAAAATATTTAATTATTATTGATCAATTAGTTAAAAGATATTTAAATTTTTAAAATAAAAATAATTATAAAATTTTAATTTTAATGCATATATTATATATAAGATAAATATTAGTAATTAAATAATAAGTTAAGTTTAACTTTTTTTAATATCATAAAGATAAAAAATTATAAAAAATGTGTAAGGTCATATTATCTGAAATCACATTATTATGTAAAAGTTATCATATTCTTACTTCTCACAAATGTCTAATTCATCATGTTCTCCATTACACAAATAAAATATAATATATATATATATATATATATATATATATATATATATATATATATATATATATATATATATATAATTTTTTTCTTATGAAAATGAATCTTAATAATGATATTAAGCTTAAGGAATCAAGATACAATTAGTTACTAATAAATTTTTTTCATATCTTTTAAATGAAAATTGGAATGATTATAATATATTATTTATTCAATATAATTATTTTTTATAAAAATCATACATTATGAATAATTCATTTTTACTGAAAAATTAATTAAAATAAAAATTATAGTAAAACGTGTAAGGACATATTATGTTAATTCACATATTATGTAAAAATTACCATATATTTTTTTCTCACAAATGTCTAATTGGTCATGTGTTCACCACTAAGAAAATAAAAAATATATTTTAAAAAAATTAAACAAATATTTTATGTGTTTTTCTTCATAAAAATGAATCTTAACAATGATATTAGGTGTAAAGAATCAAAATACAAATATTTGCTGATAAATTATTTAAATTTAATTTTTTTTCATATTTTTTAAATAAACATTGGAATGATTATAATGTACCATTTATTATAATTTATTTTATAAAAATTATATATGTGAATAGTTCATTTTACTAAAATATTACTTAAAATACAAATTATAAAAAAAAAAGTTACTTCTCACAAATGTCTAATTGACCATTTGTTCACCACTAAGCAAATACAAATAATAAAAATAAATTGAACAAATATTTTATGTATTTTTTTCTTATGAAAATGATCATAAATAATGATATTAATCATAAAGAATTACAAAACAACTATTCACTAATAAATAGTTTAAATTTAATTTTTTTCATATCTTCTAAACAAAAATGGAAATAACTATAATATACTATTCATTATATTTTTTATAAATGAAAATCATACACGTGTATAAATCATTTTACTGAAAAATTAATTAAAATAAATTTGTTTAAAAATTATTTTTAACATAAAAAAGAGAACATTTATTAATTTTGTGTATGTTATTGTTATTAAATTAGTTTTTCCAAATGATTCGCTAAAATGTATCATTGAAACACATAATCCATACCATCAACAATTATTTATCACTAATTAGTTAGTTAATTTTTATATTTATTATATTTTTAAAAACAATATAATATACTAATTATAATTTGGGATTAAAATTATACACATAACAAATATTTATGATTAGATAATTAACTAAAATTAATACTTTTCATATCGTCAGTGTAGATATGAGAACAAATGCAATACATCAACTATAAATATTTTTTATAAAAGAAAATGTAATATAAGAAAGAAAAAAAAGAGTTACTAAAAATAGACGAGGACTAAGTCAATGGCCACACATCAAAAGAAAATAAATCTAAAATTAGGCATTCCTGACGTATTCTTCAAGATGCTCTCATTAATAAAGTTTGACTTATTAAGTAAGTATTTAAAATCATTTATCCTAAAACCTTTAGTGGCAAGGAGGTC
This sequence comes from Lathyrus oleraceus, assembly GCF_024323335.1. Classification (NCBI taxonomy): domain Eukaryota; kingdom Viridiplantae; phylum Streptophyta; class Magnoliopsida; order Fabales; family Fabaceae; genus Lathyrus; species Lathyrus oleraceus. The sequence goes on along the minus strand of NC_066582.1, from coordinate 246,978,052 downwards.
AACACACACATTACCCTCACGAAAGACACGAGTTGACATAAAGTGAATTGTCTTGATGTACTTGATAGTTGCTCAATTTATGCCTTAGCTGCCAAGAAATCAGAGAAGATGATTTAAAAGACATGACCAATATAAATGAGTTAGGTGTTGGTGCAAAGGTAGAATAAAAGATGAATATTCTATTAAGAATGACGGCTACAAAACATGATTAAAAGTTACAATGATTGACACCCTATTTATAAGCCTCTAACAAACTTAAATATGAATCAAATCTAATATTTAAATCTAATATCTAACAAACTTAAATATGAATCAAATCTAATATTTAAATCTAATATCTAACAAACTTAAATATGAATTAAATCTAATAATTAAATCTAATACCATCCCTTAATTCATATTCCATCAAAACTTGTAACACCAATTCCATCCCTTAATCTGAGAAATTGATCAGTCTTGATAGCTTTCGTCAGAACATCTGCCAACTGCTTCTGAGTGCTGCAGTGTACAACTTCTAACACTCCCCTCTGAACTTGATGTCTCAGAAAATGATACTTGGTCTCAATGTGCTTGCTTCTCCCATGCAACACTGGGTTTCTAGCAAGATTGATTGCAGACTTGTTGTCAATCATCAGCTTCAGAGGTTTGTTTACTTTAATCTTCAGATCCTGCAATAGATTCAGAATCCACACAGCTTGGCATGCAGTAACAGCAATCTTACAATTCTTCAGATCAAATCTCTTCAGAAGTTCTAATTCATACTTGAGCTGATGCAAAATAATACCTTTCTCAGAGTATCTGAACTCCATCCCTAGAAAGTATGTCATTTTGCCTAGATCAGTCATTTCGAATTCATTCATCAGAACTTTCTTGAACTTGGCTATCTCTTGTTCAGAACTTCCAGTCTTGTTTCTCTCTATAGCATCAAGTTCTTCTTTCATGGCCTTCAGCCAGAGCTTCTGCTTAAGAGCCTCTTCTGTACTTATGGGTTCAGAGTCTACTAACATGGCACACTGAATAACTTCTCCTTCAGAGTCTACTTCAGTGTCTTTCAGCATGTCAAATTCTGCATATCTTCTGGGGATGTTTCTGATTCTTTGTGGTCTCTGAACTTGTTCAGAGTCTTGAGCTTCAGAGTTTCTAGCTTCAGATGGTTGACTTCCTCCAGAGCTTTGACCATCTTCAGGGTCTGGCATATTTCCAGAGTCTGAATTGCCACCAGAATCTGGATTACCATCAGAGTCTGGGTCATCAGAGTCTGGATCATCAGAGTCTGAAACATCAGAGTCTGGAACATCAGAGTCTGGAACATCAGATTCTGGATCACTATCAGAGTCAGAATCAACGTCAGAGTTTACTCCAACCTCAGAAATTCTGAACTCTGACCTTTCTTCAGAGGTTCTAACATCAGAATCAGATTGAGACTTATCCCAATTCCAAACTTCTGATTCCTTCACAATCACATCTCTACTGAATTCAATTTTATTGGTTTCTGGACAATAGAGCTTGTATGCACCTGTACTGTGGTACCCTATCAGAATCATCACTTTGCTTCTATCATCCAGCTTCTGTCTTCTGGCTTTTGGAACATGTTTATAGCAAACAGAACCAAACACCTTCAGATGACTAACACTTTGCTTATCTCCAGTCCACTTCTGTATTGGAACTATTTCCTTCAACTTCTTCGTAGGACATCGGTTGAGTACATACGTTGCAGTGGCAACAGCTTCTCCCCAGAGCTTCTGAGGAAGTTTCTTCTCCTTTAGCATGCTTCTCACCATATCAAGCAAAGTGCGGTTTCTTCTTTCAGCAAGACCATTGTGTTGAGGGGTATAAGGAGCAGTAACCTCATGCTCAATTCCATTCTCCTCACAGAATTTCTGGAATTCTTTGGAGTTATACTCACCTCCACCGTCAGTTCTAAGAATCTTCAACTTCTGACCACTCTGATTCTCAGCCTTCATTCTGAACTTCTTGAATTCATCAAACACCTCGTGTTTAAACTTAATAAGGGATACCCATGTCATTCTTGTGAATTCATCAACAAATAACACAAAGTATTTATTCCCTCCAATCGATGCTACTGGAAATGGACCACACACATCAGAATGTACAACTCCCAAGGCATGTTTTGCTCTTGGAGCAGTTTCTGACGCAAATGGCAATCGTGGTTGTTTTCCTTCCATGCAAACTTTGCATGACTTTTCAGGCTTCTTAATTGCAGGAATTCCATGTACCAACTTCTTTGAATTCAGATGTTTTAAGCTTCTGAAATTCAAATGACCAAATCTTCTGTGCCACAGCTCACTCTCCTTCTCAGCACTTGTTGCACTAAGACATTCTGAGTCTGCAGTTCTGACATTCACCTTGAATGTTCTATTCCTTCCCTGTTCTGACTCCATAATCAACTTCTGATTGCAGTCATACAACTTCAGAAGATTGTCTTTCATGGTAACTGAAAAACCTTTCTCAATTAATTGTCCCACACTCATCAGATTGCTTCTGATGCCAGGTACATACCACACGTTCTGAATCAATGTTGTTTTCCCATTGTTCAGAGTCACTCTGACATTTCCCATACCTTCTGCATTAAGATATTTGTCATCAGCACATCTGATCTTTGTCCTCTTTTCAGAGTCAAAGTCAACCAGCCATTTCTTGTTTCCAGTAAGATGATTTGAACAGCCAGTGTCCATATACCACCAGTCTATCAGATCCATATCATCAGATTCAGAGGCCATCAATAGCACAGATTCGTCATCAGAACTTCTGGCTATATTTGCTTCTTCTGATTTTCTCTCCTTGTTTGACCAACAGTCTCTAGCAAAGTGACCAAACTTCTTACAACAGTAACATTGGATCTTCTTCTTGTCATACTTCTCTTTTCCCTTCTGAGCATTCTTTTGTCTATCAGAGGTTGAGCTTTCTGACTTCTGACCACCATCAGATCTTCTCCTGGCTTCTGACTGCTTCTGATACCTCCTATCAGAAGTTGCTTTCAGAGCCTGCTGCTCTACTTCCCTTTCAGAAGTTCTCTCAGTCAAACGCAACTCTTGCGCTTCTAGACTGCTCTGCAGCTCTTCAATTCTCATGGTGCTCAGATCTTTGGAATGTTCTATTGCTACCACAATGTAATCAAATTGACAGGTAAGGGATCTCAATACCTTCTCCATGATTGTTTCTTCAGAAAGAGTTTCTCCACACGCTTTCATCTCATTAGTGATCAGAATCACTCTGGAGATGTATTCAGAAACTTTCTCATTATTCTTCATGTTGAGATTCTCATATTGCTTTCTCAAGGACTGAAGCTTCACCTTCTTCACTGATGCGTCACCACCATAACATCTAACCAGTGTGTCCCACGCAGCCTTTGCTGTCGTTGAATCTGCAATCTTCTCAAACACATTTACATCAACACATTGATGAATGAAGAACAATGCTTTCTGATCCTTCTTCCTTACTTCCTTCTGCGCGTTTTTCTGTTCATCCGTCGCATCTGCTGCTACCGGAACATAACCATCAGTGACAAGATCTAGAACATCTTGAGCACCGAACAGTACACGCATTTGGATCATCCAACGATTCCAGTTTTTACCGTCAAATACTGGAAGTTTGGTGTTCATGTTGCCGTTTCCGTTCATCTTTCTACCTTGCACAGTACACTCAGATTTCTCACACAGTGTTTCCCAACCCACAGAATTAAAATTCTGATCAGATTTTGTTCAAGATTCAACACGAATCTAAGAATCAAAACCAAACACACAAGACCTCACGTTCACTCGTGTTTCCCGTGTTTCCCAATGAATCCGAACCGGAGCTCTAGATACCAATTGTTGGTGCAAAGGTAGAATAAAAGATGAATATTCTATTAAGAATGACGGCTACAAAACATGATTAAAAGTTACAATGATTGACACCCTATTTATAAGCCTCTAACAAACTTAAATATGAATCAAATCTAATATTTAAATCTAATATCTAACAAACTTAAATATGAATCAAATCTAATATTTAAATCTAATATCTAACAAACTTAAATATGAATTAAATCTAATAATTAAATCTAATATTAGGCTTCAATCAAAGGTGATTCAAATTGTTGGATTTTGCAATCATGATTGCCTTGATTGCACCTGCCAATTATGCATAGAAGGCATTATGGTGGCCCGGGTTTTCTACAAATCATGCAACAAAGTCAGAAGCATGGTTTTTAAATAGGCATTCACAGGCTGATGCGGTTGAGGTTAAGGCTCCATATGTGTTTTCCTTGATTTATCTGGAAGGGGGAGACACCATAGAGCTTCTTTAATTTTAGGCGTATGAGGGGGATGATTGTCAACATCAAATGATTTGAAAATTCTGAATTCTTGAATGGATGATCTAAAAGTATGGTTGGTGCTCTAGCATGAGAGACTAACATTAGAAATGACAATTTTGACAGCATTCCTCTGGGTAATGACCTTGCCTTGAAACCTTACGACATGCATGATATTGATCAAGGAGGCTTGGATCACCACCTTAGATTGTGGGGACCAAAACCTATCACATAACCTCCATATATCTTATATGAAATTGAAATGTAACCTGACATTACACTATTATAAATAAAAATAATTGTGTTACACTAATCATAAATTTTCACTTTTCTAATTTTTAACGTTTGAAAATGATGTTATTAACATATACAACTCATACACAAGAAAAATATTTGTTTGTAGCTAAACAATTAATAAATTTAGTTTTTTTAATCTTTTAAATTAAAATAAAAATAATATACTAACATTTATTTATTATAAATTAAATTTAAAATATGAAACAAACGGTTATTTTCATCATGGTAATTCGAATAAACTCAAGTAAAAGATGGAACAAAGAAACTCAAATAAAAATAATTATAATATGATTATCATGGTAAAATATTTATCTTTGAAAAATATATACAAAATAATAACAAGATATTTATTTGTCGCAAATAGTTAAAAATAAAATATGAAAGAAATGATTTTTATTGATATATAAAGAAATAAGGGATAAATATTTGTCATTGACAATTATACAAAATTGTAGAACAAATATTTCTTATTGATAAATAAAAGAGATTAATTGAAATACACGGTTAGTGTAAAAGGGTTTTACACCATCAGTTAATTATAGACGTTGGATATTAAAAGAAGTTTGACTTTTATTTTAAAAATATAAAAAAGTATAAGAATGAAAATTTTGTTATTGAAAAATATAAAATAAAATACAAGAAAAATATTTGAACCACGAAATTAAATCTACTTAAATTAATAAAAACTAATCTTTATAGTTCGATGCGCATTCCATTTTATTATATTGTAAGTGTTTAATAATTCAATAAAAAATATCTCATATTATAGTATTATTTGTAAGTGTTTAATAATTCAATAAAAAATATCTCATATTATAGTATTATTTGTTTTAAATATATCAATTATAATTTATCATTTATTAAATTAAAAAAGTATATTATATTTTACAAATACTTATATTTCGCATGGGTGTTGTCCAAGTTATAGATAAAAAAACACTAATATATATATATATATATATATATATATATATATATATATATATATATATATATATATATAATATATATATATATATATATATATATATATATATATATATATATATATATATATATATATATATATATATATATATATATATATATATATATATATATATATATATATCCCACACAAAAAATTAATTACAACCAAAAAATTCAATTATGTCCATATGATTTATTACTCTACCGGAGCCACATATAATTTTTTTAAGGTGTTTATGGATTTTTTTTTTCACTCATACATTAAAATAATTTAATACTATTAATAATGTTTATTAAAAGTCTCTAACCACATGTAATAATTAGTTATAATAATGTTACTTTTAATTATAATACATAAATTATATTTTTTTACACTTCATTTCTTAACATTGTTTTTTTGACATTGAGCACTAAAGAAATAATTGATGAGTACAATTTATAAACAGAAGAAAAAAATTAATTTATTAAATAGTTAATTTTTTTATATTTAAAAAAGTTATAATATATTAATTAAAGTTTATTATAAAATTATACATGTGATAAATTATTGGGACAAAAAAATAATTAAAATTTACATTAAGTTTTCAATATCGTCGACATGAAAATAAGAATAATTCTAAGACATTGATTATAATTTTGTTTACAATTATAGCTCAAACTTTTTGGGACGAGTGTAAAATGATTATTTGTTAACAGAGTTGTTATAAGGTTTTGAAAATTCTGTGTAGGGTTAGTCATGATTCAACCATGACAAAATGATTAAAGGTCCAATTTAACCAAATTTTAACAATAACAATGATTTATGAGATCTTATTTATATATAATTTAACTATGAAAATTTTGAGGTCGTGCGTGGTAGTCCGTCTTGCATGTAACACCCTACTTCCAGACTCGAGAAATAAGTGAATAAACCATATATAAATCACAATTATTCACCAAGCAAAAAGTTACTCAGAACCATCAAAATATTTTGAACCACATAATAGTGAAACAACTCATTGGATAAGCAGCGGAAAACTATGAAACATTTGGTATTAGAAGTCTCAACAACATTATTAGTTTTTAAAATGCAGTTTAGAATATCACGAATCATCAGAAAAATATGCAACATAAAATAAATGACAGAAGAACCTGTCCCCTTGTGTTACATATCAGAATGGCTCCATCTATAGAATCGAAAGACAAACAACTAAATAGGCACAACATCGTCTTCAACCTCAAGCTCTTACTCAGGTACCTGATTATCTATACTCCATAGGAGCACAAACGTAACAACACAAAAAGGGAGTGAGAATACATTCGAAATATTAATAAATCATATATTTTGAACACCCTACTTCCAGACTCGAGAAATAAGTGAATAAACCATATATAAATCACAATTATTCACCAAGCAAAAAGTTACTCAGAACCATCAAAAATAAACCGTGCATAAACATTCATGATAGATTTACATATCTACAGAATCATCCACATATCAGAAAGCACACCAACATCATGTATTAACATCTTTCCCACATCATAATCATTCACACATAATCATATAAGAGTATTCATCTTTACACAAACCTCTCATCATCATGGAATATAATGCAACAATGAATCGACTCATGCTCTATATGCATGAGGTACCAACTCAATATTTGGTTCTTCATATAAACCGGGTCCCAATTTCTGCGAACCCTGAGTTCCCACTTTGAGGTCCAAGCCCCCAATCAAGGTTTGGGACAAGTCACTAGTCCCCACTCTGAACTAGCAAACATGCCTCTTTCACAACAACAACATATATGATGTATGACATATAAAAATGTAGTACACCCTCACCCTGACTATACATAATCATTCGATAACAAAAGATGAAATACAACCCCACTCAGATTGTAAACAAATATATACTCACTGCATCGGTAGTAATTCTTATCCCGAATTACACATCTCAGTAACTCATCAATAATCATGCACAATAATCCACACCACATCACACTTGCACTTTCATCACACATATTCATAATTACACATAACCCTCATTTATGCATAATATCACGTACTTAATTTTTTTATTTAATTAATCAACTCATATTCATCAAAATACACACAAAAATCATTCAATCACCGACCTTCCGACTAAACCATTCCCAAAACCCAAGTTAGCAGGTCAGAATACGCTTACTGACACGATGACGGGTAATCCGTCACCGGGGTGACACTCGTCATGCTCCCTGTTCCTTAACATGTCACACTTGTGACGATCGATAAGAACATGTCACACCATGGTGGTGCCTGTCAGCGCTTCACAACACATGACGCCCAGAGAGTCATACAGGTGATACTCGTCACCCTGCTAACAGAAGCATAATCGTGTTCTGCTATGGCAGAACCTCAAAAACCCTCTCAAAACAACCCCAAACACTTCCAAATAGTCCAAAATTATTATCCACATGATTATCGCTCATTAGCATGCTTTAAAAAATTCAATTTTATCTCAAAACTCATGTTTATGAATAAGTAGAATATGAAACAATCATCACAATTAAACTACACGAATTTGCAATTAAATCATGGCATAAAACAAAATTGCAATCATATGATTCATCAAACAACACAATCAACAAAAAGGGAGAAAATCCTATTAGAGGTTAATGGAAACCTCTCTACCCTTTCATGAATTAAGCACCCATAGATGAAGAATCCCCCCTTACCTTGTAATTCCAGCAAAAATCAGCAAAGCAAGCTTCTAAGGGTCCCTTCTCTCAAGCCCTAGCTCTCATTTCCAATGTTCTTCTCTCAAAGTCCATTGTTTTCACATACTGATAGAAAAGTTATCTAAAAACCTAATTTTCCCTAGATTTTAGAATATATACTATTTTAATCAATTTCTGTTAATTACATTTTTTGCCCAACTAAAGTTTAGCTTTCCTCCACTAACCACTAAACTCTCTCAATTCACAAAACTGACTCAATTTTTTGTATTCTCTCCAATTTCTAATTAATTAATTAATTTTCACTAAACTAATTTAATTAACACAAAACACCACAAATACCGTCACCGACCAAACATATCATGTATCACTAAAATGATTATTTAAATAAATTACTCAATTAAATTAAATAAATAATTAAATAAGTGAATAATTAGTCCCTAAAAAAATCAGTTAAAGAATACTCCTCATAATATTTCTCGTCCAAGCTTTTGGTCCCTGACATTACATCTATCTAACGGGAGCTGATGTGACATTACCACATGGACTTTTTATGATTGGGCATACATGTGGCAATGTTAGCGTCGCAAATATGATGACATGGATGCCATGTGGCACTTTCTTGCCATTCTATATTATTTATACTAATAAAATTTATAGCGACAAAAATTTTGTCGCTAAAACCATCGCCAACAAGAACATCATACAGAAACCCAGAAATCGTAAATAAATAAAGGTTTTATCAATATTTTCCTATTCCTCAATTGGAATAAATAAAGTTCGGCGGTGACTTTGTTCAAATGATTTTTTCTGCGACTTCGTGAAAGATCGTATTTTTTAAGATGCGACAGCTGGAGACTATTTGCTCCAAGCAAGAGAGAGTCAAGTCATATTGCTCAAATTTTTATATTCCGATTAAAACACTGTAAATAAGCTTGGATAAAGGAATAGGTGGCGCACGCCTCACTATTCCTCAAATAAGCAAGTGGGAGGCGCCCGCCTCGCTACCGGGAATATTCGACTTCCGCAAATAATTTTCAAATATCAAATTGGACGAAAAAGGAATGGGGGGAACTCGCGTCACTATTCCTCTAATAATTGAAAGATTGGTGCGTTCCATATTGCTTGAACTTTCTCCCCCCCCCCCCTAAAAAACATACAAACACATCAAACATAATTTCTTGCCCCTTGTGCGATCAAACTCTTTTTTACAAAAGAAAAATGTTTAGTCTGTTCTAATGCGAATACAAACTAGTGTTTAAACCTCCAACGAGAGTAGATAAGCCAATGTTTAAACCTTAAAACACAACCTAAACTTTTGTTCATTAAAAAACGTAAACAAACAAACCGTAGCCTTCTCCCTGAACTACGAAGTTTTGAGTTCCTCATTGTACCTGAGTATACGTATGAGCAAGACTCACAATCTTGTCAAGTACCATAATAAAAACATTTTTGAGACCCCTTTTATTTTACACTTTCAATAACTCGAAGAAAATAATTAACATAATCCAAAATTCAATCACAAATTTAACTAAAAAGTTCTCGTTGAGTACAGCGAACGTGAGGGGTGCTAATACCTTCCTCTTGCATAATCGACTCCCGAACCCGAATTTGGTTGTGACGACCATTTTCCATTTTTAAAGGTTTTATCGATATTTTCCTATTCCTTCATTAAAATAAATAAAATTTATTGGTGACTCTGTTTAAATCATTTTTTCCGCGATTTCACGAAGGGTCGTATTTCTCGAGATATGACACCCTCATTTAAAAGTCCCAATCGAGGGAAAAAGTTGGGCGTTTTTCTAATTTTCACATCAGTTGTCATTCCAACTAAGGGAATAATCACATAAGTAAGATAATAGTGAATTAACCAATCATTTATAATGAAAATTCCAACAGACCAAGAGTTTCTCTGTGGATTACCTCCAATAATTTTTTGCCTTTTCTCAAGAAACTCACGCTCAGAAATTCTTGTTATTCCATAATAAAATTCTCTTTTACCATAAACAGGTAAATTTTCATTATGATTCAACTTAACCTCAGACCTTGTATAAGGTATTCCAAATGCTTCCTATAATTCTTTAACAGTAAAGGAAATTGTGACTCCTTTCACATTTGAACTAATAACATCATTCTTCAAAGACATATTACAATAAAATACTCTAACAAAATCAGGATAATAAGTTCCATAACTTTCAACTAAGTTATCAATTTGTTGAGATCTTAACAAAGTAGGAAAACTAAAGCGTTATGAATGAAAGTTATTAAGACTACCAAACCTTGGAGCAAGAAGCTATTTTGTTTGATAGAAGTCTTCAAATCTTTCCCTTTGTTTCTTAGATGGAACAAGCATTGTTGCTTTATTGGTTTGCTCTGATGAAGAAGTTTTCTCCCTGCCTTTCCTTAGTTTAGACATAGTTGAGTAGAGGAAATGGGGTTTTGAGATGAAAAAAAATGGTGGCGACACCTCTTCCAATTTGATAGAGAGAGAGTGCTGCAAAATTTTGAGTGGCTAGGGCTGCAAATGGAAAAGTTGTTTTTATGTGGATGAGGGAGAAAGAATGTGATTGGACCAAGAGTTGGAAAAAAATTAAAATTAAAGAAATAATAAATAAAAAAAACGGAAAACATTGCAGTGACAATCAGTTGCACCATGCAACAATTGATTGTCACATAAAAGAAAAAAATTAAAGAAATTGCGATCAGTGACTATTGATTGCACAAAGCAACAATCGATTGTCACAAAAAGAGAAAATAGTTTGGCAATAGGAGAAAGCATTTTCTACGCATGACAACCAATTGCATGCTGAGAAACTTTGGAAAAAAACTTATTTTTAATGTATGTTATCATAGAAGTCAAGAAGAAAATAGTAATAGATAAAAACACATAAGTTTATACAATGGCGTGATTTAAGAAAATTATGATGAATACTTAATCTACCTTTGAATACTTCATATAAGCGGCATTGATGGATCTTTTAGATGTCGTGTTTGTTCAAAATTATAAGTTCTCTCCGAATCTTGAAGAATGTTTCTTTAACAAGAGGTTTCAGGAAAATGTCCGCCAGTTGATTATGAGTATCCATAAAAGTTACTTCCACGCCTCCTTTAAGTACATGATCAGAAAGATAATGATTTCGAATATCTATATGTTTGGTTCTAGAGTGCATGACATGATTTTTTATAATGTTGATGGCACTAGTGTTGTCGCATCTGAGTAGAATACATTCAAGGTTGAGTCCATAATCACAAAGTTGTTACTTAAGCCATAGAACTTGAGAAAAACAACTTCTCGTTGCTATGTATTTGGCTTTTGTCGTGCTAAGTGCAACACACACTTGTTTCTTACAGGACCATGATACTAACACATTTCCCAAGATATGGCGCGTACCACTTATGCTTTTACGACCAGTTTTACATCCTGCAAAATTGAAGTCAGAATAACCAACAAAATTACATGTACTACAATATGGATACCATAAGCTGACATTTGTAGTTCCCTTTAGATACTTCATGATTCGTTTCACAAAAGTAAGGTGAGATTCCTTTGGATTCACTTGAAAGCCTGCACACAAGCAAACACTAAACATGATGTCAGGACGACTTGTCGTTCAATAAAGTAAGGATTCGATCATACCTCAATATTTTATAATGTATATGGAAGTACCAGATTCATCTTGATCTATATATATTCCAGAGCCCATTGGAGTAGACATTTATTTGCAAGTATCCATGTCAAACCTTTTCAATAACTCCTTACAATACTTTGATTGGTTGATGAATGTACCATTCTATTGTTATTTAATTTGAAGTCCAAGAAAGTAATTCAATTTTCCCATCATGGGCATTTCGAATTCGCCTTGCATCATCCTTGAGAATTATTCTCATAGTGATTCCTTGGTTGAACCGAATATAATGTTGTCAACATAGACTTGTACTAACAAAGTGTGATCATTATTCTTCTTGATGAACAATGTTATATCTACATTTCCTTTGATAAATCCTATTTCGATTAGGAAATTGCTTAGTCGATCATACCAAGCCCTTGGTGTTTGTTTTAGTACATATAGTGTTTTCCTTAATTTGTATACATGTAACGGGTGTTTGAAATCTTCAAATCCCAAAGGTTGTCTGACATAAACCTCTTCATTTATATATCTATTTAAGAAAGCTCTTTTGACGTCCATTTGGTACAACTGAAAGCTTAGTGAGCAAGAATAAGCAATTAAAACATGAATGGCTTCTAACCTTGCTACGAGAGTGAATGTTTCATCAAAACCAAGCTTATTCTTGTGCCACTAGCCTTGGCTTGTTACGAACAATTATCCCATTTTCATCAAGCTTATTCTTAAACACCCATTTTGTCCCAATGATGTGCTTGTCATTATGTATAGAAACAAGTTCCCAAACTTGATTTCTTTGAAACTGGTTCAATTCTTCTTGCATGGAAAGAATCCATTTATCATCTTCTAGAACATCATTTATCTTGGAAGGTTCTATCCGTGAAACAAAAGCCATGTTCATACATGCATAGTTTAGCTTAAACCTTGTTATTACTTATTTTCTAATGTCACTAATGATGTTGTCAATAGGATGATCTCTATGAGTTTTCCATTCTTGAGGTAGACTATTTTGTTGAAAGGTTTCTTCATGATGCCCAGATTATTCCTCGTGACTTTTCTTGCTATGTTCTTCATTGGTTACATCTACTATATCATCATCATTATAACAAACAACTTGATCCTTCTTATATGGGTTAGTCTCATCAGAAGATACATGCATATATTATTCTATAATTAAAGTTCTTTTATTATAGACTCTATAATCCTTACTAGAGATAGAGTATCCAAGAAATATACCTTTGTTAGATTTCTCATCAAACTTCCAAAGGTTGTCTTTGTCATTATTGAGAATAAAAAATTTACGCCCAAAGATATGAAAGTGAGAAATATTGGGTTTCCTTCCTTTGAAAAGTTCATAATGAGTCTTTTTCAATATAGGACTAATGATCATCTGATTACTTGCATAGCATGATGTGTTAACCGCGTCAGCCTAAAAATACTTCGGTAGATTTGAGTCACTTAGCATGGTTCTTGCAAGTTTGATTAGACATCGATTCTTCCTTTCCACTACTCCATTTTGTTGAGGAGTTCTTGGTGCTGAAAAATTATGGAAGATGCCATTTTCCTTACAAAACTCTTCAAATGAAGCATTTTGAAACTCCCTACCATGATCACTTCTTATAGATGCAATCTTCATGGACTTCTCATTTTGCATTTGTTTAGCATACTTCTCGAATGCTTTGAACGCATCACTTTTCTGCATTCAAAATAAAGTCCAAGAAAATCTAGAGAAATCATCGACAATTACTAAAGCATATACATTACCTCAAAATCTTTTTGTCCTTGATGGACCAAATAAACCCATGTGAAGGAGTTGGAGTGGCCTTGTAGTTGTCACCACATTCTTGGGTTTGAAAGTTGATTTTATTTGCTTTCCCTTTTGACATGCATCACATGGTTTGTCTTTGATGAACTTTATCTTTGGTAAGCCAATAACAAAATCATACTTGACTAGTTTGTTTAAATGATCCATATGAATATGAGAAATTCTCTTATGCCAAAGCCAATCATCATGAGTGAAAATATTAGTAACTCTCTTACCCACAAGATTTACCTCATGAGTGATGTCATCTTTAATAAAGCATTCATCTTTGGTGAAGTTGATTTTGAATCCTTTGTCACAAAGTTGACTTATACTTAGAAGGTTGTGCTTTAGTCCTTCAACATATAGCACATCTTCGATGGTTGTGAAAGGTGGTGAACCAACTTTGCTTATTCCAAGGATTTGTCATTTGTTGTTGTCACCATATATAACATATCCCTTGGCTTGCATAAATATACTTGAAAAATTATTTACATCACCGGTCATGTGCTTAGAATACCCACTATCAAGATACCATATGTTTGAAGTGGTTTTCAAGCAGGCATGCAAAACAAATTAAGTTTTGTTATGTACCTAAATTGCCTTGGATCCTTATTAGTTCCCTTTTTAACCCACACATAATTCCCACTTGGAATACTAAAGTTTCTTGCATAACATGCATTATGTGTGTGACCTTTTAAACCATAATAGAAACATGTAGGAATAAAGTTACTCAGACATCTAGGAACATAAGCTTTTGTTTTAACAAAGCTTTTCCTTATTTTAACAAAACTCTTTCTAGGATGATGATGAGTATTTTGACTTGTTTTTCTTTCCTTTGATTTGATTGATATTTTTACTTGACATAGATAGTTTTATTTCTACTTGATATATCAAACTTTGAATAACCAAGACCACTTTTATCATTTGAATATCTCTGCCTACTTAAAATATCTTCCAATCCAATTTTTCCCTTTTCATATCTTTTGATAACTCTCTTTAGTTGGATAATATGAAAGGAAAAAGAATTACAATTGTTGCATGCAAAATTCTATTTTTCTTTTTTAAAATATTTTTGCATAGTGTCAATTTTATTTTCTAAAGATAAAATTTATTCCTTTTGTTTTGACACTTTTTTGTATAGACTTTTGCATTCATCGAGTAATTCATTAATATCACTGTCATCATCATCACAAGAATCACAATTTCTACTAATCTCTTCTTTTTCATCATCGGAATGATGAGACGCCATTAAAGTAAATTTTGCACATCCTTCATTTTTTGAAATGGAAGATGAACTTACTTCATTATCATCCCACGCTATGTAGGTTCTTCTAGGTTTATGGTCATTCTTCCCTTTGAAGTCCTTTTTCTTGTCATGTCCTGGACAATCCGACTTGATGTGACCTTTCTTTCCATATCCATAACATATGATATTTTGATTTGATGTAGAAGTATCTTTCTTATTTCTTCCTGGGTCAAATTTATTCTCTTATTCTTCTTGAAGAGTTTTCCAAACCTTTTAATAAACAATGCCATATCATCATCATCAGAACTATCATTAATTTTTGCCTTTGATTCAACTCTTAGAGAGATGTCTTTGTGCTTCTTTTATTTGGTCTCATGTTGCACCAATCTTTCTAGTTCAAATTCATGTTCTTGCAATTTACCAAACAATCCTGTTGTTGGTAGTTTTGAGAGACTCTTCTTCTTCGATATTGCGGTTACCTTGGATTTAATTCTCTTGTCAAGGATCTAAGGACCTTAAGATTCAATTCTTCATTTAAACATGTT
Organism: Lathyrus oleraceus; assembly: GCF_024323335.1. Classification (NCBI taxonomy): domain Eukaryota; kingdom Viridiplantae; phylum Streptophyta; class Magnoliopsida; order Fabales; family Fabaceae; genus Lathyrus; species Lathyrus oleraceus. Next base: position 246,962,554 of record NC_066582.1, on the reverse strand, counting down.
TTACCAAGTGTAGCTAGATGATTTGTTAGATGTGTGAATCTCTTTTGTAGATCAACTATATTTTCTCTGTGTTCCAGTCTGAACATCTCGTATTCTTGAGATAATGTATTCAATTTGGATCTTTTCACTTCATTTGTTCTTTCATGAGAAATCATCAAAGTTCCCCATATCTCCCTGGTAGTCTTACAATTTTATACACGGAAAAATTCATCCATTCCCAATGCCGATGCAAGACTGTTTTTTGCCTTCTTGTCATAAGGAACTTATTTCGTGTCATCATCAGTCCAAGAGGTTTTTATCTTGGGTTGAGAGGTATTATCAACAAAGTTAGTAGGAATAACTGGTCCATTCTCAACAACATTCCAAATATCATCACCTTGTGCTTCAAGATACATTTGCATTTGAATCTTCCAGAAATCATAATATTCACCATTAAAGTATGGTGGTTTGTTTGTGCTGCCACCATCCTAAGTGCGGTCTTACGGAAGCCATAGTCTGAATCATAGGAGCAAGTTACCTATAACTCTCTCTGATTCCAATTGTAAGATCAGAGTACACTCTAAGAAGGGGGGTGGGGTGAATTAGAGTATTTGGTATTTTGTTGGTTTTACACAATTCTTTTTAAGGTTCTTATTTTTATTGACTTTTATTGAACTTGAAATAGTTAAGTGCAGTATGATAAATTGCTGAAAATAAATAACACCAAGATATATACTAGTTTTCCTTATTGATCAAGGGTACATCTAGTCCCCTCACACCCATTGAGATATTTTCCACTATGTTTTAGATCTTTGTACAAACCTAATTACAAGACTTCTCCTACAATCTTCTAAAATAAACATAATAAGAAGATACACACCACCTTCTTATTAACCACACCTGGTATTAAACACTCCTTGATACTTAGGATTTTTAACAATCACAAGTAATAGAATACATATGAAATAGAATTGGAAGGATTAAGACTAATTCTGAAAATGTTCAAAAGAACAAAGTCTTCTTCTCTTTCAAATATGAAACATCAATAATATATACTCTTGAAGTGCTCAATGATGCTTGTTGAATAATATGAAAGTTTTTCTTAAAAGCATCTAAGAATGAAAATTGATGAAAAATAATGTAGAGAGTTTTTGATTGATATTTGAAAAGAGGTAGTTTTAAATTCAAAATTTAAATTGAATTTATAATGATGAAACAACCATTAAAAAATCATGATAATGGTTGAAAGATTTTCTGAAAAGGTTAATGCATTGATATGGAAGGATGCCATGAAAAGGTTTGGTGAAAAGATGTTATGAACAAAAGCATTTTTTAGAAAATTCCCAAGGACAACCGATTGCACCAAATGACAATCGATTTTTATAAGTGTAACGTTAAAAAATTCAATTTTTGCCTTGTGATAATCGATTGTAGTAAATGACAATCAGTTGTCATGCTAGAGATAAAAACAATCAATTGTACCTTTGTGCAATCGATTTTCATGCCTTAAAAATTAAAAAAATTCTAAGTATATGAACCAAACTTATACAACATATATTTATTTATCCAAGTCAAATAGATTGTTTTTAAAAATGATTTAGCATGGTTCAATATGAAAATTAACTTTTCCAATGCATGATTAAAAATACTTTGAGCACTAAAAGATGTATATGATATGGAATTCATATACCTTAAATGATGAATAGAATCTGGTGAATAAAGTCATATCTTCATAGATCTTTTCCTCCTTCTTTGATAAGGTAATGTTGAACTTGTCTTCATCAAAACATGTTTGAAACTTGTCTTCACAGGTTTATGAGTAAACCAAAGTGGTCACATTTACTAAGCTGCAGTCAGGATTCTGAGGTATGTAAAAGGGACCCTGAGGCATGGAATTTTGTTTCCATATGGAGTATCAGATGATGTTGAGCTGATATGCTACTCAGAATCAGACTGGTGTGGTTATATAATGGACAAAAGAAACACTACATAATACATGTTTATGTATCTGAGAGCCCCCATTTATTGGTGTTCCAATAAGCAACCAATGGTTGCATTGTCAACCTATGAAGCTGGAAACATAATTGATACTTTGTTAGCTTGTTAGGCTAATTGGTTGATGAATTTGCTGCATGAACTAAAGTTCAAGGTAAATAAACCAGACAAATTGATGATTGACAATAAATATTCCATAAGTCTTGCTAAGAATCCATTGTTGCAAGGAAGGAGCAAGTAAATTGATATTAAGTATAATTTTCTGCACAATCAAGTTTAGAATGAAGTACTTGAGGTTGTTCATGTCAGCACTCATAAGCAACTTGTAGATGTGTTGACCAAGGCAACCAAAATTGAACACTTCATCAATTTGAGGGATGAAATTGCTGTCGTAGATTTTAAAACTTGAATATGAATTAAGGGATGATGTTAAATGTGATTCATCTAAAGTTAGTTTAGTTTGCATTTGCATTTGAATTACAGTTTGTATTTAATTTGAATTTTGGTGAATGTATATAAGCCCAAAGTAAGATGAATTTATAACAGATTTATGCATTTAGAGAAAGTTTTTGAAAGCTAGTTATTATTCACTTTCTCTCTCTATAATTGTTCTTCATCATCTTTTTCATTCTTGTACATTAATAATAATAATAATAATAATAATAATAATAATAATAATAATAATAATAATAATCTAATATATTTTAATCTAGCTACATGAGAACTTTTTTTAGTGTAATCAATACATTCTCTCTCGTCGACTATAGCCTTGAACTATTAGTCTAACTTTGTTTCTTACCACTTATCCCTTTCCATTGAGCTTTTTTCTAAACATCTACTTGGTTCCAACGTGTTCTTACTTTTTGGAATAGTAACAAGATCCCATTGAAAGTGATTATGTTCTTATTGAAAGGAAATTATCCAATCGTTATCACTTAGATCCTATTCTATGAAAGATGATTCAATAAGAGATATCAGTCATATGAAACTTAAATCATTTCTAAAATATGATCTAGTTTTTATGGGGTCTTCCTTGCTACTAAAGATAAGTTCTTATCCATAAGAAGACTTATCATTCGATTATAGACTAGGGCCATATTCACTAGCATTATCTTGTTCTCTAAAGGCTTCTTTTATAGAGTTCTATGCTTTACCAAAGCCTTATTCACTATAAGCTTTTTTTCCAGGGACATTATTTACAAATGCCTTTTCTCTAGAGGATGTTGGAGCTCGATTTTTCACTGCCTGAGTATCTGTAAGTGGTTCTACTAGATTTTTAGTGTATCATAGTCAAACTCTTTATATAAAACTTACATGAATTGATTCTTCAATAACCAAAGTTCCAGTGTTATATACCATGTAAGCTCTTGAGCGTTCAAGGTATCCAAACGAGATAAATTTTTATGCTTTTTAATCAAGCTAGTTAAGTTGTTCTTTGGGTTTTAGCACATAGTACATACAACCAAATTTCTCAAAATATTAAAAAAAATAGAGAATTATACATTAGTATTTTAATAGAAAATAATTGACATAATTAAAGGAATTTGTGACCAACTATTCTGAATGTTATGAACCTTTTCTTCTGATCTATGTTTCATCTAATGTTGTCTTCATTATCATCTTCTGAGTTATTGAATTGTACGCTAGAGGATGTCGATGCTATTAGAGAAACATTTGCATGTTCCTTTTATTCATCAAAGAATTTTTCAAATTTATCACATTCGCACACGAGACTTTTCTTTTTTTCCTCTTGATCCACTCTTCTTGGATTTCTCTTTCTCCAGCTTGGGAAATTCATTTAAGAAGTATCAAAGTTCTTTGAATTCATAAGAAATAACCTTCTTGTCAGATTCCTTCTTGTCTCTTGAATTATTTGAATACTTGTGTAGCGGGAAATTCATGATCATCAAGCTATTGACAAGCTAGAGATCAATTAACAAGAGTCGCCACCGCGCCTTTATTGTTTCCAAGGGAAAAGGGAAAAAGTACGAACAAAACCCAATTAGTAAGAAGTTTTCAAATAAAAACTAATAAAAATCAGAGATCACAGATAAGGGGGTTGGTTACACAGAGGGAAGGTGTTAGCACCCAAAGTGTCCTAGGTACTCCTAGGGAGCCCTTTTTGTGTGCATATGTATTTTGTACAAAGTGATGTTTACAAACAAATAGAATGGGGGGATGAGAAAAGAATTCATTAATTATATTTTTTGTGTTTGACAAGACCTTCGGTCTTGTGCCTACGTACCAACATATAAACGAGGGATCAAAACCTCGTAGTTCGTGCTATAAATTTCAAAATGAGTGTGTTGGTTTTAACAAAATTTAAGTTTGAAAGGCAAAAAGGCCTGAAAATGGTTTAAATGAGTTAGTTCTTTTTGGATTTTTGAAATTTTAAGTCAAGTATAGTTAAGTTTATTTATAAGTTTGATTTAAGAAAATAAGTTTGAAAATGCAATGGCATAAGGCCAAAGTTTCTATCTTTTGCAAAAGTGGTCTAAGTTTAGAACAAAAGTAGTTCACACAAAGAAGGTTTTGAAAATGGAGGGAGAGATTTTGAAATTAAAGAGATGGGGAGAAGATGAAGAGACTACCCTATGCACAAAAATTTAAAAGTTTAAAGTTGAAAAGATCTGACCAAATGGGAGCAATCCAATAGACAAGTATGTCAATAGAAACCCAGAATTCCCTTGGACTTTTAGAAACAAGCCACACACAAATGCATAATTATATCAATCTTGAAGAGCAAAGACATCAAATAAAGATGGCCTCATCCAAGCTTATCCACTTCATGATCTTCTTCAAGATATCATATGTAGCAGATGAAATTCCATAAGCCACGGGTTCAACATAACAGCTTAACAATGATCAATGTTGCAGATGAACTGGAGAGATCTTGAATGATGTATCAGATGAATTTAAAATTGCAAGTACTTGGTTCTTTAACAAATTGGCATTGGCCAAGTCCATTAGCAAAGGAATGTTGCCTAAATTCTAAGTCCAATTGGGCAAGATCAAACCAACAGTCCACTCAAAAGTCTTTTAGGGTTTTTGTTGTTATTATGTACATTAATGGTCAAAGACCACACAAGCAAACAAAGTAACACAAAAACAAAGTATATCACACAATATGGTCCAAATGGACAAAATGAAAATTACATTAACATAAACAATTAGAACGATATGAATAATGACAAATGATATAAAGTGCTAAAAGTAAATTGCATTAAAGTAAAGACTTGAAATTAAAAGTTAATGGTTAGTAAGTTAGTAGTTAGTTTTGTTTTGCTTTTTGATTTCAAGACATTCTTTGGAGAACACTCAACCCACTTGTCACAAGCATGGATCCTTGAACCAAAACATCTTCCAAAGGAAGGAAAGAAGGTCAAGTTTCCACACAATACCATGGAAGAGGGGAGACTTACAATCTCACTAACTAGAATGCGTATGCCTTTTATGTCACAAATTTAACGCTATAAGCAATCGTAATTGGACCTATGTAGAAGTCACAACTATTTGAGGTCGGGCAATGGACTTTTGGTGTTAATGCATGTTGGAGACATAGTATTATAAACTATGCTCATTAAACATACCACACACAAAAATATGCAAAAGGTGTGGCCTAATCTCATTCATACTCATGTTAATCTTTCAATCAACTAGCATTAGGACTTTGAGATGTCATTGGCCAATTGAAAATGGATGAAGATGGGGAATCAGATGAAGAGGGAAAGGGATGAATGAGATCACAAATTGGTCAAAGGAGGACTTTTACCAAATTAATATTATTCATTCATTTTGGGAGATAGAATGTACATTTCATCAATCCCCTAAATTCAATAATATTAACTTGACAAAGTCAAATCAAACTTGACCAAGGCCCGACAACAAATGAGAAACTCAATTAAGTCAATCCAAATGGTCAACACAATTAAAATGACATTTATTCAATTAAAAATAATAAAATAATGCATTAAATTCAAATATGTTTTGTCCAAATCTTAAAATCTCATCAAAACACCAAATAAATTGCCATGAGATTTATCATATGTCAAACAAGGTCAAAGGACATTGGAGAAAAAAATTCATAATTTTTGGACACTTCAAAATATTTTTAAACAATTAAAAACAAATGAAAAATCAATTAATTCATGAAAAATATTAATAATGATCCAAAAAATAATTTTAATTCAAATTATGAAAGAGAAAAATATTTGATTTTTTTTTGTGAAAGTCCCATATTTTTTGGATCAATATTAAATTTATTATGAATTATTGAAGAAAATGGAATTAAAATGAAATTTCAAAATTTCAAAAATACGTGGACCATCAGATCTCCCTCATTAATTGAGGTGACAGATCTGATGATCCAAAACGCGCGTTCCATGTGTTCCTGAGTCAACAGCGCTGTAACATGAATAATCACAAGGCACGACTAAGATTAAAACGTGGAACATGGATCACACGGTTCAGACTCAAGACACATCATCACCGGAGCCAGAGCTCCGGTTGTCTTCTCCGGTGAGCTTCACCGGACTGGTCAACATGAACCATCACCAAAATGCAAAACAGAGACATGATTTTAAAGAGAAAACATCACTGAGCACGAATATCACCTCCAATTCATCCAATTCCAACTATATTGAGAGATATGTGGAATTGAAAAATGAGGTTCATGATCTGAGTTGCTTCGATTTGGCCTCAAAGCAACTCAATCTTCTTGCCTACATTAGTAGGACTTAAGACAACTCAAGAATCAATGGAATTGAGCAAGAATCAAGGAGAATCGAAGAGTTTAAAATTTCTGCAAATTACCTTCAATGGAGGTCTGAGCTTGCTAGATCTTGATCTGAATCGTGCTTGGCTTCACTTCAATTGCTTGCAGGAAAGGAATGGAAAGGCTTAAAAGCAATGGATTCCTGGAGAATTAAATTCCAAAATAGTGGAGATTCAAGCTCAAATTCAAATGAATTTATTAGGGTTATCCTCTTAGAATGAAGGGTTTTCAATGGGGATTCAAAGCTGGCATAAGGTGTGTGTGAATTCTGAGCATAAGGGCCTCAATTTATAGAGAAATTAAATGATATTTGCATACTCTTTCCACTTTCCAAATTTGGTAAAATGATGATGTCATGCTGCATGGACACGCATAGGCCCATGGAATGATGGTTTGAAAGTCTAAATGAATGATCAGATGCTTTGAAGATGGATTGGATTTCAAGGTACATGTGCATTGTCACTTGAAGATTGATCCATGCCAAATGATATTAGCCTATTTAAGCCATGCGCAGCCTATGCATTTCTCATCCAAAATGAATGAATTTGAGCTCTTTGGAAAGGTGAGATCAAGAGGAACAAGTTTGATGGTGAACACTTTTTCATTTGGAGCTTGGAACTTGGAGATATTTGAGGTGAAGTTTGGAAATTTTTGACATATCAAATTTTTTCTAAGTGTCAAGCCATATGTCTCAATATTCCACCTTGCTTAACTTTTTATGGGAGCTTCAAATGAGAAAAGTGTCTTCACCAAAGTTGTAACTCTCTCAAATAAATTCAAAATAGTCACCAATTTCATGTCATTTGGATTTTAAATGATAGAGTTATGCATTTTTGAAATTTGGAAAAATCACTTGATCAATGGTATAGGTCAAAAGTGACCTATAATGTAGCTTCATATCACATGTTCAAAGAAGTTGAATTTGCTCCCACTCTAAACATAAAAGTTTAATTAAACACATTGAATTTGATTTTTCAACTTGGAAATCTTTCATCTTATAAAAATTGAGCAAGTTATGGCCTTGGGAAGTTGACTTTCAAATTAGGGTTTAGACAAAATGACCTATAATGTTTCAACATAGAAAATGATTTTCCAAGCAAAAATAGCTCTAGGTCTCAACATGAAAGTTGTTTATAATGTCATTTAGAGTAAGTTTTCTCTTGGAATCATTTTCATATGATGAAAATTGTAGGATATAGGGTCTAGGGAGACCTAGTTTTGATCAGATGAATTCATCTAGCCAATCACCATCAACCAACTTGCTAACTTCCAATTCTCTTGACTTTCTTGGCTCATGGTAGATCATATATGGATAAGATGATGGAATTTGAAGTGCCCCTTGAGAAATTTGATCAATTGGTGAGATAGCTTGTTGGAGAAGTTACTCAAGGTACCCAGTCAAACTAGGGTTTCCAAGGCAAATCATCCTTAAAACCTTGAAGCAAACTTGATCAATATAACATGTAGGAATCATTGGGACTCATGTATTATGCTCATAACCATTCTTGGATCAACTCTTGATTGTGCTCTTTATTCATGAGGGTCTCAAACCCTAGATGTGATCAATGAATCAAGGAGATCATGCCCTACCTACAAAAGAGTTAGACAACCACAAAGACATATTTTTGGTATTTTGGTTAGTAAAATAATAAAATACAAGTATGATAGAATCACAAAATGCTTAGTGATCTCTCCCAAAACAAACCCAATGAAAGAGGGGTAAGGAGGATGCCAAGGCATGATCCCAATGCTAATGCTTATGATGAAATGCATGAGGGATCTTAGGGTCAAAATTGGGGTCTTACAACTGCCCCTATTTAAGGACATTCTAACTGAGGAGGTGAAGGTTAAAATCTTTGGCTCGACTCAGTAGAATGGGCTTAAATAACAACATATAGAAATAAATTTTGGTCCCTAAGAGACCTCATGATGCATATGATATGAATGCAAAGGTTAATGCTTTGTGGGGAAATATTGCCACAAAGGAAAAAGAAATTAGAGAAACCGAAAGTCCGCAGGAGTACAATGCATTCCATAAGGAAAACTCACTGGGGAGGCTACGACTTAAAACTACTGGGGGACTCGAGGGGATCCATATAACAATGGAAAGACTCAGCCGGGGAAAAACAACAGCACCTGAAGGGGATACGAATAAGTCAGGATAAAACTGAAGTATTCGACTCATGCAGGGGAACAACGATTTCACATAAGGAAAACACGCACTCGACTCGACTGGGGAAGCGTTACACTTCAACACAGGAGGAGCAGAAATCTATTATCTACTACCAGTTACTGGGTAAGGAGGTAATAAAGATCTGACAAAGAGATCACCCGTCATCGGTTAAGATGAACATATCAAGGATGACTCGCTAAGTAAAAGCTATGAGGGAATATTCATTACCGATTACTGGATAAGAATAGCCTTGTTGGGGAATACTGCAGAAAAATAGGATTTACAATTACCAGTTACTAAGCAGAAGACCAAGGGGGTGAGAGTATCCGTCATCGGTTAGGATGAACATATCAAGGATAAACTCAACAGGGAAGAAAATCTGTCACCGGTTAAGATGAACATATCAAGGATAGACTTTCTTGGGGATGTCAAGGAGGATACCCGTCATCGGTTAGGATGAACATATCAAGGATATACCAATTGAACAACAAAAGGGGAATTACATCTATCAAAAACTGGATAGTAAACCGTCAGAGAGAAAAATCTGTCACCGGTTAGGATGAACATATCAAGGATTTACTCTACGAGGGGACAAAGTAGGATTTACAACTACCGGTTACAGGGTAGAAGACCAATCAAAGAGAAAATCCGTCACCGGTTAAAGTGAACATATCAAGGATAGACTCTGAAATTGGGAATAAAAGTAGGGATTACATCTATCAGTTACTGGATAGAATACCAAAGAAGAGAAAATTTGTCACCGGTTAAAGTGAACATATCAAGGATTGACTCCACACAGGGAAAAAGAAGTAGGATTTACAGCTACCGGTTACTGGGTAGAAGACCAACAAGGAGAAGAAAAATCGTCATCAGTTAAGATGAACATATCAAGGATTAACTCTTTGAGGAACCAAAATAGGAATTACAACTACCTTTTTACTGGGTAGAATACCATAGAAGAGAATATCCGTCACTGATTAAAGTGAACATATCAAGGATAGACTCCACGGGGGAAGAAAATATATCCTTCACCGGTTAGGATGAACATATCAAGGATATACTTTTCGAAGAAAATATCCACTAGGGATACTGCTGAGGAGAGAAAAAAAGGGTACTTTTGCCGGGTATTGGGCAAGAAGTAACAAACCACAAACTAAGAAGAATATCACCGGTTACTGGGTAATAAACTCTTAGGGGACCAAAATATCTATCTAGGTAAGACCTAGAAATAACAATCCATCAAGACTCGACCCAATGAGGACATAACTCAAGGGGAGTCATTCCATCCAGAGAATTTGCCGAAGAGGAAACTGAAATAACAATCATCCACGAGGAAACAAACTCAGTAGGGAAAACAGAGAAAGGTTAAAGTCTTTTCTACTTAGGGGTTGACACTCTACAATTGAAGGAGGACATACACCAGATTTGGTATAGGGATAAAGTACCACCATAACAGAGAATGAAAATCTCAAACAAGTCAAATATGAAGATGCAGGATATGCAAATCATGAATTTATATGAATGTATATGCGTATGTATATATGGTGATTATGCTGACAAAACAATCATGAAGGATACAGAGGTATCACAAAGAAATTGAACCACCGGTACAATCCTCGGTCAATCCACAAAATCATGGAGACAAACTACTGGAGAACAGAGAGATCAACATCCCAAAGGCCCGAACTTTCCCGGGGAAAGAGATTTGCTGAGGAAAAAAAACATTCAAACCGTAGGGAATTTTAGGTCAACACCATAAAATGGGAGACAACCCTACTGGGGAAGAATAAAAAAGCTGCTCATAAACCAGGAGGAAACTCTGACTGGGAGCAAAGATGCGACGATTGGTGGAGACACCAAAGCGATCTACCGGAGAGAGATCAAATATCTTCTGATGACGATCTACCTGCTGAGGAAAAATGAACTCCGCTGGGAAGGCCGCTGGGAAGGCCGAAACTCTATTGGAGATGGAGAAAGAAACTCCACTGGGATGTACAAACATCTTGGCGGCTTCACTAGGGAAAACAATACGCCATAGAGTATATGAATCAACCAACTCAGCTGGGGAAAAAGAAAGAAGCTCCATCGGGGGATCAAACACTCCACCGGGGAACTGAATCTGCTAGCTGAGGATAACAACACTCTACTAAGGAAATGAATCAACACTGATGCCTAGAGATACCCGAAGAGTTACTGCTTGGGAAACCTCAGATGCTTCACACTTAAGGACTTGCTTTTCACTGAAATGATGTTGATATTACTGTTGCTTGATTTTGGAAAAAGTTCTTGCTTTTGTATATTAAGGAAAACTTGATTTTGACATAAAAATTTAATTTCAAAATGATCATAATAAAATTTAAAACTATCGGCTGAAGTAAATAAGAAGATAAACAAATGGATAAAAGCTCAACTTTATTTATTGGAATGGTAGTCTGTAAATGACAAGACTCCATAGACTTTACAAAGTTGAAAATGGTAATTTACAATGGAAAAGGATTACATTGAATACAAATGATCCTTAATCCTTCTACCAAATCTTGGCATCCACTATGCTTTTGACCGCTGCTGGAGATGAACCGATGTTGACCCTTGTGCTCAAACAAGTCTTCAAAATCACTGAAGACCAGCAGAATGCAGTTACTTGCCATAATCCCTAATTTTAGCATAAGTTTCCCCAAGGTGGGGTACTCAACTTATCGGGAAATTCTTTTCTATTTTATGTCTCTAATTTTTGCCTGGATCGCCCTTTCGAGTTTTCAATCCACCGAGACGCTCATTTTTTCCTAAGCCGCCCTTTCGAGTTTTCAACTTAGCGAGTTGTTCTTTTCTTTTTTTAGGCGAAGTATTTCTTGACTGCATCTGCGTTCACAGGACGAGTGAACTCTTCACCATCCATAGTTGTAAGAATCAAAGCACCGCCTGAAAAGGCTCTCTTGACAACATATGGGCCTTCAAAATTGGGAGTCCATTTTCCTCTAGAATTTGGCTTGAACGATAAAATCTTCTTGAGCACAAGGTCACCTTCTCTGAATACTCGAGGTTTGACCTTCTTATCAAAAGCTTTCTTCATCCTCTACTGATATAGTTGACCATGACACATGGCAGTCAATCTCTTATCTTCTATCAAATTCAACTGGTCAAACCTAGTCTGACACCATTCAGCTTCAGTCAACTTGGCTTCCATGAGCATACGCAAAGAAGGAATCTCAACCTCTACGGGGAGCACTGCTTCCATACCATAAACAAGAGAGAAAGGGGTTGCCCCTGTTGAAGTGTGGACGGATGTACGGTACCCATGTAAAGCAAATGGGAGCATCTCATGTCAATCCTTGTACGTGACAACCATCTTCTGGATAATCTTCTTGATGTTCTTATTCGCAACTTCAACAGCCTCATTCATCTTGGGTCTATATGGAGAAGAATTATGATGTGCGATCTTAAAGTCTTTGCAAAGAGCTTCCACCATATTGTTATTCAAGTTCGATCCATTATCAGTAATGATCTTACTTGGCACACCATAACGGCATATGATCTGGTTCTTGATAAACCTTACAACAACTTGCTTGGTTACATTTGCATATGATGTCGTTTCAACCCATTTTGTGAAATAATCAATTTCCACTAAAATGAAACGATGTCCATTTGAAGCTTTGGGCTCAATCATCCCAATCATATCAATTACCCACATGGAGAAGGGCCATGGGGAAGAGATAACATTCAATAGTGTCGGAGGAACATGAATTTTATCAGTATAGATTTGACACTTGTGGCATTTCTTCACAAACTTGCAACAGTCAGATTCCATTGTCAGCCAATAGTAACCTACTCGCAACATCTTCTTCGCCATTGCATGTCCATTGGAATGAGTACCAAAGGAACCTTCATGCACTTCGGTCATCAACAGGTCTGCTTCGTGTCTATCCACGCATCTGAGCAAAATCATATCGAAGTTTCTATTGTACAGTATATCACCATTCAAGTAGAAATTACCGCCTAATCTTCTCAAAGTCTTCTTATCTTTCAAAGATGCCCCAGGCGGGTAAATCTGACTTTGGAGGAACATTTGATATCGTAATACCATGGCTTCTCATCTTTGATCTCTTCAACAGCAAACACACGAGCTGGCCTATCAAGATGCATCACAGACAAATTGGGAACTTCATTCCAGTATTTTACTACAATCATTGATGCCAACGTTGCAAGAGCATCTACCATCCGGTTCTCATCTCGAGGGATATGATGAAATTCAACCTTTGTAAAGAAAGTTGAAATCCTCCTCGCATGATCTCTATATGGTACTAAACCGGGTTGATTTGTCTCCCATTCTCCTTTGATTTGATTCACAACCAAAGTTGAATCACCGAAGACATCCAAATATTTGATTCTGAGATTCATGGCCTCTTCAAGCCCCACAATGCAAGCTTCATATTCTGCCATGTTGTTTGTACACTTGAAAGTCAGTCTAACTGTAAATGGTAGATGTGTGCCTTGAGGAGTAATAATCACTTCCCCAATTCCATTTCCATATTGATTAACAGCTCCATCAAATACCATGCCCCAACGGGAACCAGGTTCTGGCCCTTCTTCTAGAAATGGTTCATCACAATCTTTCATTTTCAAGTACAAAATCTCTTCATAAGGAAAGTCATATTGCACTGACTGATAATCTTCAATTGGTTGGTGAGCCAAACGGTCAGCCAAAATACTACCTTTAATCGCTTTCTGAGATCGGTATTCGATATCATACTCTGACAACAACATCTGCCACCGGGAAATCCTCCCAGTTCAAGCAGGCTTCTCAAATATATACTTGATTGGATCCATTTTGGATATCAACCAAGTGGTATGATTCAACATATATTGATGCAGACCCTTAGCAGCTCAAGCCAGTGCGCAACAAGTCTTCTCAAGCATTGAATACCGAGTCTCACAGTCGGTGAATTTCTTACTGAGGTAATAAATTGCAAATTCTTTTTTTCCAGTCTCATCTTACTGACCCAGAACACAACCCATACTATCTTCTAGCACGGTCAAATACATGATCAACGGTCTTCCTTTAACAGGTGGAGATAAAATCGGAGGTTCAAGCAAATATTCTTTGATACTATCAAATGCTTTCTGGCAGTCTTCGGTCCAATCACAAGATTGATCTTTCCGAAGAAGCTTGAATATAGGCGCATATGTGGCAGTCATGTGGGAAATGAATCTGGAAATATAATTCAAGCGGTCGAGAAAACCTCTGACTTGCTTCTCAGTTTTGGGCGCAGGCATCTCTTGTATTGCTTTGACCTTGGCAGGATCAACTTCAATACCCTTCTCACTGACAATAAAGCCCAATAACTTACCAGAACGAACACCAAAAGTACACTTATTGGGATTCAAGTGGAGTTTATACTTCCTCAAACGCTGGAATAGCTTCAACAAATGCTTAACATGTTCCTCTTCATCAATCGATTTAGCAATCATGTCATCGACATATACTTCAATCTCTTTATGCATCATATCATGAAAAATAGTAGTCATTGCTCTTTGGTAAGTCGCACCAGCATTCTTAAAACCGAAAGGCATCACTCTATAACAGAATGTTCCCCAGGGTGTAATGAATGTGGTCTCCTCCATATCCTCGGGTGCCATCTTAATCTGATAATATCCGAAAAATCCATCCATAAACGAAAAGACTTTGAATTTAGCAGTATTATCTACCAACATATCAATGTGTGGCAGAGGGAAATCATCGTTCGGACTGGCTTTATTCAAATCTCCATAGTCAACACACATGTGAACTTTTCCATCTTTCTTCGACACTGGCACAATATTGGCCACCCATTACGGATACTCAGCAGTTACAAGGAAACCGGCATCAATCTGCTTCTGAACTTCCTCTTTGATCTTCACAGCCATATCAATATGCGTTCTTCTCAACTTCTGCTTAATTGGCGGGCATTCTGGCTTCAACGACAATCTATGCTCCACAATATCAGAATCCAACCCAGGCATGTCTTGATAGGACCAAGCAAACACATCTGAATACTCTCGAAAAAGGTCAATCAACCCCTTCTTAGCATCTGGACACAGTCGATACCCAATCTTGACTTCCTTCACATCATCCTCGGAACCCAAGTTGACTAACTCAATCTGCTCTTCAAACGGTTGAATAATCTTTTCATCTTGTTCAAGAAGACGAGACAATTCATCACTCACTTCTACATCACTTTCCTCCTCGGCCTCAAACACAGGGAATTCAAAATTGGGAGAAGGAGAAGGATCATTGTATTCAATGGGGTTAGGAACCAACCTGCATAATGATTTGATAATTTGATTTTAGAGAAGTGAATTTGTGACCAAATATTATGCAGATGCACCGATGGTGAGATAAGAAAGAGAAAGTACAGTCTGATTGCAAAGAAGCGAAGGACATGGGCTATGACCTTGAGGAGCCTATCGGGATAATTATATTGTTTATTTATGTTTTTTTGTGATTACCATTTTCAGAAATAAGCAAAAAGTAAAACAAAACATCAAAGATGTGGATGAATATAATTAATTTTATTGATGATCAATTTAAAATGCCCAAACAATGTTCACTTCTCCCTTAGGCATAGGAGAAGGATTTTAAGATATAAAAGCAATTACTTAGATCGATGCAAAATAACAGGAATATCAACAGCAGTTCAATTGTTGGATGTTTGTCCATGCGTCACAAAGTTGGTGCAGTCTTCCTCTTCATTGTCCTCTAGCACAGCAGCTAAGTGTTGTTCATTCCCATGAATGAACCCTCCACTACGGAAGTTGAGTTGCATCTCTTCAGATCTAACGGTTGACGAGCCTTTATGGAACCCCAAACCAGTTCTTCCCTTGTTGTCGGCGACCTCTACCACACGCCCCCACTGATCAACAAGACCTTCTTCCACAATCTTCTTCGCATCTTTCAGAGAGGACATAGGTGCCCAAACTCTTTTCTCAGTAGTAATAGATAAGGCTTGGAACGGAGTTCTAACCTCATCCTTAGCTTCCACATACGAGAAAGATGACAGATTGCTAACCAACAATGCTTTCTCACCTCCCACAATCACCAACTTGCCATTCTTGACAAATTTGAGTTTCTGATGCAGAATGGAAGTAACAGCTCCTACCTCATGAATCCATGGCCTTCCCAATAAACAATTGTAGGCCGGGTGAATATCCATTACCTGGAAAGTAATCTAAAAGTCACTCGGACCTATCTTGACTGGAAGGTCCACTTCTTCAATGACCGTCTTGCGAGAGCCATCAAAGGCTTTGACAATTACTCCACTGTACCTCATGTAAGCTCCTTGATAAGATAACTTTGACAATGTTGACTTTAGAAGCACATTGAGTGACGACCCAGTGTCAACTAGCACGTTTCATAAAGCATCTTCTTTGCAATTCATCAAAATGTGCAAAGCCAGATTGTGATTTCTTCCCTCCTCAGGGAGCTCTTCATCGCAAAAGCTCAAATTATTGCATGAAGTGATGTTAGCCACAATATGATCAAATTGATCCACAGTAACATCTTGCTCCATGTACGCCTGTTCAAGAACTCTCTGGAGTGTTTCTTTGTGTGCTTCAGAATTCAAAAGCAAAGACAACACGGAAATCATTAAGGGGGTCTGGAGCAACTGCTCAACCACGTTGAATTCACTCCTCTTGATCAGTCGGAGTACCTCATCATCATCACTATTAGCTTTCAAATTGTTGGATTCACCATACTTATCCCTTGAACAACCAACAGGATCTACACTAGGCACCTCCGCCTTCTTACCAACAACTGTTTCTTCCTTATTTTCCGGGAACACCGGTCCAAAACCTCGACCATTGCGGGTCACCTTTGTAACATCTGCAATGCTCACTACTGAATTGGTCGTAGGCAACGGAACCTCTTGACCATTTTCCATCATCGTGGCATTGTATTGATACGGTACAACCTTATCATATGCATACGGGACTAGGCCCGCTAACCGTATTACAAACAGCGAAACTAATATATTGTCGACGTTCTGGTTACTGTTGCTATCGTACTAAATCACCAATCGCTCTGGTTGTTTGAAAACGGGAACAATGACATTAACATCGTCATCTACATGACGAGATTGAACAATCTGGATCATGCCTTCATCCATCAGGCGTTGGATGTCCCTTTTCACTACAACCCACCCCCTTGGGTTCACGCTACAAATATCACAACCTTCGTGATCATGTTCACAGTCACTCACCAAGCAGATACCTTTATGCATTTGCACCAAAGATCTTTGGATAAACCGGACATCGAAAACTTTGAATTCACCTGGACAGTCGTCCACCATGTTCACTGAGGAATTCCCATGAGCGGGCAAAGGATTAGCTTTCAAATTAGGCGCGCGGTCTTCAAAAGACACCATGCCACTCTTCATAAGCTTTTGCACCTCGTACTTCAGCGGATAACAGTTCTTAATATCGTGCCCAGGTGCACCCTGGTGAAAAGCACAACGAAGTTCGGGTTTATACCACCAAGGAAGTGGTTCTGGTATCTGCGGTGGATTCCTCGGTTGAATCAAATTTTTGAGGACTAATGATGGGTACAGTTCTGTGTATGACACAGGAATTGGGTCTGAAGAGACCTTCTTCCTCTCAAAGTTCTGTTGCTGGTGATGATTGTTGTTGGAATTGTTGTTGTTGTAGGTGTTTGTTCTTTGTTGCGGTTGTTGTTGTTGTTGATGTTGATACTGATGTTGTTGTTGTTAAATTGGTGTTGTTTGCTGATTGGAAAATACTGGAATGATAAAAGATACTTGATGATGAGGATGTTGACGGGGTGGTGGATTTCTTCTGACTTGAGGCCTCCTCTGCCTCCCACTGGAAATTGTGTTTGTTTCATTATCCTTCCTCTTGCTGAAACTACTTCCATACTTCTTGCTAGTCGACGCCTCATCTTTTAACAATCGTCCTTCGCGGACCCCCTCATCAAGTCTCATCCCCATATTTACCATTTCGGTAAAATCACTGGGGGCACTGGCGATAATACGTTCATAATAAAATGAACTCAGGGTTTCTAGAAAGATTTTCGTCATCTCTTTCTCCTCCAAAGGAGGAGTGATCTGGGCAGCAAACTCCCTCCAACGCTGGGCATACTCCTTGAATGTCTCCTTATCTTTCTGAGACATGGACCTCAGTTGGTCCCTATCTAGCTCCATATCCATGTTGTACTTGTACTGTTTCACAAAAGTCTCACCTAGATCATTGAAACTGCGGATGCTTGCACTATCTAACCCCATATACCAACGGAGTGCAGCACCTGTCAGGCTATCCTGGAAATAGTGAATCATCAGATGATCATTATCTGTCTGGTTTGACATCTTGCGGACATACATCACAAGATGACTGAGTGGACAAGAGTTCCCTTTATATTTCTCAAAGACAAGCACTTTGAATTTCACTGGTATCTTGACATTGGGCACCAAGCACAATTTAGCAACACTCTTCCCAAACAGATCTTTGCCTCTCAGCGTCTTTAATTCCTTGCACAGCTCAAGAAACTGGTCCTTCATCTCATCCCTCTTCTCATACACATCCGGACCCTTATACGGCTTAGAATGATAGATGGTATCCTCTACACGAGGCAAAGTATGCACAGCTGGAGGTGGCATAGACATGACCGGGCTAGATGCCGACATGGAAGCAAAAGTGGGAGTGAAACCTTCTGGCACAAAATTCGGAGGCATTCCCCAAGGGAATCCAGCAGGCAGATTAGGAGCGAAGTGGGCGGTGGCAGGAGGCACAGTAGAGGTTACCACTTCAGAAATAACTGTCCTCGCGGGAGGAGTTGCAGGAGTTGGAGAAACTTGGCTTTGGGTAGCAAGAACTGACTCCATCATGGCATTCAATCGGGCAATCTCCTCTTTCAAATCTCGGTTCTCTTGCTCAAGGTGTTCCATGATCTTTGGACGATTAGCTTTGGTGTTGTACCGGTGAGTCAGCTTGGCTAAAGCACAGAAGAACACCAATCAGACACCTGGCAAAAACCTGCTTATGCAAATGATACATGAAATGCAATGCTTGATTATTTTTATTTTCAAGGAACTTACTATATCATTTGCAAATATATAATATTTAAATGGCAATTGCAACAATTTGATATGACCAAAAAAAACTCTTTTTATTTTATATAAATTGGAAGGATTATACTGAGTACAATTTCAGAAACCAAATGAAAAATACAAGAGAAAAGGAGACTAGTCATCCTAAAGATCCCTAACAACAATGTCAAAAGATCTGGCTGAAGGCGCGTACTTCCTTCGAATGCGAAGAATCTCGGTCTCAAAAGAAGCCTTCATCTGAGTCTTCTCGAGGACAAGTTGGTCAACAATCTTCTTCCAAGCAACGGAAGGCTGAGGCATGCTAGAAAATGAAACCTCTGACTCTCTCTATCTCTTCGTCACTCGATCTTCAAGTAGCTCTGTAGCACCTCAAATTTTCACCTCCCATTTGTACATTCATCCCATTGTTTAGTCATTAAGATTGCATTAGCATTGCATAGCATGTTGCATTGCATCAGTCAAGCCTGGTCAGGAGATTCAACTGTGCAAGGCAACAAGAGCATTTTCTATGAGATCAAAGCCCTAGGGTGGTTTCAATGAGCCCACATGAATCAAGGATCATTTTGATGCAACTTGGCCAAGTGTTGAAGGCTCAGAACTCATCAGTGCATGTGCAAGTCATCTGAGGCCCATAAAAGTCAACAGAAGTCAACTACAAAGTCAACTGTGGATTTGGAGGTGGGAAGTGATTAGAGATGCTTCATTCATGTTCAAACAAGTCTCATTTGACATTTCAAACACTCACATTGAAGAATTTCAAGTCAGGTCAAGACTTTCCCAAAATAGCAAGTGACCTATAATTTGGAATTTCCAAAAATGGAAAGGTTTTGGACCAACTTCAACTCAAGATTACATCATCAAGAAAGCTTCAAATGAAATTTTGTCCAACATGAAAGTTGATGATCTTTCTCTCCCATTTCCAAAAAGTCCAAGATCATGAATTTCTAATGTGTGGTTGAGAAGATACGACCCAATCATGGCAAAGTGTGTTTAAAAATTCAAATGGGCATAACTTTTGAACCAAGGCTCCAATTTGGGTGGTTCTTTTTGCATTTTGTTCATCATGACATGCACTTTCCAAACATCTCATTACATGGCATGAATTTCACTTGCATGATCATGTGCTCATTCATGAAGATTTTTGAAGGAAATTTCATAAAATCATTTTGGATGATTATATGCATGAAAAACCATTTCCAAAGCTTGCATGGGCCTTATTTAAGTGATTTTGGATCAGTATTATACACTGTTCACGCATGCATGAAAGGCATGAGGTGCAAATGCCAATTTTCTCATAAACCTTATAAATTGTTAATCTTGATTAACTTTGGCTTAAACTGGTTTTCAGAATGATTAGCATGGGGTATATAAGGATAATCTTAACTGCTTTCATCATTAACATCCATTTCAGATCTGAATCTTGAATTTGAACAAATTTTTCTCTCAAAATATTTTCCAATTTCTTCACACAAGGACCATTTCTATTGATGAATTCATGCTCATGAGGTGTTTTTGAGGAGATTTGAACGTGAACTTAGAGGAATTCGTGCCAGTTTGGACCATACATGAAACTTGAAGCATCCATGGAGTTTGTAAATTGAGCTGGTTTCACGTGTGCTTAAGCTTCTATCTCTTCACCAATTATCTCAACAAGCATTGTAGAGGATTTCTGGATCATCACAAGCCTTGAAACACGCAAAACCAGAATCTGCTCTTCGAGAGGTAGGATTTTTGACTCTCATAATTCTCAAATCCATGAGTATGATTGTGTAGATCTCGTGTTGTTGAGAATTCTGGTGGAAAAATCACTTGAAATGGTGCATTATTCATAAAGATATGAGTGTTTGTATTTTGAGTGTCCAATTTTGATCTCTTCGATTTGAATGATATAGGATGTTTTTGATTGATTCATTGCTTGATCCGTGTTCACCATGAAAAAACCTTTTGAATGATGTTATTATTTTTGATTTCTGGAAACCTGCTGGGATTTCTGGAATTTGAAGATGAATCTTCATCTTCTTCATGATGAAGATGATGAATCTTCATCGTTTTTCAGAATAGCTACAGATTTGCTACGAGTTCTTCCTGCATTTGCTACGACCTTCATGCGTTTGCTACGAAATTCTGGGTTTTCCAGCGCTTAGGGTTTTAAGACCAAAACGGTGTCGTTTTGGTGAGCGCGCTACATTTGAAATTGGACCAGGTTTGATCCTGGCCGAGCGCTTTATTCAAATTGTTTTACATTTTCACATGTTTCCCTCCCTTTTCCATGCTTTGGTCATTTTTGATTTCCAAATTTTCTCCAAACTTCATAAAATCATAACAAATTGAAAATTGATCCAATTTCATCCCAATTTTTTGCAAAGTGCTCCTTATTTTGTCTAGTTTTTTATGATCATTAATTGGAAAGTTGTGCCTGGCTGGAAAAATAATTTGTTCTAGGATGATTGAATACATATGCATGTGTGATATTGCCTTGTTCTTGCCATCATAAAATGCTCAAAAATAATCCAATGGCTTTGAAATTTTGTGTGTAGTTTCTTAACACATTGATGGAAATTTTAGCTTTAGTTTGACATTTTTCTCATGTATCATTTCTGTTTTATGCTTGTGTTAATATGGTGTGACAATTTGTGTCACACATTTGGTTGTCTGACTTGTACAATGTGATTGCCATGCCAAATGATCTCCAATGCTTCTGATTTTTTGTGTGATAGATGTTATGGATGTCTTGATTGCTCATGAATTTTTCCAGATTTATTTGAATCATTTCTGTTTTGATTAAGAATTTTCATTCATGTTGACCATTTGGATGCTTTGAAATTGCCTTTGACTTCACTTGATCATGAAATGCATTTGGTTAATGATTTTGATGTGAGCCTTTTTAGGATATGTCAATATGTGTTTGAAGTTGCTTTGTGTTAAATTTCAGTCCTTGTTTTGAATTTTTTCTCCATCTTTGACCCTAGGCTTTGACCTAGTGGTTTGTTGCTTACATGTGGGCTTTGATTTCAGGGTTAAGCATCCAAGTTCCATAGTTGATGATGCTTCATCATTTGAGTATTGATGTTTGCTTTTGATTGCTAACACTTGTGTGTTTTGTAGGTTGATGCTAACTCATTTGAGTTTGCCTTATGGCTTACACATTTTGTACATTGTCTGTCTGTGTGATGTTAACTGTTGATTGTTTGTCTGTACAGTTGAACTGATTGGTTTAGTGTTTTCACAGGTACTTAAGTTGCTTTGAGTTCATTTGAACTTTGCTTTGCTAGCTTGTGGTTTGCTTAGCACTGAGGTATAATTCTTCTGACTTCATGTAGTCTGGAAGACCTGTCCTGTTATGTGGGCAGGCACCTGTCTGAAGCCCTCCTTAAGAGGCAGTGCTTGTGTTTGTTTAATGTTGTGCCAAGCAGGTAAAGACCTCTTTAAAGGCAATTGGCAGATGAAAGGGATGTATAATCCATCCCCTGTTATTCAGTTGTGTCATTCACTTTGCTCACACACCATGTGTTGATGCATTGTGAATAAGAACCCAAGATCTTGTTGTGTCAGTCATCTGTGGAGAAGAGTTCCTACATTCTGAACTCCCACACCTTCTATTTGAGTCAAGCTCTCCCAGGCCAGGGATAAGAGCTGTGAGGTCTTACCCTCACTTCCCATTTCATCTACTTCACCCTAACTCTCAATGTTAGGGTTAAGAGCTAAAAACACCTCATTCCAGTTGGCTTGTTTTTACAACCTAGCCTTGTATGAGCCCAATTGTTTGCATATAGCGTGTGTGCTTGATTTATTGTGCTTGTATGTGTTTGATCGTGCTGTTAAGCTAGCTTGCTTCCTGTGCAAGTTAGGATAGAAACCTCAACATAGGGATCGTATGCATGACAACTTCTAGGCTCGAGTCGTAGTCTCCCTAGTAGCTTGTTGTCTCCCTTTGTCTCTGGTTAGGTTAGAAGTTCTTTCCCTGTTTAGGGGAACTACGTCGCCCTGATCCTCATACCAGATGAGGTACGTAGGCAGGAGATGAGCTGATCTCTCCGGGCGCCCTTTTGTCTTTTTAACCCCTTGGTGTGTGTTTGGAGACTGACGTAAGTCCAGCGATTGGCAGTCGGTTTCCTGTGTCTTGTTTGCTTGTTGGAGTCTGACATAAGCCCAGCGATTGGCAGTTGGTTTCCTGTATGTGTGTTTGTTGGTTCGGAGTCTGATGTAAGTCCAGCGATTGGCATTCGGTTTCCATGTTTGCCTGTTGGTGTGGAGTCTGACGTAAGTCCAGCGATTGGCAATCGGTTTCCTGTGTGGGTTTTGTTTGGCGTGCGTTAGCCGAGCTACGAGTGCTCTGATTCTTTCTCTGGTTAGAGAAGATACGTATGCATAGGATGCGACATCCTAGCGAGCACGTTCCGCTTTTCCCCGAACTACGTCGACTCTGATGTTTGTGCGAACAAACTACGTAGGCCCAGGATGCGATATCCTGCCGAGTCTCGTTTCTTTTGTCTTTCTGTGTTTCCTTTCAGCCTTGTGCAGTGTTTGAGTAGTCTTTAGCAACCTTTCTTCTATTCTTTTGTGCGTGGATCCCGTCGAGTACGACGGATGCGTAGGGGTGCTAATACCTTCCCTTCGCATAACCGACTCCCGATCCCATCTTTCTCTGGTCGCGAGACCATGTCCTTTCTAGGTTTACTTCGAGCGTTTCCTTTCCCTCTTTGGGATAAATAACGCACGGTGGAGGCTCTGTTGTTTCGTTTTCCCGCCGGTTTTTCGCGTAATGCGACAGCTGGCGACTCTGCTGTGGACTATCCCGAGAAGTGGACCTCTTGCTGGTCCATCTTCCCTAAGCGAGTCACTCCTAGCGCTCTCTAGGATAGGGTTTGGTTGCTTTTACTGTTTCATTTATTGCATTTATTTGTTTGTGTTTGCATTTATGTTTGCATTTAAGTTTGCATTTATGTCTGCATGCATCATATTTTCGTCTGTGTTGGCTGTGTGTTTGTCTCTCTGTGGGGTGGGAGTTACAAGAGGTAAAAGGCCCAATACCCATGCTATGAGTGAACTCTAGGACACCTAGGAATAGAGTGATTCTTGGGAAGCGGGTGGTATTGCGCCACTTAGCGGAACTTGATATCACGAGCAGCTCAGATCCTGATGGGGTATTATCGGTGCATACATTGGGTATGTACATGATGATATTCTATGAAAGGGTTGTTTATCCTGTGTTTCTCTTGACCTTACCCTGGCCTAGATGACACCTATGAGTGGGGAGGGAATGAATCATTTTACAGGTACCGTGGGTGACTTGTTGGTGGCTCTTGGTTCCTGTTGGTGACTTGGTTCTACAGAACGGGTCTCAGATGACTTTGGGTCTCAGATGACTTTGTGGTTCCGAATTCAAGCCGAAGCTTTGAACCTGTGCTCCGTAACACACAGCCAACCAGTCGTGTTTGCATCATTTGCATCATATCATGTTTATTTTCAAAAAATAATGCAAAAAAAAGGAAATGAAAAAAAAAGAAAAGAAAAGAAAAAAGCTAATATCCTCATGCATATCATTTCTCAGGTTCATTCAGAAGTCTATTCACTGTGAGAGATGGCATCCGTTCCAGAGATGAAGAGGAAGACTTGCAGCTACAGTTTTCACCGTGAGCCATTGACGTCTTTGGTAGAGTTGAGTAATCTTGTGACCGGCGGTAATCAGAAGGTGTTTGCTGATCAGTATGGGGATTTGTTGACACTGTTGAAGGTGGTGGTAGATCCAGTGTCGTTGCAGACTCTTCTACAGTTCTACGATCCCGAGCTCCGTTGTTTCACTTTCCAGGATTATCAGTTGGCTCCCACTCTTGAGGAGTATTCTATCCTGATGAATGTCCCGATCAGATACCAGGTGCCTTTCTTGGATGTTCCAAAGGAGGTTGATTTCAGAGTCATTGCCAGAGCTCTTCATTTGGGGATCAAAGAAGTGAGTGACAATTGGAAGTCAAGTGGGGATGTTGTGGGTTTGCCTTTGAAGTTCCTGGTGAGGATGGCTAAAGAAGAAGCAAAGAAAGGAAATTGGGAAGCTTTTCATGCTCAGTTGGCTACTATGATCTATGGAGTGGTGTTGTTTCCGAGTATGCCCAATTTTGTGGACTATGCTGCTGTCACTATTTTCCTTGGAGGAAACCCGATTCCTACTTTGTTAGCTGACACTTACTATGCTATACACAGCAGGCATGGTAAGGGTGGAGCTATCAGGTGTTGTCTCCCATTGCTACTCAGATGGTTCTTATCCTTGTTGCCAACCAGTGGACCTTTTATGGATGCTCAGAACACTCATAAGTGGACTCAGAGGATTATGTCTCTTACCTCCTATGATATCAGGTGGAAATCTTACCGGATGGATGTGCGTAATGTCATCATGAGTTGTGGAGAGTTTCGTAATGTGCCACTCGTAGGGACTAAGGGTTGCATCAATTACAACCCGGTTCTTCTCTCTTCGCCAGTTGGGGTTTGTGATGAATGGAAGACCACTAGATGCTGAGATAGTAGAGAGTGTGTATTTTGAGAAGCGGAGTGATCCTGTTAGATTGGAGCAAGTGGGAAGAGCTTGGAAGACCATGGGTGTCAAGGATGGAGCTGTATTAGGGAAGAAGTTTGCAGTGGCGATGCCAGATTACATTGATTGGGTCAAGAGTAGAGTTGAGACTTTGTTGTTGCCCTATGATAGGATGGAGTCGTTGCAAGAGCAACCACCTTTGATCCTTGCTGAGAATGTGCCTGCTGAGCATTACAAGCAAGCCTTGATGGAGAATCGTCGGTTGAAAGAGAAGGAACAAGATACCCAGATGGAGCTTTACAAAGCCAAAGCTGATAAGTTGAACTTGGCTCATCAACTCAAAGGCATGCAGGGTGAAGATGCTAGTAGATTGAACAGCAAGAAGAGGTCTTATGAGGAGATGGAGACCTTGTTGAATGAAGAACACCGTGAGTGCTTGAGGTTACAGAAAGCTGAAGCTAGTTACCAGAAGAAGATACGAGACTTGGAAAAGCAGCTTAGAGACAAAGACATCCAATTGAAGAAGGAGGTAGACCTAAGACGTGCATCAGAGAGCCAGCTTGGAGGAGAAGTTGTGGAGCTCAGAAGACAACTGAAGGAGAAGATCACCCCTCTACCAGAGTGTTCAGAATGCGACCTGTTGATAGACCAGTGCCATTATCTGAAGACGCTCATTCCAGGAGGACATCCTTCCTAGCTTGTATCTGTTGTTTATGTTGAGAATCACCTCCAGGATTGTTGGATGGGATTCATTGTTGTACTCTGACCGATCATTTGGATCTTTGTCTGAATATTGTTGTATGATCCTTGGTGCTCATGTCTATAGATGAGATTGTTGATGTTTCATTTTGTGCTTATTATCCTGTGTAGTCTGCTTCTGTGTTGTTCATTGTTGCAGGTTGCCATTTCTTCAAAGATGAATCAGGCTCTTGAATGCCTGAGAAATGAACATATCATGTGCATCATACGCATCATTAGCATCATACACATATCATTTTGCATTACAGGTGTTCTTGAGCGAGACTTCTCATTCTGGTTCCTGTTTCAGGCAGGATTGCTGATCAACGTCCGCACCGCTACTCTACGAGGTTGAATCAACAGAGGAATATGGACCAAGTGCAAGCTGAGTTGGCTGAGATGAGGGCTAACATGGCCCAGTTCATGCATATGATGCAAGGGGTTGCGCAAGGGCAGGGTGAGCAGAAAGGGCCGAGTACTTTCACCAGCGCTGGGCTGATGAATCATGGAGACGTCTTTGCAGCCGGTGTTGAAGACTATGACAATGATTATGATCTGAACAACTGGGTTCGCCCGTGTGCACCAGGGGAGACGATCAACAACTGGACGGCTGAAGAAGTGGTCCAAGTTACTCTTCAAACAGAGTAATTTTCTTTTGTTTTTCATTTTGCACAAACCCCTACGTTCTGCCCAAGGCGTAGTGGTTCATTGTAGGGCCTCATCATGTTTTTCAATGATATCATTAATAAAGGACGTTTTGCAAACAATTTTGTGATCCCTGTCTTTCTGTTTTTTATTTTTCATTTTCAAAACAATAAAAATGGCAATGTTTTTTGTTTTTGTGACTTTCTTGAACTCTTTTTTCTAAAATAAAGCATTAAACATGCAGAATTGATCTTACGGACTCCACTATAAACAGTTCTGTTATGGCTCAGTATGATTTCAATAATCCCATCTACCAAGCTGAAGAGGAGAGTGAGGAAGATTGTGAACTCCCTAAAGAACTGGTCAGATTATTGAAGCAGGAGGAAAGGGTCATCCAACCTCATCAGGAGGAGTTGGAGATTATTAATCTTGGTACTGAGGACGCCATAAGAGAGATCAAGACCGGGGCCGCTTTGAAGGAAGACGTCAAGAGAAGGTTGATTGAGATGCTGAGAGAATATGTGGAAATATTCGCCTGGTCGTACCAAGATATGCCTGGGTTGGATACAGATATTGTGGTACATAGGCTACCTCTCAGAGAAGATTGTCCTTCGGTAAAGCAGAAGCTTCGCAGAACTAGTCCTGATATGGCGGTCAAAATCAAGGAAGAGGTTCAGAAGCAGTTGGATGCGGGTTTTCTGTCAGTTACTACTTATCCCCCGTGGGTGGCCAACATCGTTCCCGTGCCGAAGAAGGACGCTAAAGTCAGGATGTGTGTCGATTACCGGGATTTAAACAGAGCAAGTCCGAAAGATGACTTCCCATTACCTCACATTGATGTATTGGTTGATAATACTGCTCAATCCTCGGTTTTCTCTTTCATGGATGGATTCTCTGGTTATAATCAGATCAAGATGGTGCCAGAGGACATGGAAAAGACGACATTCATTACACCTTGGGGCATGTTCTGCTACAAGGTGATGCCATTTGGGCTGAAGAATGCCGGTGCTACCTATCAGAGGGCTATGACGACTCTCTTTCATGACATGATGCACAAAGAGATTGAAGTGTACGTGGATGATATGATTGTGAAGTCGCAGACAGAAGAGGAGCACCTGGTAAACCTGCAGAAGTTGTTTGAAAGGTTGAGAAAGTTCAAACTGAGGCTGAATCCAAACAAGTGTACGTTTGGGGTGAGATCCGGTAAGTTGTTGGGTTTCATTGTCAGTGAGAAAGGGATTGAGGTTGATCCAGCAAAAGTAAAAGTTATACAAGAGATGCCTGAACCAAAAACAGAAAAGCAGGTTCGTGGGTTTTTAGGGAGATTGAACTACATTGCACGGTTCGTATCTCACTTAACTGCCACGTGTGAACCGATATTCAAATTGCTAAGAAAGAATCAAGCAATCAGGTGGAATGATGACTGTCAGAAAGCTTTTGACAAGATAAAAGAATATTTGCAGAAACCTCCAATCCTTATCCCTCTAGTTCCTGGGAGACCTCTGATAATGTACCTGTCAGTGACTGAGAACTCGATGGGGTGTGTAATGGGACAGCATGACGAGTCTGGTCGAAAAGAGCATGCCATATACTACCTTAGCAAAAAGTTTACCGACTGTGAAATAAAATATTCTCAGCTCGAGAAAACTTGTTGTGCTTTGGCCTGGGCTGCTCGCCGACTGAGGCAGTATATGTTGAACCATACTACCTTATTGATTTCTAAGATGGATCCAGTGAAATACATCTTTGAGAAGCCGGCTCTCACCGGACGTGTTGCTCGTTGGCAGATGATTTTAACCGAATATGATATCCAGTACACGTCGTAGAAGGCCATCAAAGGTAGTATTCTGTCAGACTACCTTGCCGAGCAACCGATTGATGATTATCAGCCGATGATGTTTGAATTCCCTGATGAGGACATCATGTATCTGAAGATGAAAGATTGTGAAGAGCCTCTTGTCGAGGAAGGACCGGATCCTGATGACAAGTGGACATTGATGTTTGATGGGGCTGTGAATATGAATGGCAACGGTGTTGGGGCAGTGCTTATCAATCCAAAAGGTGCTCATATACCTTTTTTCTGCCAGACTGACTTTTGATGTAACCAACAACGAGGCTGAGTATGAGGCTTGTATCATGGGTATCGAAGAAGCCATCGATCTAAGGATCAAAACTCTGGACATATATGGAGATTCCGCACTAGTGATTAACCAGGTCAATGGAGATTGGAATACCAATCAACCGCATTTGATTCCTTACAAAGATTACACCAGAAGAATACTGACGTTCTTGAAGAAGGTGAAGCTGTATCATGTTCCCCGGGATGAGAATCAAATGGCTGATGCCTTGGCTACTTTGTCTTCTATGATCAAAGTTCATTGGTGGAATCATGTGCCACATGTTGCGGTGAATCGACTCGAGAGGCCTGCGTATGTGTTTGCAGCCGAGTCTGTGGTTGATAAGAAGCCGTGGTATTATGATATCAAGAATTTCCTCAAGAGCCAGGAGTATCCTGAAGGTGCGTCAAAGAATGATAAGAAAACCCTGAGAAGGCTAGCTGGAAGCTTTTATTTGAATCAGGATGATGTGTTGTACAAGAGGAACTTTGACATGGTTCTGCTTAGATGCGTGGATAGACATGAAGCAGACATGTTGATGCAAGAAGTGCATGAAGGATCTTTTGGTACCCATGCTGGTGGTCATGCAATGTCCAAGAAATTGTTGAGAGCCGGTTATTACTGGATGACTATGGAATCCGATTGCTTCAAGTACGCTCGGAAGTGCCATAAATGCCAGATTTATGCTGATAAGGTGCATGTACCACCAAGCCCTCTGAATGTCATGAATTCGCCTTGGCCGTTCGCGATGTGGGGCATTGATATGATCGGGAAGATTGAGCCTACTGCTTCTAATGGACATCGCTTCATCCTGGTTGCGATTGATTACTTCACCAAGTGGGTGGAAGCAACTTCCTATGCTAACGTTACCAAACAAGTGGTTGCCCGGTTTATCAAGAAGGAAATCATCTGTCGTTATGGGGTTCCTGAGAGAATCATTACTGATAATGGTTCGAATCTCAATAATAAGATGATGAAGGAGCTTTGTAAAGATTTCAAGATTGAACATCACAATTCTTCTCCTTACAGACCAAAGATGAATGGTGCTGTAGAGGCGGCAAACAAGAACATCAAGAAGATTGTGCAGAAGATGGTCGTGACGTACAAGGATTGGCATGAGATGCTGCCTTTCGCTTTGCATGGGTACCGTACTTAAGTACGTACGTCGACCGGGGCAACCCCGTACTCCCTTGTGTATGGTATGGAAGTTGTCCTACCTGTTGAAGTGGAGATTCCTTCTCTGAGAGTCTTGTTGGATGTCAAGCTTGATGAAGCTGAGTGGATTCGAACAAGGTTCAATGAGTTAAGCCTTATCGAAGAGAGACGGTTAGCAACTGTGTGCCATGGGCAGTTGTATCAGAGAAGGATAAAGAGAGCCTTTGATCAGAAAGTGCGTCCTCGAAGCTATCAGACTGGTGATTTAGTTTTGAAGAGGATCCTTCCTCCCGGTACAGATAACAGGGGCAAATGGACTCCTAATTACGAAGGTCCATATGTTGTTAAGAAGGTTTTCTCTGGTGGAGCCTTGATGCTGACAACTATGGATGGTGAAGATTTTCCGTCCCCTGTTAACTCAGATGTAGTCAAAAAATACTTCACATAAATTGACCCGCTGGACAAAAAGAATAAAAGAGTCCAGGCAAAAAAGGGCATCCCGACGAACCGAAAAAAAAGAAGAAAAAGGTTCGGGCAAAAGTTAGGGATAAAGAATAAAAAGAATATGTACATCCGGTAAGTCGAAAACCCGCAAGGGCGGCTTAGGCAAAAATGGGTATCCCGGTAGATTGAAAACCCGAAAGGGCGATCCAGCCAAAAGAGGGATTAAAGCGAAGACTACAGTCTGAGTTATCTGTACTTCATCGCGCTTCAGTGTCTACCATCTCGAAGGATATGATCGGTCCAGTCATTCTTCTCAGAAAGCAAGGAATTTTGGGAGAAATTGATGATCTGTGAGTCATAACAGAATTGGGAAATAGTGGATGCCGTGTTCACATTGCTATTAGGATAGATTTTTCCTTTTGTGCGTAATTACCTCTTTCTAGGAATTGCTTCCTGATGTATTCGCCTTTTCAGGCCCATTTTCAATCAATAAAAGTCGTTATTCAGATAAATTGCTCTCTTACTTTTATTTTACTGTTTTGTTTGCAAAAACGTCCGAATTTTTGATAAACATTGCATATAAAAACATGAAGGCTAGACAATAACGTGCAGAAAGATAAAACATTTGAAAATCATTTTGAATGTTGAGTACACTTGAGTGTATCTTGTCCATGCAATCCCCTGGGGCATGGGTGTCTTGTTGATTGCAGATTATCACCTTTGGTTCCTGGCTGAAGCGGATAAGCCACGGTTTGTTCAAGGATGTTGTCAGCACTGTCCAGTAGTGTGAGAGGATGGGGATCTTCCCTGGAAGATGAAGCAAGTTCAGGACTCGTCTCCCCAGCATCTTCAAGATTAGGGATTCCTCAACAGGGTTGAGGATGTTTCCCTAGCAGGCACGGAAGTGGCTGTTTCCCCAAGCAAGGCTGAAAGCTTTTATAACTATTCATCCCCAGCAGATGAAGCAGGTACAAAGGCTATTGTTTATCCCCAGCTAGTCTGAAGATTGTTAATCCCCACCGAGTCTGAAGGATATTGTATCCCCAGCGGAGGTGTCAGTGAGTAGTTTATTCCTCAGCAGTCGGGTATGAAGTACTGTAATCCTCAGCAGGGTTGTGAATGCCTTTCCCCATCAGGGTTGTGAATGTTTTCCCCTAGCGGATCTTCCTAGCAGAGGTTTGTGTTAATGGTTTCCCCCAACAAGTTTCCCGAGTGGATCAGGTTCGGTGAAAACTATCCCCAGTAGAGTTTATCCTACCTGTGGATTGGCTGCTATTCTCGGCAGAGGTGTGTATTTGTTGTTTCCCTAGCGGAGTCCCCAAGTGGATTGGATTCGGTGGGATTTATCCTTTCTCCAGCAGCAATGATATTCCCCAGCACGGTTGAGAGGTTGGTGTGTTCCCCATACAGAGTCTCCCCAGTTGAGTTGGTTTCTCTGTCGTCCCCAGAGTATCAGATCAGCAAAGCACTCCCGGCAGTGCGTCTCCCCATGGAGTTGGAGAATTTATTCAGATTTGTGTGCTCAGCAGAGCAACCTGTTTGCTCCCCAGCAGGAGTTTTCTTCATTTGCATCTTGCATGTAGTAATCATTGCATCCTCAAAGCGCGTAGCATATCCATTCAATATGGGGCATTACGCCATAAAAAAATTCAAACATATGCATTCATGTGTTAAACCTAATCAGACTGTATCCCCGGCAGAGGCGGATCATTGTTCAAACGTCTGTACGGCACATTTGCTACAGTTGCTCCTGACAGCATTCAGGATTGATAATTCCCCAGAGAGGTTTATTTCCTCACCCGTCCGTGAAAGGAAAGTTTGATTCTCCCTAGTGAGATCCCCAGCAAGTGTTTAGCCTTGCCTTGCCGTATGTACATATCATCCTTGTGATACCGGTAAGTGTCGTGTCTGCACCTATGTGTAGTATTTCTTTGGTGTCGGTAAACATCATCTTTCGATGTCGGTAAACACCGAGTCTCACCCCAGTCATCGGTAAATGTCTGGTCATCCCTTGTTGATGTCGTTAACATCATCTTTCGATGTTTTTTCCATTCATCCGTTGATGTCTGGTCACCTCTCCGTTGGTATCGATAAACGTTGAGTTTTTCCTATTCGTCCGTTGACGTCTAGTTGAGTTTTTCCCATTCGTTCGTTGACGTCTGGTTGTGTATCTCTTTCCCAATCATCGGTAAATGTCTGGTCGTCTTTTTGATGTCGGTAAACATCATCTTTCGATGTCGGTAAACATCGG
The DNA here is from genome assembly GCF_024323335.1 of Lathyrus oleraceus. Taxonomy (NCBI): domain Eukaryota; kingdom Viridiplantae; phylum Streptophyta; class Magnoliopsida; order Fabales; family Fabaceae; genus Lathyrus; species Lathyrus oleraceus. Next base: position 246,929,663 of record NC_066582.1, on the reverse strand, counting down.
GTCTCACCCCAGTCATCGGTAAATGTCTGGTTGTGTATCTTTTTCCAGTCATCGGTAAATGTCTGGTCTGGTGTCCTTCCTTTGATAATAATCAAAGATCCCCAGTAGAGTCGTCGGTAAGCGTCTTGTCTGGTTCAAGTTGCAACTGAGACATGGACCTCAGTTGGTCCCTATCTAGCTCCATATCCATGTTGTACTTGTACTGTTTCACAAAAGTCTCACCTAGATCATTGAAACTGCGGATGCTTGCACTATCTAACCCCATATACCAACGGAGTGCAGCACCTGTCAGGCTATCCTGGAAATAGTGAATCATCAGATGATCATTATCTGTCTGGTTTGACATCTTGCGGACATACATCACAAGATGACTGAGTGGACAAGAGTTCCCTTTATATTTCTCAAAGTCAGGCACTTTGAATTTCACTGGTATCTTGACATTGGGCACCAAGCACAGTTTAGCAACACTCTTCCCAAACAGATCTTTTCCTCTCAGCGTCTTTAATACCTTGCACAGCTCAAGAAACTGGTCCTTCATCTCATCCTTCTTCTCATACACATCCGGACCCTTATACGGCTTAGAATGATAGATGGTATCCTCTACACGAGGCAAAGTATGCACAACTGGAGGTGGCATAGACATGACCGGGCTAGATGCCGACATGGAAGCAAAAGTGGGAGTGAAACCTTCTGGCACAAAATTCGGAGGCATTCCCCAAGGGAATCCAGCAGGCAGATTAGGAGCGAAGTGGGCGGTGGCAGGAGGCACAATAGAGGTTACCACTTCAGAAATAACTGTCCTCGCGGGAGGAGTTGCAGGAGTTGGAGAAACTTGGCTTTGGGTAGCAAGAACTGACTCCATCATGGCATTCAATCGGGAAATCTCCTCTTTCAAATCTCGGTTCTCTTGCTCAAGGTGTTCCATGATCTTTGGACGATTAGCTTTGGTGTTGTACCGGTGAGTCAGCTTGGCTAAAGCACAGAAGAACACCAATCAGACACCTGGCAAAAACCTGCTTATGCAAATGATACATGAAATGCAATGCTTGATTATTTTTATTTTCAAGGAACTTACTATATCATTTGCAAATATATAATATTTAAATGGCAATTGCAACAATTTGATATGACCAAAAAAACTCTTTTTATTTTATATAAATTGGAAGGATTATACTGAGTACAATTTCAGAAACCAAATGAAAAATACAAGAGAAAAGGAGACTAGTCATCCTAAGGATCCCTAACAACAATGTCAAAAGATCTGGCTGAAGGCGCGTACTTCCTTCGAATGCGAAGAATCTCGGTCTCAAAAGAAGCCTTCATCTGAGTCTTCTCGAGGACAAGTTGGTCAACAATCTTCTTCCAAGCAACGGAAGGCTGAGGCATGCTAGAAAATGAAACCTCTGGCTCTCTCTATCTCTTCGTCACTCGGTCTTCAAGTAGCTATGTAGCACCTCAAATTTGCACCTCCCATTTGTACATTCATCCCATTGTTTAGTCATTAAGATTGCATTAGCATTGCATAGCATGTTGCATTGCATCAGTCAAGCCTGGTCAGGAGATTCAATTGTGCAAGGCAACAAGAGCATTTTCTATGAGATCAAAGCCCTAGGGTGGTTTCAATGAGCCCACATGAATCAAGGATCATTTTGATGCAACTTGGCCAAGTGTTGAAGGCTCAGAACTCATCAGTGCATGTGCAAGTCATCTGAGGCCCATAAAAGTCAACAGAAGTCAACTGCAAAGTCAACTGTGGATTTGGAGGTGGGAAGTGATTAGAGATGCTTCATTCATGTTCAAACAAGTCTCATTTGACATTTCAAACACTCACATTGAAGAATTTGAAGTCAGGTCAAGACTTTCCCAAAATAGCAAGTGACCTATAATTTGGAATTTCCAAAAATGGAAAGGTTTTGGACCAACTTCAACTCAAGATTACATCATTAAGAAAGCTTCAAATGAAATTTTGTCCAACATGAAAGTTGAATATCTTTCTCTCCCATTCCCAAAAAGTCCAAGATCATGAATTTCTAATGTGTGGTTGAGGAGATACGATCCAATCATGGCAAAGTGTGTTTAAAAATTCAAATGGGCATAACTTTTGAACCAAGGCTCCAATTTGGGTGGTTCTTTTTGCATTTTGTTCATCATGACATGCACTTTCCAAACATCTCATTACATGGCATGAATTTCACTTGCATGATCATGTGCTCATTCATGAAGATTTTTGAAGGAAATTTCATAAAATCATTTTGGATGATTATATGCATGAAAAACCATTTCCAAAGCTTGCATGGGCCTTATTTAAGTGATTTTGGATCAGTATTGTACACTGTTCACGCATGCATGAAAGGCATGAGGTGGAAATGCCAATTTTCTCATACACCTTATAAATTGTTAATCTTGATTAACTTTGGCTTAAACTGGTTTTCAGAATGATTAGCATGGGGTATATAAGGATAATCTTAACTGATTTCATCATTAACATCCATTTCATATCTGAATCTTGAATTTGAACAAATTTTTCTCTCAAAATATTTTCCAATTTCTTCACACAAGGACCATTTTTATTGATGAATTCATGCTCATGAGGTGTTTTTGAGGAGATTTGAACGTGAACTTAGAGGAATTCGTGCCAGTTTGGACCATACATGAAACTTGAAGCATCCATGGAGTTTGTAAATTGAGCTGTTTTCACGTGTGCTTAAGCTTCTATCTCTTCACCAATTATCTCAACAAGCATTGTAGAGGATTTTTGGATCATCACAAGCCTTGAAACACGCAAAACTAGAATCTGCTCTTCGAGAGGTAGGATTTTTGACTCTCATAATTCTCAAATCCATGAGTATGATTGTGTAGATCTCGTGTTGTTGAGAATTCTGGTGGAAAAATCATTTGAAATGGTGCATTATTCATGAAGATATGAGTGTTTGTATTTTGAGTGTCCAATTTTGATCTCTTCGATTTGAACGATATAGGATGTTTTTGATTGATTCATTACTTGATCCGTGTTCACCATGAAAAAACCTTTTGAATGATGTTATTATTTTTGATTTCTGGAAACCTGCTGGGATTTCTGGAATTTGAAGATGAATCTTCATCTTCTTCATGATGAAGATGATGAATCTTCATCGTTTTTCAGAATAGCTACAGATTTGCTACGAGTTCTTCCTGCATTTGCTACGACCTTCATGCGTTTGCTACGAAATTCTGGGTTTTCCAGCGCTTAGGGTTTTAAGACCAAAACGGTGTCGTTTTGGTGAGCGCGCTACATTTGAAATTGGACCAGGTTCGATCCTGGCCGAGCGCTTTATTCAAATTGTTTTACATTTTCACATGTTTCCCTCCCTTTTCCATGCTTTGGTCATTTTTGATTTCCAAATTTTCTCCAAACTTCATAAAATCATAACAAATTGAAAATTGATCCAATTTCATCCCAATTTTTTGCAAAGTGCTCCTTATTTTGTCTAGTTTTTTATGATCATTAATTGGAAAGTTGTGCCTGGCTGGAAAAATAATTTGTTCTAGGATGATTGAATACATATGCATGTGTGATATTGCCTTGTTCTTGCCATCATAAAATGCTCAAAAATAATCCAATGGCTTTGAAATTTTGTGTGTAGTTTCTTAACACATTGATGGACATTTTAGCTTTAGTTTGACATTTTTCTCATGTATCATTTCTGTTTTATGCTTGTGTTAATATGGTGTGACAATTTGTGTCACACATTTGGTTGTCTGACTTGTACAATGTGATTGCCATGCCAAATGATCTCCAATGCTTCTGATTTTTTGTGTGATGGATGTTATGGATGTCTTGATTGCTCATGAATTTTTCCAGATTTATTTGAATCATTTCTGTTTTGATTGAGAATTTTCATTCATGTTGACCATTTGGATGCTTTGAAATTGCCTTTGACTTCACTTGATCATGAAATGCATTTGGTTAATGATTTTGATGTGAGCCTTTCTAGGATATTTCAATATGTGTTTGAAGTTGCTTTGTGTTAAATTTCAGTCCTTGTTTTGAATTTTTTCTCCATCTTTGACCCTAGGCTTTGACCTAGTGGTTTGTTGCTTACATGTGGGCTTTGATTTCAGGGTTAAGCATCCAAGTTCCATAGTTGATGATGCTTCATCATTTGAGTATTGATGTTTGCTTTTGATTGCTAACACTTGTGTGTTTTGTAGGTTGATGCTAACTCATTTGAGTTTGCCTTATGGCTTACACATTTTGTACATTGTCTGTCTGTGTGATGTTAACTGTTGATTGTTTGTCTGTACAGTTGAACTGATTGGTTTAGTGTTTTCACAGGTACTTAAGTTGCTTTGAGTTCATTTGAACTTTGCTTTGCTAGCTTGTGGTTTGCTTAGCACTGAGGTATAATTCTTCTGACTTCATGTAGTCTGGAAGACCTGTCCTGTTATGTGGGCAGGCACCTGTCTGAAGCCCTCCTTAAGAGGCAGTGCTTGTGTTTGTTTAATGTTGTGCCAAGCAGGTAAAGACCTCTTTAAAGGCAATTGGCAGATAAAAGGGATGTATAATCCATCCCCTGTTATTCAGTTGTGTCATTCACTTTGCTCACACACCATGTGTTGATGCATTGTGAATAAGAACCCAAGATCTTGTTGTGTCAGTCATCTGTGGAGAAGAGTTCCTACATTCTGAACTCCCACACCTTCTATTTGAGTCAAGCTCTCCCAGGCCAGGGATAAGAGCTGTGAGGTCTTACCCTCACTTCCCATTTCATCTGCTTCACCCTAACTCTCAATGTTAGGGTTAAGAGCTAAAAACACCTCATTCCAGTTGGCTTGTTTTTATAACCTAGCCTTGTATGAGCCCAATTGTTTGCATATAGCGTGTGTGCTTGCTTTATTGTGCTTGTATGTGTTTGATCGTGCTGTTAGGCTAGCTTGCTTCCTGTGCAAGTTAGGATAGAAACCTCAACATAGGGATCGTATGCATGACAACTTCTAGGCTCGAGTCGTAGTCTCCCTTTGTCTCTGGTTAGGTTAGAAGTTCTTTCCCTGTTTAGGGGAACTACGTCGCCCTGATCCTCATACCAGATGAGGTACGTAGGCAGGAGATGAGCTGATCTCTCCGGGCGCCCTTTTGTCTTTTTCACCCCTTTGTGTGTGTTTGGAGACTGACGTAAATCCAGCGATTGGCAGTCGGTTTCCTGTGTCTTGTTTGCTTGTTGGAGTCTGACATAAGCCCAGCGATTGGCAGTTGGTTTCCTGTATGTGTGTTTGTTGGTTTGGAGTCTGATGTAAGTCCAGCGATTGGCATTCGGTTTCCATGTTTGCCTGTTGGTGTGGAGTCTGACGCAAGTCCAGCGATTGGCAATCGGTTTCCTGTGTGGGTTTTGTTTGGCGTGCGTTAGCCGAGCTACGAGTTCTCTGATTCTTTCTCTGGTTAGAGAAGATACGTATGCATAGGATGCGACATCCTAGCGAGCACGTTCCGCTTTTCCCCGAACTACGTTGACTCTGATGTTTGTGCGAACAAACTACGTAGGCCCAGGATGCGATATCCTGCCGAGTCTCGTTTCTTTTGTCTTTCTGTGTTTCCTTTCAGCCTTGTGCAGTGTTTGAGCAGTCTTTAGCAACCTTTCTTCTATTCTTTTGTGTGTGGATCCCGTCGAGTACGACGAATGCGTAGGGGTGCTAATACCTTCCTTTCGCATAACCGACTCCCGATCCCATCTTTCTCTGGTCGCGAGACCATGTCCTTTCCAGGTTTACTTCGAGCGTTTCCTTTCCCTCTTTGGGATAAATAACGCACGGTGACGGCTCTGTTGTTTCGTTTTCCCGCCGGTTTTTCGCGTAATGTGACAAGCTCAATCAGTGCATCTTTGTCCTTAGACTCCAACTGCAACTCTTCATGCTTCTTGCTCAAAGCACGGAAACGCTCTTCCCACATATCCTTCTCTTGCTTCATCTTGATGAGCATGTCTTCCAACTCCTCTACATCTTGGTTAGGGAGAGTTAATGGCTAAACCACAACCATATACATAGGTCTTTCACATGGATAAGGCATTTTCAACTCCATAGCTCTCTTCTTCACCTAAAGAGTGTAAGCTTCCAAAGCTACACAATTGCACGGACCAAGCCCGGATCTTCCTTTCCTATGCACATTATGCCAAGCATGCACAATCTTCTACTTCAAATGTTGGGGATCTTTACCCTCTTGATAGAAAAGACCTTCTAACAAAGTGTTATTAGGTTTATCTCTCAAGGGGAACCCAAGTTGACAACGAGCCAAAGCATGGTTGTAGTTAATTCCTCCTTGTGTACCAATGAGAGGCACATTGGAGAATTCACCACGACTATCAATAATCTCCAAACTGCTTAAGGACGGATCATACCAAACTATATCATCATTAGTGAGAGACATAAGTCTCTGAGACCACCTTAGACATTGTTTCTTCTCCACAAAAGCAAGTGTCTGAGGCAAGTGCGAAATAAACCACTTGTACAGAAGAGGAATGCAATAGACAATTGTTCCACCACCTTTAGAATTCCTTAGATGCAAAGAGAAATACATATCACCCAACAGAGTAGGCACAAGATTCCTAGTCAAGAAAAGTCTAATGGCGTTAACATCAACAAAACCGTCAATGTTAGGGAACAAAGCTAATCCATAGATGAGCAACATAAAGATAGCTTCAAAAGCATCCACACTACCAGCTTGAGCAAAAGTGGTAGCTTCCTTGATGAGGAAAACATATGGAAACCCAAATAACCCTCCTTTCTTCACCCAATGAGCCTTTATCTCAGACTTCTTCAAGTAAAGGGCTTCAGAAATAATACTAGACCGAGGAATCTCCTCCAATCCACTAAAAGGTACTCTACTAGAAACAGATATTCCCAAAAAATGAGAGTACTCCTCCAAGGTAGGCACAAGCTTAAAATCTGGGGAAGTGAAACAATGGTAGAGAGGATCATAGAACTGCACCAATACACTCAAAAGTCCTTCAACCACATCAGCAGATAAAACGGACAGAAGCTTCCCATGAAGTTGTTTGAAGTCCAAGGGATCTAATACAAAAGATGCTAGCTTCCTTAACTCTTTCAAGTCTGGACATCTGAAACTGTACTTCTTAGTGTTCCTTTGTCCATAATCCATGGTCTGAAAATATTTGCAAATGACACCTTAGTTCCTTGAAATTTTGTGTGATGAATGTTATGATGCGCATGAAATGCATGAAGGCAACAATCACAAGTAAGGGATCACACACAAGGCAAAAAAAGGTCAAGGGATGAATCAAGTCATTGTCAAGATCAATCATCCATTTTGGTGGATTATGGTTTACACCTTATCAACACCCAAGTTCCATTGATATTGACAAGACTTGATCGGATCAACCAAGAATCAAAGGTTTGTTGCAAGTCACGAGCATGGAGTCCGGGTAAGAACCATCCCAAAGGAGTGAACTAAGGATAAAACCTGTAGATTATGTTCTAAAAAGTTCCCATAGTTTTAATTCCACCTATCAGATATTACAGGTTAAGATGACTGACTCATCGACCCATAATATTCTCAAGAGAAACTCGTTTGAGTGTAGTATCACGTAACAAGTGTTATCAAGTCTACACCTGAACAGTTTCCGCACTACGTCCTAAATAGGCCAAGATGGGTTAGGTGTTCTAAGGTCCTCAGCTTCTCAGACCCAATTAGAAATAGTAATGCCTAACCACAAATACTTGTGTGACATTTCCAAATCCAAAGGAGTCTCCACTGAGCAGATGGATCTCAAGCCAACTTGTTAAGGACTACTCCACACAAGTCGAACATGACTATACCATCCTCCTATCTTAATTGCGCTCAAGTTCGGGTTAGAACTTATCTCACCACTCAGAGATCACCAAGCACAACAAGCAGATTATATCACACATACAGATATACAAACATCACATATATACAAATATATTCACACAAAAAGTAGGCTAAACCCACTGGAGACTACTCCTCAGCAGAGTCGCCACTTAATTTCTGTAGCGGGAAATTCATGATCATCAAGCTATTGGCAAGCTAGAGATCAATTAACAAGAGTCGCCACCGTGCCTTTATTGTTTCCAACGGAAAAGGGAAAAAGTACGAACAAAACCCAATTAGTAAGAAGTTTTAAAAAAAAACTAATAAAAATCAGAGATCACAGGTAAGGGGGTTGGTTACACAGAGGGAAGGTGTTAGCACCGAAAGTGTCATAGGTACTCATAGGGAGCCCTTTTTGTGTGCATATGTATTTTGTACAAAGTGATGTTTACAAACAAATAGAATGGGGGGATGAGAAAAGAATTCATTAATTATATTGTTTGTGTTTGACAAGACCTTTGGTCTTGTGCCTACGTACCAACATATAAATGAGGGATCAAAACCTCGTAGTTCGTGCTATAAATTTCAAAATGAGTGTGTTGGTTTTAACAAAATTTAAGTTTGAAAGGCACAAAGGCCTGAAACTGGTTTGAATGAGTTAGTTCTTTTTGGTTTTTTGAAAGTTTAAGTCAAGTATAGTTAAGTTTATTTACAAGTTTGATTTAAGAAAATAAGTTTGAAAATGCAATGGCATAAGGCCAAAGTTTCTATCTTTTGCAAAAGTGGTCTAAGTTTAGAACAAAAGTAGTTCACACAAAGAAGGTTTTGAAAATGGAGGGAGAGATTTTTGAAATTAAAGAGATGGGGAGAAGATGAATAGACTACCCTATGCACAAAAAATTAAAAGTTTAGAGTTGAAAAGATCTGACCAAATGGGTAGCAATCCAATAGACAAGTATGTCAATAGAAACCCGGAATTCCCTTGGACTTTTAGAATCAAGCCACACACAAATGCACAATTATATCAATCTTGAAGAGCAAATGCATCAAATAAAGATGGCCTCATCCAAGCTTATCCCCTTCATGATCTTCTTCAAGATAGCCTATGTAGCAGATGAATTCCACAAGTCACAGGTTCAACATAACAGCTTAACAATGATCAATGTTGCAGATGAACTGGAGAGATCTTGAATGATGTATCAGATGAATTTCAAATTGCAAGTACTTGGTTCTTCAACAAATTGGCATTGGCCAAGTCCATTAACAAAGGAATGTTCCTAAATTCTAAGTCCAATTGGGCAAGATCAAACCAACAGTCCACTCAAAAGTCTTTTAGGGTTTTTGTTGTTATTATGTATATTAATGGTCAAACACCACACAAGCAAACAAAGTAACACACAAAGTATATCACACAATATGGTCCAAATGGACAAAGTGAAAATTACATTAACATAAACAATTAGAATGATATGGATAATGGCAAATGATATAAAGTGCTAAAAGTAAATTGCATTAAAGTAAAGACTTGAAATTAAAAGTTAATGGTTAGTAAGTTAGTAGTTAGTTTTATTTTGATTTTTGATTTCAAGACATTCTTTGGATAACACTCAACCCACTTGCCACAAGCATGGATCCTTGAACCAAAACATCTTCCAAAGGAAGGAAAGAAGGCCAAGTTTCTACACAATACCATGGAAAAGGGGAGACCTACAATCTCACTAACTAGAATGCTTATGCCTTTTGTGTCACAAATTTAGCTCTATGTTAAGCAATCATAATTGGACTTATGTAGAAGTTACAACTATTTGAGGTCGGGCAATGGACTTTTGGTGTTAATGCATGTTGGAGACATAGTATTATGAACTATGCCCATTAAACATACCACACACAAAAATATGCAAAAGGTGTGACCTAATCTCATCCATACTCATGTTAATCTTTCAATCAACTAGCATTATGACTTTTAGATGTCATTGGCCAATTGAAAATGGATGAAGATAGGGAATTAGATGAAGAGGGAAAGGGATGAATGAGATCACAAATTGGTCAAAGGAGGACTTTTACCAAATTAATATTATTCATTCATTTTGGGAGATGGCATGTACATTCCATCAATCCCCTAAATTCAATAATATTAACTTGAAAAATTCAAATCAACCTTGACCAAGGCCCAACAACAAATGAGAAACTCAATTAAGTCAATCCAAATGGTCAACACAATTAAAATGACATTTATTCAATTAAAAATAATAAAATAATGCATTAACTTCAAATATGTTTTGTCCAAATCCTAAAATCTCATCAAAACACCAAATAAATGGCCATGAGATTTATCATAGGTCAAAGGACCTTGGAGAAAAAATTTCATAATTTTTGGACACTTAAAAATATTTTTAAACAATTAAAAACAAATGAAAAATCAATTAATTCATGAAAAATATTAATAATGATCCAAAAAATAATTTTAATTCAGAATATGAAAGAGAAAAATATTTGAATTTTTTTGGATCAATATTAAATTTATTATGAATTATTGAAGAAAATGGAATTAAAATAAAATTTCAAAAATTCAAAAATACGTGGACCATCAGATCTCCCTCATTAATTGAGGTGGCAGATCTGATGATCCAAAACGCGCGTTCCATGTGTTCCTGAGTCAACAACGCTGTAACATGAGTAATCACAAGGCACAACTAAGATTAAAACGTGGAACATGGATCACACGGTTCAGACTCAAGACACATCATCACCGGAGCCAGAGCTCCGGTTGTCTTCTCCGGTGAGCTTCACCAGACTGGTCAACATGACTCATCACCAAAATGTAAAACAGGGACATGATTTTAAAGAGAAAACATCACTGAGCACGGATATCACCTCCAATTCATCCAATTCCAACTATATTGAGAGATATGTGGAATTGAAAAATGAGGTTCATGATCTGAGTTGCTTCGATTTGGCCTCAAAGCAACTCAATCTTCTTACCTACATTGGTAGGACTTCAGACAACTCAAGAATCAATGGAATTAAGCAAGAATCAAGGAGAATCGAAAAGTTTAAAATTTCTGCAAATTACCTTCGATGGAGGTCTGAGCTTGCTAGATCTTGATCTGAATCGTGCTTGGCTTCACTTCAATTGCTTGCAGGAGAGGAATGGAAAGGCTTAGAAGCAATGGATTCCTGGAGAATTGAATTCCAAAATAGTGGAGATTCAAGCTCAAATTCAAATGAATTTATCAGGGTTATCCTCTTAGAATGAAAGGTTTTCAATGGGGATTCAAAGCTGGCGCAAGGTGTGTGTGAATTCTGAGCATAAGGGCCTCAATTTATAGAGAAATCAAATAATATTTGCACACTCTTTCCACTTTCCAAATTTGGTAAAATGATGATGCCATGCTGCATGGGCGCGCATAGGCCCATGGAATGATGGTTTGAAAGTCTAAATGAATGATCAGATGCTTTGAAGATGGATTGGGTTGCAAGGTACATGTGCATTGTCACTTGAAGATTGATCCATGCCAAATGATATCAGCCTGTTTAAGCCATGTGCAGTCTATGCATTTCTCATCTAAAACGAATGAAATTGAGCTATTTGGAAAGGTGAGATCAAGAGGAACAAGTTTGATGTTTAACACTTTTTCATTTGGAGCTTGGAACTTGGATATATTTGAGGTGGAAGTTTGGAAAAATTTGACATATCAAATTTTTTCTAAGTGTCAATCCATATGTCTTAATATTCCACCTTGCTTAAATTTTTATGGGAGTTTCAAATGAGAAACGTGTCTTTTCCAAAGTTGTAGCTCTCTCAAATACCTTCAAAATGGTCACAAATTTAATGTCATTTGGATTTGAAATTATAGAGTTATGCATTTTTGAAGTTTGGAAAAATCACTTGATCAATGGTATAGGTCAAAAGTGACCTATAATGTAGCCTCATATCAAATGTTCAAAGAAGTTGAATTTGCTCCCACTCCATAAATCAAAGTTGAATTAGACACATTTAATTTCATTTTGAAACTTGGAAATCTTTCATCTCATAAAAACTGAGCAAGTTATGGCCTTGGGAAGTTGACTTTCAAATTAGGGCTTAGACAAAATGACCAATAATCTTTCAACATAGAAAATGATTTTCCAAGAAAAACTAGCTCTAGGTCTCAACATGAAAGTTTTTTATAATTTAATTTAGAGTAAGTTTTCTCTTGGAATAATTTTCATATGATGAAAATTATAGGATATAGGGTCTAGGGAGACCCGGTTTTGGTCAGATGAATTCATCTGGCCAACCACCATCAACCAACTTGCTAACTTCCAATTCTATTAACTTTCTTGTCTCATGGTATATCATATATGCATAAGATGATTAAATTTGAAGTGCCCCTTGAGAAATTTGATCAATTTGTGAGATAGCTTGTTGGAGAAGTTACTCAAGATACCTAGTCAAACTAGGGTTTCCAAGGCAAATCATCCTCAAACTCTTGAAGCAAACTTGATAAATATAACATGTAGGAATCATTGGGACTCATGTATGATGCTCATAACCATTCTTGGATCAACTCTTGATTATGCTCTTTGTTCATGAGGGTCTCAAACCCTAGATGTGATCAATGAATCAAGGAGATCATGCCCTACCTACAAAAGAGTTAGACAACTACAAAGACATATTTTTGGTATTTTGGTATTTTGGTTAGTAAAATGATAAAATACAAGTATGATATAATCACAAAATGCTTGGTGATCTCTCCCAAAACAAACCCAATGAAAGAGGGGTAAGGAGGATGTCGAGGCATGATCCCAATGCTAATGCTTATGATGAAATGCATGAGGGATCTTAGGGTCAAAATTGGGATCTTACAACTTGAAGTATATATTAGGAAATTTATTATTCCTTCTAGCCCATAAGCATTGTACTTTTTTAGAGAAGGTGGAAAACTCATAATCTTTTGTTGCTTCTGCAAGATGTCCATGTTCTAGTTCTTCGTCTTGTAGAGCCTTGATCTACTAACTTTAGATTTCAAATAAATTGACATTGGATTTATCTATGATTCATATTCATCATTATATACCCCATGATTCCAAAGGGAGATAATGATATCTTCAAGAGGCAAGACATTCAGATCCTTTGTTTCTTCAATATCAGTCATCTTTGGTCTCCATAAACTCCTAAGTGTTTTCTTGACATAATTAAAATTTGTATAACTTGTGTTTAACACTTTGAATTTAGTGACTAAAGTTGAAATCTATAAAACATGGTCTCCACATTTTCATCTTCTTTCATGTTGAACAACTCATACTTTTTATCAAAGAATTTGCTTTAGATTTTTTTACTTTCCTATTTACTTAATAATTTATACAAAATGGATCATAGATTTTTTTTATTGGTTCAATTTTTCTAATCTTATCACATTGTTTTATTGGTTCAATTTTTGTGATCTTATCATATTGTAAGTCATTTTTTGAGGATCATCCATAGATAAAGGATGAATGTATTTTCCTTCAATATATTTAGGATGATCGTAACCTTTGTTCACTAAACTGCATAGTTTTAAATATTGGGGGGGGGGGGGGGGGGGGGATAAAGAAACTATAAATCTTATCTTTCCATTAGACATAAGAGGTTTGATTGACTAGGGAGTGTTGGTTCCTTCATCATCGTGCTTTGAATGATCAAACATTTTTTAATAAATATCTTTTACTCTTACATGTTTAAGTGTTTAAATAAGATATTGTAGTTGTGATGTCAACTAGAGGTGAGAAAAACACAGAAAAAAATGAAGGTTTGTATTGTGTTGGCCGAATTAAACTTTTCCCGTTTATTTCGAATGAAATACAGGTTCACTATAATAAAAAATGACAATATAACTAAGATATTTACTAGTCTAACTGACATATATCTTTGATTTCAAATACAAATAAGTGTTTCTAATTAGATGTCTTTGTAATATGACTTGCAATTATCCCTTTGAGTAATACAATAAGATAGGTTAGTAAATGATTGGGTGTTTACAAATATCTTTCAATAGAGGAATGTAAACAAATCTAAGCATACAAATGCATGTGTTTGAATATTTCAATAGGAAATCGTATACGATAAAATCACTTGATTACTCATTTCTTTTCTTTTAGTAGATCTTATTATTTATATGTTCTTTCTTTCAAAGTTCATTTCTTTTATTCACATGTTGACTCTCAAATGTTTAATCACAAAGTTGTTTCAATATTGTACAATGCGATGAATAAAAGTATGAAAGTTAAGAATTTATATAACTTTATTTTTTATGATGGTTTAATGATAATTACTTTTAGATTAAGGAACCGTTGTGATCTTTATACCATTACAACCAGTTATTTCATGTCTTTTGTGCTTATAACAAGTCTATTCGCATACATCATTATACCTTTTGTTACATAAAGTTTGTATAAATGTACATTGTGTATTATTATTTATTTGTCTCAATTTGAATGTTTGAGAAGGAAAATAATCAATTTATTATTTTTAAGAATAAGCTTTATTGATGGCTTCCATAGAAACAAACAAACAGAGGATAACAACTTTACCTTCTACCAAATAATCCAAACATTGATTTTAAGCTTATAGTTGACCAAAGGAACTAGACGATGACTTGAGTACCATGACTGAATGATAATGTTGATAGCATGTACCACTAGGTATCAGAGCAAGTCCTCATGACACACGCCCAGAGGATGCTTCAACGAGTGCATTACTACAATGTTTTAATGATCACTTGTATTTATATGAAATATTTCAAATTCATCTATTATACAATATTATACTTTTATAGAACTTTATTACTCTTTCTAGAGGAAAGACTACAGTGAATATATTTAAAAAAATTCTACACATGTAACAAATGTTAGAAGGTAAAAATGCTATCATATATTATGATCATCAAAACCAAATTAAAGAACATTATCTTCAAATGGTTCTTAGTTTAACAATAGTTGCTCTAAATGCTAAATTGTGAGGTTTAGGTTGGTAGAGGATATGCAAATTCTTGTTTTATCTAATACTATATTAAGTTCTCATTAGTGTCTGACTTGGCATCGAAAATAGAAGGAGACAAGTTTAAGTTGTCTTATTCGTTAGACATGTGACTCCAAACATATGAGAACGGTGAACTATGAATGTTTGAAAAATGTTGATTGAAAATAAAATCTTTACAAAAATCAGACCTTAAAATAGTAAAGAAATAAGCAATAGAAAAATAAGTATATGGATAAATAGAGGAAGATTTTTTTTAAAGTAAAGGAGATAAGGGAAAGATAAATGCACCATCAAATTATAGAGGTTCGATCTAAATGAATATGACCTAATACTCTATCCAAATATTCTTTTTTGAGAGTTTACACTATCTTGAGAGCTTTTAATAGGATGTGCCCACAAACTTTATTTTACAAGGATTTGAAGTTTAAGGGTTAACTTCTAGCCAAACAACGAATATAGTTTTGACTGACTATTTTTTGAACCAAACAAAGTTTTGCACGGGCTGACCTCTAAACCGAGATGAAGTTTTATACTGGCTATCCTTCAATACGACATGAAGTTTTATATTGGCTATCCTCCAAACCGACATGGAGTTTTATAGTGTCTATCCTCCTAACCAAACCAGGGTTTTACACGAGTTAATCTCGAACCAAGATGAGATTTTACAAGGGCTAATTTTGAACTGATAGAGCTTTTACACCGAGGCTGGTCTCAAGAAACTTTGTGAAGATTTTATTAGCTTATCTTCACAAACTGAACAGGAGCCTTTGAAGAGGGCGAAACTCACGATCCAAACAAAGACTTCCCAAGATAATCCCTAAACAAAACAAGAGTTTTTACTAGTTTAACTTGCAACCCACAACTTCTTATAGAAGAATACTTTACTTAAGATATAATATACTCTTGGTTATATTACAAATATTCCCTTCACTCATAATAAAGATCTTCACTAAGCAGAAGATCACTCTCAAACACTAAGGCAAAATTCAAGTGAAAAAATGAGAGATTTATAATAAAAAAAACGAGACATTGAAAAAATAGGATCAAAGATCATTTTCTGAATTGTTTGAAATGATATAAGAGCTCTCTATTTATTGGTCAAAGTATGGTATAGATTTGGAAACAATCAATGGGTGAAATAAGTGTATAATTGATTAGGATAATTAATTATTACATCTCAAAATGGAATGTTTTATTTTATAGTTATTGCCAATCATTAAGAGACTTGTTCCAATCGATTGTGAGCTTTGCAAATTGAAATAATTAATTATAGCACTAGGGCTAATCTATTATTCTTCATAAAAAAGGCTTTCAATTGTTCACTTAGTTTCCTAATCAATTAACTAGGTCTTAACAATATTTTTAGGTGATTTTAACAAATTAAAAGAGGCTTATCAAATGTTTTAAGTATGTATATGATTTTGCCTTGGTAATTCTATAAATATCCTTGTGCCTTTACAAGACTCTGGTCACTCAGACAGACACGACCAAACGAACTTTCACACTTTCTCTATTTCACAACTCTGAAGTTATAAGTCTTGACATCATTATCTTTGACTTTAACATCACACGAGAAATTTAAATATTTAGCTTGATAAGGCTTGAGAAGTCTTCAATTTGATTACCATCATCAGAGAATTGAGAGTCCAAATCACCAGAGAATCTTGAAGCATAAGTTTTCACTTGAGTGTCGTTGGACAATATTATTGATTTCAAAGAGATAGCTTGACTATTGAGGTTGAGCATTTTCGGTCGCTTAAACTATATTTAAGAGATAAGAACTTCACTAGATATCGTTAGATATCATGTGTTGTCATCATCAAAACCAAACAGTTGATTACATCTTTGATATCAACAAAGTACTTAGAAGCCCAAATTTCTACATTATTGAGAAATCAAGAAAGTAATCCCTAAAGCCATGTTATTGTTATGCTTTTTATTGTAGTAGTTTTAGAGATCAGGTGAAGAGACTTACTAATCACAGTTCATCTATCTATTATAATATATTAAATTTGAGTCACAAACTATTTTGTTGACAACTCATTCTTTAATTTGTCACATCATTAAAAATGTGACGCAAGACTCTTCAAAACACAACATTCTAAAAGTTCTTATTCATTGTAGACATAAGTGTAACGCTTCATGTATAAATCTCGTTTAATTAAAAGATTTCTATTTTCATATTCCACGAGTCATCTCCTTTTATTCCTCTAACTTAAAATCTAGTATACCCATTTATTTATTTCCTTTACATCTCCATTTCATATATAATGTTACATCGAAACACATATTATTATAAGTTACATACACACACACATACAAATTATATATTCACCATTAATCAAACCTCAAACTATTAATCTTTCATTCTATTTTCTATTATGCGCACACTTATTTTCTATAAAAAAAATTAAATTAATAAATTTTCAAATAATTTCACATGATCAAATTAATTAATTTTTTTTACAATGAATAAAATTAAGATAACCTCTATTTACATCAATGCTTTGGCATAATTAACCTATATATAAAAATATAAACCAAGGGAGAAGGAGTACACCATAACATAACATAACATGATGTGCATTAAATACTAACTACTGTATTTTTCAACAGATTTCTAATAAATTAATAATTTCATATTTGATATTAAATAAAATCCATATATTTAATTTTTATTATATTTTTAAAAATGTACCCGTCAATCTCTCTCTCTCTCCTCGTCTGATCCACTGTGGAGGCAGAATGGTGTATATATACCACCACCTAATGTCGTCTCCATCTTCAAACTTAGTACTAACTATTCTTCCTATTCTTCATTTCTTCTTCAAAAACTCTTTACTTATTCTTAAAAAAACACTTTTTAGTGTCATAAAAAGACATCAACAACAACAAAGACATTGAACAAGAAACAACATGAAGTATGTTCTTGTAACTGGAGGAGTTGTTAGTGGACTTGGTAAAGGTGTTACAGCAAGTAGTATTGGTTTACTTCTCAAAGCTTGTGGACTTCGTGTCACTGCTATCAAAATCGGTATCTTTTCTTTTGTTTGTAAAAATAAACATACATATACATGCATTCTTTTTTTCATGTTTTCTACTTTATTTTGCTGAAATAGCCCCTGCCCTTTATTTGTTTTTCTATAAAGTTTCAACCTTTCAAGGTTTTTAGTTCTTTCTAATTCAAATCCTTTCATGGGTTGTCTTACATTTTTGTTATACTTTTTCAGATCCTTACTTGAACACAGATGCTGGAACAATGTCACCTATTGAACATGGAGAAGTTTATGTGTTGGATGATGGTGGTGAGGTACACACAAACAAACAAACAAACAAACACCATTTTCTTTTTGTGATTTCAATTTTCAAGGACATGTCTAAAAGGGCATAAACAAATAATAAATAACAAAACCAACAAAAATGGTGTCAACTTTATGTGTTTTTTATTTTGTTTTCTGAGTAAAAAGCAGTGTCTTGTAAGAAGGGAAAAAAAATGAAGAATCTTGACCCTTTTGTTTTTTGAAAGGTGGACCTGGATCTTGGAAACTATGAGCGCTTTATGGATGTTAAGTTGACCCGTGATAATAACATAACTACAGGGAAGATTTACCAGGCAAGTTTTCCTTGTCATCATGTTCATGGAATTATGGTCCTTTTTTTTTCTCACCTGTCACAGATTCTCAAGATCATTGTTATGAATTTACAACAAACTCCTTCGTCTGTTAAAAATTCTAACCTTACTGTTTTCATAATTTTACAGTCTGTCATTGATAAGGAGAGAAGAGGAGACTATTTAGGAAAAACTGTACAGGTACTACTGCTTAATCAATTTAAGTAATTAACTGCATGTTTGGATCAGTAGCAAATTTGATGAAATCACTAGTGGCACTTTGATTTTGTTGAAGCTTAGTCAAAATTACTGTAGTAATTTTGCCAAATTCACAGTTTATCAAGTTTGTTATGATTAACTAAGATCTTGATGATGTTTGGTTTTGATACTATGGTGTTATTTTCTTCTTTAGGTTGTCCCTCATATAACTGATGCTATTCAAGATTGGATAGAAAGAGTGGCCCACATACCAGTGGATGGAAAAGAAGGTCCAGCTGATGTATGTGTCATAGAATTGGGTGGAACCATAGGTACATACACTTTTGTAAACATTCTACACTCTTCTTCATGGTTAGGATTAGATTGTTTCCATTGTTTTATATGAAAATTCATAACAATAACAATATCCCTTGATCTGGTTGGTTGCAGGTGATATTGAGTCCATGCCTTTTATTCAAGCATTAGGACATTTTTCATATAGAGTAGGTGAGAATACTTGATTTATCAACAAAGTCTTCCGGTTGGTTTTAAAATTTTCCGGTTACACCGCGCGCACCTTTATATTGCAGTAAATTATGGCCGCAATTGCGGTTGGAGAGCTTAGATGTCCATTTTAATAGTTGTTATATGATATATATCTCATTTGCAGGTGCTAGCAACTTTTGCTTGGTTCATGTTAGCCTTGTTCCTGTTTTGAATGTTGTTGGTGAACAAGTAATGTCTTAGAACTCTAAATGGCCTTTGAGATCTATGAAGAGAATTGTTTTATTTTCGTCTAACGTAGAAAATAACCTTTTGTTGTGTTCAGAAAACAAAACCAACACAACATAGTGTGAGAGGACTTAGAAGCCAAGGGCTGACTCCTCAAATCTTGGCATGCCGCAGCACAATGGTTATTCTCTCTTTCTTTGCCTCCTCCCATGAACAAATGTGCAGGCGGACACCAACATAACCGCAATGAAATCATACTATTCTTTACAATAACTTTTTAATTTAGGATTCTAAAATTCAATTTTTTCTCTCAGGCGCTAGATGAGAATGCAAAGACGAAGCTCTCTCAATTTTGTCTACTTCCGGTATGTTTTTGTAAACCATAAATATATTTTGATGTATATGACTTCAAATGATTTCTGGTTAGAGTTTTCTTTCTCTACTGAAGTTGCATGATGTTTTCAGGGGGAAAATATAATTACTCTTTACGATGTTCCCAACATATGGCACATTCCTTTGCTTTTAAGAGTAAGTTTTCCTCCCAAACTGCTGAACTACAAGTCATCTTATAATTTTTAGGTACCTTCTTACAAACTATCTTCTTCTTGTCTATAGGATCAGAAGGCTCATGAAGCAATATTTAAAGTGCTGAACCTTACAGGGTTAGTCTATTTTATGGACACGATGAATATCGACAATCTTTTTATCTCTTCTTATTTTTCTGAAAGGCTGAAGTGTTGGTTTATTGTATATGCAGTATCGCTCAAGAGCCTAATTTAGAGGAATGGACTTGTAGAGCTGAATCTTCTGATTTACTTCATGAACCAGTGAGTACTCAAGAGCCAATCTTTATTATATTACTATCATTGATTATTGGAAAGAGTTATATTTTTATTTCTTGAAAATTGTAGGTTCGTATAGCGTTAGTCGGGAAATATACATGCCTTTCAGATTCCTACCTCTCAGTTCTAAAGGTGGAGTTAGCTTTAACTTTATTATTGCATTAATCTTATGGCTTCCTGATTTTTTTGGCTTTTCTCTGGGCCTAACTTCCTAACATGCTTACTCGCAAATTTCGGTCTGCTTCATGAAGTACACATGCTTGTGTTTTTTTTTTCTGTTATTTACCTATGTTGATACATCTAATATTAATTTCAGGCCTTAATTCATGCTTCTGTTAGTTGCCAAAAGAAACTTGTTGTGGACTGGATTTCAGCTACCAACCTCGAAAACGCGACTGCGAAAGAGGTTACACCCATTTTTGAATCATTATGTAACAAGAAAACTTTATCAACTATTAATTATTCTTCATAATAGCATCTTCATATTTTTGTTCTTATTTAACAATATTGCAGAATCCTGATGTTTATAAGGCATCGTGGAAGTTATTAAAGGGTGCTGACGGTATTCTTGTTCCTGGAGGCTTTGGTGATAGAGGAGTGCAAGGAAAAATTATCGCAGCTAAATATGCTCGAGAAAACAGAATTCCATACCTCGGCATCTGTCTTGGAATGCAAGTTGCTGTCATAGAATTTGCACGATCCGTGCTTGGTTTAAAAGATGCTAATAGTACTGAAATTGATCCAAATACCAAAAGTCCATGCGTCATATTTATGCCTGAGGTATCTACATTAGTTTATTTCGATCAAGTTCTAAAAAACATATGCCATTTCTTTCCCTATTTGTGATTTATTTGAACTGTTTTGTGTAGGGATCAAAAACACACATGGGAGGCACCATGCGTCTTGGATCGAGGAGGACATATTTCCAAACTAAGTTATGCAAATCTGCAAAACTGTGAGTGTCATTACTTGGCTGAATTTTTTGAGGACATGTTTCTTTGTGCTTACGCCGATGACTGAAATTTATTAAGATTCTAACACATAGACCCTGCCTCTTAGGTATGGCGGCAAAAGCTTCATTGATGAGAGACATCGGCATAGATATGAGGTGAACCCTGATTTGGTAACTAGCCTTGAAAATTCAGGTCTTTCCTTTACCGGAAAGGACGAAACTGGTCAACGCATGGAGGTACTAAAGATATTCTCATGTAGCTTTTTAAATTAACATAAACATATATGCTGTAAAGATAAAATTTTGCGATGTTTTTCATGTTACAGATTGTTGAGATACCGAATCATCCTTATTTTGTCGGAGTCCAATTCCATCCTGAGTTCAAATCAAGACCAGGAAGGCCTTCTCCAGTGTTCTTAGGTATTTCTATGTTACATTTCAATTCTATTTTGACTTAAAGATTCTGAGATGCTAACTTATGATGATGCGAAAACACGACAGGGTTTATCGCAGCCGCATGTGGACAACTTGAAGCTGTTTTACAACACTCTTCAAGGGGAGTAAGCAGTGATAATATTTCATCAGGCAAAACATATCAAAATGGAACAGCAACAAAAGCACAAGCTTTTAAGCCAGAATATATATATGGCAATGGAAATGCTAATGGAAATGGGTTTCATTACTAAATGGTTTTATAACAAGTACTAGTGTTTACTTGATGTGTTAGAAATTTTAAGTTTAATTGGTAAAATATGGTGTTGTTAAGAGAAGATGATTGATTGTACAGTAAAAAAAAATTGAAAGTTGGTAGGAATAGAGTTTTAAGGATGATGATGATGATGATGATACAGAGAGAGATGAGCATTGATCCCGGTCTTTTTAATGGGGCTAGCTCTTTTAACTAAGTTTTACAAGTGTTTCTGAGTTTGGAAATCTTGATGTTTGTAATGGAATTCTTCATGTTTTAGTGCAATAGTACTACTGCCTTTGTTTTTCTTGCAAAGATGACTTTCTGTCAATCCAGAATTTCTCTTCAGAGATATGTAATGTTTCTTGAAATTTCTAAGATAGCATTTAGCAGAAAAAAAAAATACATTACCATCATATTGCTTCTAACTTAATGTAACATGCATGAAATTGCATAATTCTATTTTGTGATGATTTCTAATCAAAATGGTGGATGATTTCTTCTATTTAATTGCATGCATGTCCTCTACTCACCCCCACCAGCAGTGTTAATTATTTTCAAACTGCAATAATTGACAGTTGATTTGGAATTTGGTGCATTCATCTTGGATATTGCAACAAGGAAGAGTTGCTTTGTTTACTACTCTTTTGTCATCTGTTTTGCATCCTGGTTTTCTATTCTGTGTGTTTTCTCTTCTAGCCAACAAGGAAAATTCCTCTGAAAAATAAGTTTGAATTACGTCTTTGTGTAAAAAAGATTCCTCTGTTTTACTCTCTCATCAAATTCAATCACTAAAAAAATGAGGTGGCAGTGCCATGTGGTTTTTTTTTAAAATGATTTTACCTTACATGACTTTTATTAGAAATACCAAAATGACCACCAATAGGATTCAAACATAGGTGATGAAGGTTAAAGGCAATCCAATCAACCACATGAACCATTCAATTCTATTGTTAAAATATTGTCATTTTAAATACATAAACCATTTGAGTTTCATCATTATCAACAACACAACAACACACAAATATTTTTAAATAATTTTCGTTCAAAAATAGTTCGCAGAGAGGGTTTGCAATGTCCAAAAATTAAAGTTGAGAGAGTTTTCTATTTTTCCGTTCAAACATAGTTTGTTGAGAGGGTTTGCAATGTCCAAAAATAACAGTTGAGGGAGGATTTGCAATTTTTTCATCCAAAAATTGTAATTAAGAGAGGGTTTATAATTTTTACATTCAAAAATTATAATTGAGAGAGGGTTTGCAAGTTGTTGGAAAAATAACAAATAAACAAATATCGGCTTATACAGAAGCACATCCATAAAAGAAGAAGAAAAGCAAAAATTAATGGATGTGCTTTCGTATGCGCCGATATTTGTTTATTTGTTATTTTCTCAACAACTGGTATTAGAGACAGATTCTGATCCTAATTAATTTTACAAATGTGGTTAATTATTATAATTATAATGATCGTTTTGAAGATGAAGTTGAAGACAAAGTGAACATATGTGAGACTTTGGACGAAGAGAAGATTTGTTGGGTCAAATAGTATATTCATCCAAGTCTCACATCGATAGTAGGAAGAAAAATATAATTTGAATACTAATATAAATAGAGATAGTTAATTTTAGTTTAAAAAAAATAAAATAAAATGTAGTCTATTGCGTGTATTAGGGATTTGGATAGTTGTGCGCCGATATTTTTTTATTTTCCCTAACATATTTATCATGGAGTTTCATCACCATCAACATCACAACAAATCCATCATATTCATCATCTCAACAACACATAAATTATGGAGTTATCTCTTTTTAATCATTATCAGAACAAGACTTAGGGCCCGTTTGTTTTGGCTTTTTTAAAAAATAATTTTTATAGTGTTATATATTTTAGTGTAAAAAAAAATTTACAAAGAAACTTTTCATAAAAGTTTCAAATGAAAATTTTGTTTGAATAGTTATTCTTAAAATGTTACTTTAGGTATTTTACCATTTTATCGAAAAAAAATTTGAATATCAAAATTTCAAAAAATCACTTAATTTTGAAGCTATTTCAAATAGCTTTTTCTAAAAATCATTTTTAAGATATAATTTTTTTTTAAAATTGTGATTTTGACTATGTTTTGATTTTCAATAACGTATATTATGTTATACAATGAACAATTCAATCTTTTAATTTATAAAAAATAAATTTAGAAAAACTTGTAATATTTTGAAAAACATTTTTGTAAAATCCATTTTCAAAAATATAAAGAAAAAATCCATTTTTTTAAAGTTAAAACAAACTGGCCCTTAAACTATGGAGTTTCCTCATTTTCACCACCATCGCACCAACACAACACATAAACTTGGAGTTTTATCACCATTAACTATACATGAACTTGGAGTTTTATCATGAGGTTTCCTCATTTTCATCTAGGCATGGCAATGGAGCGGGGCGAAAACGGTTTTTACCCCCAAACCCAAATCCTCAAACAATCTCCGCTCCCCACTCTCCACCCCGAATTCAAACGGGGATGGAGAATTAAAACTCAAACTCGTCCCAAACGGGTTCGGATATCCCCGCCCTGTTGGTGCAAAGGTAGAATGAATGGAAATATTCTATTGAGAGAATGACGGCTACAAAACATGATAAAAGTTACAATGATTGTCACCCTATTTATAAGCTAAAACTAGGGTTACTAGAATAGGATAAAATACTAAAATACCATCTAACAAACTTAGGGACTAAGAAAATAATACAACTAAATATGAATTACTTCTAATACCATCCCTTAATTCATATTCCATCAAAACTTGTAACACCAATTCCATCCCTTAATCTGAGAAATTGATCAGTCTTGATAGCTTTCGTCAGAACATCTGCCAACTGTTTCTGAGTGCTGCAGTGTACAACTTCTAACACTCTCCTCTGAACTTGAGAGGTAAGGGATCTCAATACCTTCTCCATGATTGTTTCTTCAGAAAGAGTTTCTCCACACGCTTTCATCTCATTAGTGATCAGAATCACTCTGGAGATGTATTCAGAAACTTTCTCATTATTCTTCATGTTGAGATTCTCATATTGCTTTCTCAAGGACTGAAGCTTCACCTTCTTCACTGATGTGTCACCACCATAACATCTAACCAGTGTGTCCCACGCAGCCTTTGCTGTCGTTGAATCTGCAATCTTCTCAAACACATTTACATCAACACATTGATGAATGAAGAACAATGCTTTCTAATCCTTCTTCCTTACTTCCTTCTGCGCGTTTTTCTGTTCATCTGTTGCATCTGCTGCTACCGGAACATAACCATCAGTGACAAGATCTAGAACATCTTGAGCACCGAACAGTACACGCATTTGGATCATCCAACGATTCCAGTTTTACCGTCAAATACTGGAAGTTTGGTGTTCATGTTGCCGTTTCCGTTCATCTTTCTACCTTGCACAGTACACTCGGATTTTTCACAGTGTTTCCCAACCCACAGAATTAAAATTCTGATCAGATTTTGTTCAAGATTCAACACGAATCTAAGAATCAAAATCAAACACACAAGACCTCACGTTCACTCATATTTTCCTAATGAATCCGAACCGGAGCTCTAGATACCAATTGTTGGTGCAAAGGTAGAATGAATGGAAATATTCTATTGAGAGAATGACGGTTACAAAACATGATAAAAGTTACAATGATTGTCACCCTATTTATAAGCTAAAACTAGGGTTACTAGAATATGATAAAATACTAAAATACCCTCTAACAAACTTAGGGACTAAGAAAATAATACAACTAAATATGAATTACTTCTAATACGCCCCACCACCATCCATTTAGTAAAATCAAATTTTTTAAATAAAAATATTTAGGGCCTGTTTGAAATACTTTTCAATTTTAGTTCTTAAATTTTGTTTCTCAAATTTATTTTTAAAAACTATTTTAAAAAAAAAATTAATAAAAAATTTGTTTGATAAACTAGTTTTTAAAAGCAAAATATAACTAAGGTGTTTTACTTTTTTGCTTTTAAAAACTGAAAAATAGAAAAGAGTTTTTAAAAACACTTTTACAAAACATTATATTCAAACAAGTCTTTAAATTTTAAATTTTCAAAAACTAAAAAAGAGTTTTTAAGATGTATTTCAAACAGACCCTTAGTTTTTCCAAAATCAAATTACATTACAAATAATAAAATAAAATAACCTGAAAATTTTCATACATACATTTCAAATATTTTAAATAATTAATACAAATCAAAATATCAAAACATTGACCACAAATTTAATATTCCAAATTATCAAAATTAAGGAATAATGTACATAATAAAATAAACGAGTGAGTTCGGAGGCGGATCTGGAATGGATATTAGTGTATCCATTACCCGATCCGTCCACATTTCTTTTAATCGGAAAAAACCCAAATTCAGTCAAAGCGGATTTTCTCCGACAACTTCGGGGTGAGTTCGGATGGATACCCATAGATATGAGTTATGTTGGCATGTCTATTTTCATCATCATCACAATAACACATAAACTAATCTTTGTTAATAACTCCTAATTTTCATCGTCATCACGATAACACATAAATTAATCTTTGTTTTTGTTAACTACTCCTCATTTTCATCATCATCACAATAACACATAAATCATAAAAATCGAGTGAAAAGTTGTTGCAATATTCAATGTCGTATTATTTGTTGGTTTGGTAAGACATTGCTGGTATATCTATTTTGCAACTATATCAGTAGATACTTGCAAAAGTTCTCTCATTCTAAACGTCACACAAACCTAAATACAAATCCTCATCCATAAGTGTGTCCAAAGGTATAAATACAGTGCGTGAAGGAAGCAGCACAATACCTAAAACAACTCAAGTTACAAAAAGCTTAAGATACAATATAAACAAAAACTTGAATCAATGACTGAGTTTCTTCCATATGCATCGGTGTAGGTTGACAGATGCTCAACATACCTTTGATAATAATACAACATATGCTTTACATGCTATATATAGTTCTCTCCGCGCCATGGTCAATTGCGATTTTAAGCCATTTACAAAAATACACTATCAATGTATCGTTCATGACCATAAACTACGAAGAATATCTCAAACAGTAAAACATCTCTGGTTTTATTCAATGTACATGATAATGATACTTCTATGCTGACCCTATGCAATATATTTGGTTTCCAAGTTGTCGATTTCCGGTTCAGAATGTGACAATGGACTATAACCGAATCGATAGACAAAGCTCTTGAACTTGAATGTTTCAGTCATAGTGATGCTTTGAAGCATGATGAGTGAGGCATGATGCTAACAAAACATCCCTTTGTGAGGAATTTGTGTTGAGCTTCAAAAGATATCCATATCAATGGAACTAATTAGCACACCATCATCTTCCCATTTCTTGTCCTTTACGGCTGGATCTTTTCCTATCAATTGAGGAGGAACATCTAAAGGTGGTGGACTCTGCAAGAAACAGATAATTCCAAATGGTTAAAATGATGATGATGTTTCCAATCACTAGCTTTAAGAGTACTACCGTGTTGCGGATTAAAGGCCAATTGATTCCACGGAAAAAAGGATGTTGTTTGATTTCATTAGCTCCTGCAGTTGAACCTAGACGACTGCCCGGGTCTCTTTGCAATAGTGCATTAATAATCTGCCTGGCTGCAAGACTGGCCTGAAAAACATGTCAAACTGTATCAGTTGATGCACGATCATGACAATAACTGTGAGAGCTGTAACAATATACATATACAGCAGATATATCGGTGGAAAAGATCGTTAATATACCGGGATGCTGCTTGGAAAGGTAAGATCCTTGTGTAAGATGTTGGAAAATGTCTTCTGTCTGTTCTTTCCTCTAAATGGTGTACGTCCGTATAGCATCTCGTACAACAAGATACCTATATCCAAGACACGATAAACAAATTGCGAATACTAACATAAGAAAGTTCTTTTAGTTACATACGAGGAAATAAAAAAGGATGGAAATGCTCACCTAGGGTCCACCAGTCTATAGCACTTGTATGCCTCGCTCCGGTTATGATTTCCTGATATCAAGCACCTTAAAAATCTTGAATGATGATAATGATAACAGATAAATGTTGTACTAAAAGCTGGTTGTAGTCCATGCAGTGTGTGAAGAAGAATAGAAATGCATCATTACCGGGGAAATATATTCTTCAGTTCCAACAAAGGAGTTCGATTGTGTAACTGGCTCTGCAAAAAATATCGGTGGTGGCTGACTTCGAGATCTTCTACTGCTTCTATTACCAGGTATTGACTGCTTCATAACCTGAACCAGTAAATATAAAAAATTTACATCAGTATTGTCGAATAACGGCTATAGCATAGAAGAATCTAAACAAAATGCTCTTGTTTTGCGACGCACAATCTAGTACAAAGTTTTGCCATATATAAATCAGTGTTGTTAATCGCAGAAAATAGAAGTTTTTTTGTTCAAATTCCGCTACGCTTCAGTGATATAGCAGCTATTTTGCTTATATAAAAACAAGGATACATACCTGGGGTTTACAAGATGTAATAAATGATAGATCAAAATCAGTTAATACAATATGGCCATCCTTCTGGAGCAAGAGATTTTCGGGCTTTAAGTCACGATAAATTATACCTAGACAGATTCAATAATATACAACAATATTCAGATACTAATGTTATTAATTCAAATCCTATTAGTAACTGGATGCCATGGATGATATAATGAGCAGCGTACCCAAACAATGGAGATATTCCAAACCGATAACAACCTCTGCTGCATAGAATCTGGACGCATACAAAGATGAACAAAAATTATTAGGGCCTGTAATATAAATATATATTACAGGAAACCTATCAAAACATATAACTACGACTAAAAAAACCTTGCGGAATCTTCTTTTAAAATCTTCATGGGTTGCCTGTCGAGTAACGCAAACAACTCACCCCCAGGGCAGAAGTCAGTAATCAAACATACATGTGTTTCTGTCTGTAAAAAGAAAGAAAATATCAGAACAGTTGGTTAATGGCGAATACTCAATAGACACTGCCATTATTAGTCGTTAAGACTTCCTTAAATCAATAATACTGCTAAGTCATTTTGCCGGAAAATTTTTCAGGCATTTTATTTAGTTAAATAAAGATTGCTTTGAGTGAACCTGAAATGAGGTGTATAGTGTTGGAAGAAAAGGATGATCTAGTAATGATATGATCTCTCTTTCAATGCACGCTCGATGAACCTGTTATAAAAAACCAGAGAAATATATTCTAGGTAAATATAATATCCTTATCGAATATCAATATATAATAAGGTGATTTTTAACATGCAAAATTCCTATTAAAAAGAAAACTAATCTAAGTTAACTTTCTTAGAAATATATTCAGACCTTATTACGATTCAGCATTACAGACTTTTCCATTGCCTTCATTGCATACAGTTCGTTGGTACCTCGAAGTTCCACTAAATGAACACTGTCAAAACAGAACGACATCATGAAAATAATGCGAAAAGGAAACCATCATTCTCTTCTGTTTTCCAAGTTAACTAAAAGATATTATTACCTGCCAGTATCTCCACAACCCAAAGGCCTTATGGGAGAAAAATGATGAAGGCCAATTTTCTCGCCTCTTGCGGTTATCTAGAAAAAGGAAATATACATTATTTGTATAAATTTCATTCACCACAAAGGAAATGAAACAAATAAATTGATACCTTTTGAATAGCTACCCAAGAAGGATTGTCCCTTTTGTGTGGTCTTGGAAAAACTGTCTGAGAATGAATTGCCCACAAATCTTCTGGTCTCTATATAACCATAAAAGTACAAAATCAATGATTATCGATTTTTATTTTCTTACATAAAAATATGAAACAATACTAGTTTTACTTATTTATAACCCAAAAGGAATACCTTACCAAATTGGCATCAGGAAGTTCTCTAACAGCTTCATCAACATTTTCTGCAGTGGCTTTCACCTAAAAGGAGAAAATTCGAAAGCATGTGAATAGTGTTATCACGATACATTGTATTCAAATCATGTAACAATGGTAATTAAGGTAAGTAGTGCTATTTGTGTTTAATAATAAAGATTATAAGAAGAAAGAGATTTCAAACACTCACCAATTTAGCACTTTGTAGCTCAGAACCCTCAGAGAGACGGTTCCTTAAAGGTTCTAAATGATCACTTCCATCTAGTTGAACACCAATGAAGTATTGAAGTTCACCCTACACACAGAAATTGTTAAGTTTTCATGATGCAAACTAATTGTTTTCTAGGAGAATAATAGAGCATTCTAATCACCTTTTGGTCACGCATAGGCTGCAAGTGAAACAAATTCCAGAATTTCTTTCCTACAAGTTATAAAACCATAAACATTCATCTTGTGAATAACAAAATAAAGCAAAAGGGTGCTAGATTAGGATCTCATTTTGACCAATTACTTACCGCTCTTGGTATAATTGATCAACTGAACTGTGATTTCCCTCTGATCTCTGATAGCGTCTCTAATCCTAGAGACAGTTGCCTGGTCTGTTTCTGGTCCTTGAAGAAACCTGCAAAATATGTGAAGTAGATGTAATTCTAAACGAAACTGTCCAAGAGACATGACATCGAATGATAAAACAATAAACTGCTAGCAAGGGATAGAGGACTTCACAATCAAGAAATATTACAAGAATTTTTTTTATATGAAGATATAGTAAAGTTTATACCGACAGTTTCGACCCAAAATTTCTTCTCGCGTGTATTCTGTAAGCTCAAGAAAGCTATCTGATGCAAATATCTGCAAAGAAACCAACAATAATCACTCATAAGGCATGATATCAGCACACGTAACAAGTTTCAAACTTTATACACACATGATATCTATCATCTTTTGTGAATGTAAGTTAAACTTACAAGTTTAATATGTATTAGGTGAAAAAAAGATGATAAAGTATACTTCTAAGAAAATCAATTATCATTTTCAAGGAAAGATAGCACCAATTGTTCGGAAAATAATAATTTAAGAGAACATTAATTAATCTTACTATAGGACAATCTGGAAGTCTAGGATCAGAAATCACAAAATTCTTTTCTATCCTTTCCAATGTGGTTGCTAAATCAATTCCTTGCCTTATATCCCTTTCTCCTAGTTCCCAATTGGACCATTCTACTTCCTTTGTCATCAGAACTTCAGGTTCAATAATAGCCTTCTCCTTATCTCTCCCAAGAGAACTCATTGATTTCCCTTTATTACTGCGATAAAATAGAAAACATGTATTATTGAAAGTTTTCGAAATAGTTATCTTTCTATACAATTTAGAGGTGAATTATGGATCAAATTTAGAGAGTAAGTAAATTAATGAAATACCCTTTTAAAGAAACTCCTGATTTTCTTGACGACTTGTTTCTTTCTTCGTAAGAACTAAAGCGAGAAATGTTATTACTATCACCATGGAAGTTGAATGGAGTGTGTCTACCAAGTGGTGTACCAGCATTCACAGATTCAACAGACTTTGGCAAAGCAAATTCATGATTGAGATTCTCTTGCTCTTCATGCAATGTGGTGGAAGTTTCATCATTCTTACCGCGAATAGTTGATTTAGGATCCTTAACGGTTTGAATAACCTCAGTGATTGAGCCCATAGCTTTCTCCTTTTGACGAGCTGGAAAATGAGAAATTCCATGAGTACATGTGAAGTCAGAGTCATCACACAAACTCTAAAAAATGAATCAATTGTTTGTATTACCGTCGTAGCGAATTAATGATTTTGGTAATCCATTTGGTCTTAGTTCCTTCTCATTCACACCTTCCGTGTACTTGCTCACCTCAACCTGCATTCTGTGGTAGTAATATGTAATATCTAGGTTAACCAATTATTACTATCATAATAAGATCTTTTTATACATTGATACATAAGCAATGTTCACGTTGCTCGAATTGGATTCTTCTGATAAAATGTTGTTATACTTAAGAGTTCTAAAATTCTAATACACCATAGGAAAAACAGGACTGACCCTATGAATTTGATAGTATTGCCATGATCATCTTTGATTGGGGTGACAGTTAGAAGATTCCAAAATGGTGTCCCATTTTTCTTGTAGTTTAAAAGTCTGCCGCAATAACTTCTCCCATTCTTAGTTGCATCCCGAATTTTTGCTACTTCATTCATGTCAGTTTCAGGTCCTTGAAGAAATCGGCTGCAACAAGAATTTGGCTTCTTAAATTAAAAAATTTCTAGCTATATACCTCCAAAAACTCATAGTTGACTGCAATTTCGACCGCATCATTAGAATCTGTACGTGATTTTTCACAATATTAAGAACTCTTACCTAATTGTATCTTCAACCGTAATTTAGTTCACTACATTTTCTAGCTACATATACCTTCAAAGACTAATGTTCCGACGCTAAAGCAACATATATCATGCTATCACAGTTAACAGTAATTCCGGCCGCATAAACTGAATTGGCCTTTATTTTTTCACAATATCAAGGACTCTAACCTAACTGCATCCACGAACGCAACTTAAAAACATTCCTTTTTATGTATGAAGCCGAAGTGCGGAAAAATGCTTACCAATTCCTTCCAATAACCTCTTTTGAAGAGTAACCAGTCATAGTAAAAAAACCACTGCTTGCATACAAAATAGGACAATCAGGTTTAGTTGCATCTGACACAACAAACGTTTGCTGAAGTGTAGCCAATGCTTCTTTCAAGTCTTGTGAAACTCTTGGAATCATCCCTGACAACCTAGCCTCCGACGCATAATTCGAATCGCCCGAAGTCCTCGTCGACTCAACAAACCTATCCGACATGCTTCTGCCATCAATTGAAGAACTTGATGTCTCAATTCCTGCTTTGAAATTGCTTGTGTTCACGACAAGTCCCCATTCCGCAGTCCTCTCGGCTATGGCCGCTTCGGTTAGAATTTGATCATCATCATCATCACCAGAAGGAGCCTTCGTTGCTGCTGAGTTTTCATCATTTTTGTTAGCAAATGCCATCCATTTATTCACAGTGTTACCAGAGGAATTTCCATTTTTCTCCATGTTGAATAACTATCAACTATGCCCTATATAAAAAATATTATGTTAGATGAAATGATCATTGAACATGAAAAGTCACAGAAAAATAGTTAGTTAAATGCAAGAGCTGAATGTAGAGTATCTTACAGAATGAAACTAACCAAAATTGGTTGAAGATGAAAAGTGAGCTAGCCACATAAGGAATGTAGGAAAGGGTGAAAATGAAAGAGTACTGTGTCTGTTTAGTTGGATAGGATTGTGTTATGATTATGTCTTTTAGATTTGATTTCAGTGCACAGAGTTTAGACAGAAAGGATAACGTTCATGAATCACATAATAAATACAACAACTCACTGTGCATGTGTACAGTGTATGTCCTATTATCTTCAATCAACCTTAATATAGTAAAAATTTATTACTTACTAGACAAGACAAAACGTTTTATTTCCTTTTATATACACACACACGCACCCTATGTTTTTTTACTACTCACCAGGATCAGAGCAGGTTTCAAAACTTAACTTACAAAAAATATATTCACATCGGCAGCGGAAGTTGAATCCACGTTGAGCACCTGTATTGAGCCAGGTTAAAATGAAAAAAAAAGTTGAAGAGGTAAGGTATGAAGAATTGTGAGGCTAGAAAGTATTTGGCGTGGCACGTATAAACATCAGTGTCAAAATTAAATAATTTGAAAAATGACAATTGAGCATGATGGTGAAGAAAGTTTGGAGGGGTGTTATGGTGTGGTTGTGAGAACTTCCACGTTAAAGAAATTGACATTGTGAAATAGTGACTTAGGACAAAACCTCCAACAAGCATTATTATTGTGTGAAACTGAGACCACGTAAATATGTAACACTGGCTTCATATCTCTCTCTCAGTGATCCCACACCTGAACACGAGTACAGGGACTCTTTATTTTACTTTGGATTTTAATAATGATTTAATTTATGTGTTTTTAAATTTTAATGTAAAGAGTATTATCTTGTCAACTAATCATACATTATGGCAGTTCTATTATTATTAACGTTTCATTTTTATCATAATCACTTTTGAAGTTATGTACATAATTGATCGGTTAGGATGTGACTTTGTAATTTTTATTTTGTATTTATTAGAATTGGTATTAAAAATTTCATAGTATATAATATATTATATATTCAATAAAGAAATTACTACTGGTAACTGCTGAGAATAGGACTTCAAATATGATCTCCAACTTCATTCAATGGATATCCGATAAATCCGCACAAACATTCATGGATATAGGTATTTTTGTCATCCTAACAAGAAAAATGCAGCTACATGGTGAGATGATAATTTGTGTACTCATAAATAGGTGGTCCAAGTGAGAATGAAATGAGTGTGTTGTTAGAAAGGTGTGTCCTCCTTGCTAGAGTAGGGTTAGAAGGGTCCAACTTTTTGTTGTTGACATTCCAAGGACATGGAATATAATGGAAACTTATTGGGAGGAAATTAAATTGATCTATAATCTACATCATGTTGGGTCTCCCTTCCTTTTAGTAATGTGGTGAAACCATGTGCTACATGAACAAGTGTATTAAATGACCATCATGGATCCTTTATGTGGGGTTTTGCAATTAATTTAGGATTTGATTCACATGGTTAAGTATATACCACAAATATACACTGCTAAAACTTAACAGATCTACATTTGTCAAAACAAAACAGATTCCAACAAATGTAGCATAGCAGATTTTCTTCAACAAACAATTTCTACAGCACCTCAACCATGGTTTTAAATTGTGGTCCGCAACCGCGATTGCAACTGCAGTGTGATTTTAAAATTACGCCTCAGATTGTACTAGGAACCACATGAGACAATTTCAATCATGTTTCTTCAAATATTTTCATCAAAATCAAAATATTAGAATTCTAAAACTTAAAACTAAATTTACTTATTATGTAATGAAAAAACATAAAATTAAGTGTTTTTCAATGTTGTATTTCAAACAACTCCCTATAAAAATTCACACCGCAACAGCCGCAATGCGCATCGCAATAACCGCAATCGCAACACCCACAGCCACAACCTCATCCGCAATTTAAAATCATGTCTCATCCTATACCATCCCGTGAAGATATGATTAACAAATGGCCATTAATATCATTTAGTTTCAAAAATTGTGAACCTGTAATCCAAAAGAAATTATGAGCCAATTATCAGTTCAGCTATGAATTGATCTTCTTCTTCCTTTCTCCGGAACTCTTGAACAAAAAGACGTCTGGTCTCATGGCATTTTAGCTACCACAAACCCAATCAATCTTGATAGTTTCACATGTTTCATTTTGAACTTCAATTATACAGCTTGAGGATAAGCTAAAAGAGCTAAAATTCCTTGGTCAGGTCCTTGTTTTGATCTTCATTTTGTTGGTTCAAGACGAGGAGGAAAGACATGCGGTCCTTAAAATGTCCAAAATAACTGATGTGATTGAGAATTTTAAATTTTCAAGTATTACATTGTAATTGCAAGTTTTAAGAAACAAATTGGTTATAAGTCATTTTCTCCAACCGCCACATCAAAGTAGAATCAAACTGTAGAAGTGAAACCACCACAGCAACTCCTTGCCATTGGCCATACCCACAGCAGCACTTTTCATCTTCACACAAACCTGGACAACAACCCACCTGAACTTTTGTTCCTTGTTTTAGTTTCTCCATCAATCATTTTTTTCTTTCTATTATTGGTTGCACTTACATAACCATAAACAATAATACACATTACCAAGTCATATTTATTTCTGATACTTTAAACAGTTCAGCTTGTGGATTTGATCTTACACTGTATTAACACATTTTTAACATGGTACAGTACTTAAATTACAGATGAAGCCTGACTCTTTTTCGTTCTAAACTAACTGGTTGTTTATATAGGCTTTTTATATGCAAAGCTATGCGTAAAGTATTTGTTACTTAAAGTACAAGTAAAAATAAATTCACTCCTTTCGTGTTGCTGGCCAAGGATGGAAATTATTAAGCAGAGTTGCTGTTATAAAATAATTATATCATCAAGAACAGAAGATTCGAACCAAGTAATCACCATATTCGTTTGAGTTTAGACTTCTGACGGAACTGCTTCTTTGTTGTACACCAGGAGGCAGGAAATGTGCTCAACTGAACATAATTCACAAACAGTCAGCTCTACATAGACACAGACTATTTATATTATGTAACTATATATAAGCTGACACGAAGTTGTTAATGAATATCTAGTCAATTCCGTTTCTTATAAAGTTTCAATGATCAAAATGTTTCAACTTGATCAGCATAAAATTGAGGTCCTGTGGAGCAAGAAAAATGTGAATGCTTAAAAGAGTTAGTGGCTAGCTCACACTGCCAATAAGCTTTGCACCAAACCATGCAGTATCCGCGCCATGTGGAGGAGGGATGACTCTGATTCCATTCGACATATGGGGAAGTAACGAATGAAGTTCCTTCTCTAACCTTTCTGAAGCATATGATCCCAAAGGTAGAGTTAGAAAATGGTAGCCCATAACATGGTATTCCGTGTTGTGGTTTCAGCTCATCTTCATGCTCAGATGCAAAGATGAAAAGTGCCAAAATGAAAAAGAGACATATACCTGCTAAACCTGGTAAACATGCAGAACCTCCTGATAAGACAATGGTCTTAAACCAATCACTGCCGCCTGCTAATTCTGCAGAATAGCAATGGTCCATACAGAGAGCTGTGGCCTGGTGCAAACTCATTGCTCGACTATACCAAAGTGTAGAAAATATGGTTAAGCTAGAACAACATAAAAAAATAAGACGGAGAAGGATCAGAATCAATTATTATACTGCATGATTTAGACAATTATCACATATCACCATATCGTTAAGTAATGCATGATTTAGGTTCATAGTTTTCAAGTGAGTTAAATGTCTCCAAAAGAATATTACCAAAGTTGTGTAAAGTTTAAAATTAGTATTATCAGTTATCACCTTATTCCAGTAATTTGAAAAATCCAATTATTAAACATGGTTTGAAATTGGAAAGAACAAAAAATGAAAAGAAAAAAGGTCATCAAGCAAAACAGCTAAATAATGGCAGACATAAGTATAATCTCTGGAGCAAATCTGTATACGAATATGTTGTAACAATATTGGAAGAAGTACAAAAACTTACACCCCAGCAAGACGTGGCTGGAATAAAATCTCTCCTGTTTGAAACCGCTCTTTCGAGAGTGTATACCTCCCTTCACCAGCTTCAAATGATGCTTGTGTATCTTTCAATAGCTCAGCTTCATAGTCATAGGCCACATAGCATAGCTTCTGTTTCCATGTAACGAGATATATCAGGCTACCACATAAATATGATTTTGAAGTGGCATAAATATTTATGCAAGGAGCACGCTCATAAGAACCTGGAATTTTTATTCAAAAAAATGGAGCTAAACTTCGCAACTCAGAAACACAAATCTATAGAAATTTGAATGTCTGACCGACCTTACCCCAATAGGCCCCAAAACTTCCTGACTTAATGATCTCCCTGTCTCTTTTCCCTTTGATTATTTATATCTTGCTAAATATTTTTACCCAAATACTTACTACTGATGGAGACCTCCCAACTTCTAACAATAGCCTTTTAACTCTATTAGCCAATGTGATTTTTGTCTCATAAGCAGGCTTACACAAGGTACAAACAGGTACCATTGACTCACACCACACTTAAGGAAAAAAAGAGAAGATGGAAAAGGATCAAGAAACATAAAATGAAAATTATTAACGAGATCAAAGTGTACCATCAATTTTCTGAAGTGTCTAAATAATCAATCTCTTGGACACTCCCCTTGTTGAACCCATGAAAGTAGAGTTGTCAATTTAGATTGCCAGATCAGAATTCAACCAGACCAGCTTTAATGCAGGCTAGTAAATTGTTGAGCCAGCCTAATCCTGAGCAGGCTAAGGGCTATTTGGGTTGACTGTTGGCC
Organism: Lathyrus oleraceus; assembly: GCF_024323335.1. Taxonomy (NCBI): domain Eukaryota; kingdom Viridiplantae; phylum Streptophyta; class Magnoliopsida; order Fabales; family Fabaceae; genus Lathyrus; species Lathyrus oleraceus. The sequence continues at coordinate 246,891,886 of NC_066582.1, read as the reverse complement.
AACATTTTCTTTATTCTTTAAAATGCAAAACAGACAATTTTTTTATATAATTTATTGATTAACTTGTAATCGAAGACTTAGAGTAACTTAGATTTAATGAATTTCAATTAATCATGACTCTAATAAGTGAATGTTTGTTTTAAACTGACATTAGAGTAACTTAAGAAAGATGTACAAAACAATCTAGTTTTTGATTTTGACATTTTTGGGGCTTGCAAGTGAGCCTGTTTAAAGTTGGCCCCAACTATGTTGACATAGTTCAACCTATTCATTTGTCCAGTTATTTAGACCACTACAGAGACAAGAATCCAGCAGACATCCTAACAAAACTTCCCTGACCATGTTTTGAAATACTGGCCGACAAGCTTGTAATAACCAACATCCACTTTTCAGCTTAAGGGGAGTGTTGCCGATGTCAATATCAGGCTTGTTGATAGCTCATTGACTGATCGCAACCATAATGTAACTATCAGGAGTAAATTTAGGGATTCTGTTTCTTATTGTGCTCAAATTTGTTCTATGGTATCCCTCCACCAGGGCTTGTTTGATTTGAAGGAACATTTTCTATTTCATTTCTTGTTTTCATTGCCTCTCATGTTACCTGGGTGTACAAATGAAAGGGCTTTCATTAGGGTGATGATCAATTTCATAAAAGGCTGACGAGTGACAACAACCAAAAACTGCCATTTTCGTCCAACAAGATGATGTGGTGGTGGAAACCACGGCATTTTTCCATAATCATCAAATGTAAAACCGTTTTTCTACCACAAAGAAACCAAATGATTTGGCTTTGATGCTTAAATTCCTAAAGCCTCCCTTTCACTGATTAACTTCATGGCAAAAATATTTAAAAAGGAGGGGAGCAGGGTATAATGATGAACTTTGTCAAAAACCAAATCAACTTTGAAGCTTAAGTTATAAGACGTATGCCTGGTTTTCATATCTCTCATAATATCGCATACCAGGAACCAAGACACGTGAAGCTTCTTTAGATATTGCCACTAGATTAAGAGATGTTTCAACTAGAATGAAAATCATAAGCAATGTAAGGGTCCACTTCTGTCCTCCTAAGTACATTTGTGGCATCAAATATGAGTAAATTCTCATCAAATAAGAATTTCAAAATAAAAAAGACAACAGCAATACCTCTTTCAGTGTGCGAACAGTGTACAAAGATTCAAAATTTAAGCTGTTTTGTTGCATTTTCTCTCTAAGAAATCCTGTAAGTTTTAGTGCTCCCAACCCCACAACCTCCACACCCACCTTTCGCATGACTTTACCATTTAAAACTGCAAGGCAACAATGCGTATATGCTAAATCAGGGGAGAAAACAGAAGTGATCAACAATAAACTCATTGACTTCAGAGAAAAGTATAATGTTTACGTGTTGACTACTTCTGAACCCGATTATGCAAACTGACTTAACGGAAATCACATTTGAAAACCAAACTAACTAAAAAAATATACATTTAGTGATCAAAATAACAAACAAAATACATGTCAAGAGATGTTTTAGTAATTTTGATACATTAAGGAACTATATAGTAATAGCACCTCACACATTCAAGGACCAAAATGTTTGTTTAGTCAAAAGAGAAATTAGGTCCGGCTAGGAGTAGTTAGCTTGTTAGTTAGACATAATTAGTTACCTAATAAATAGGAGGGATCAAGGGTAGAGGGAGATCATTAAGATTTGTAAACATTTGATGATTTGAGTGACCAGAGCGGTGACTCAAAATTTTGGAGTAGACTAGAGATTTCTCAGTATTCAACATAATTGTTCTCTTCTTTGGATTCTTTCTATCAATTTTCCTTCTCAATTTTTCCACATTCCTAACAGTTCATGTATTTTATGTAAGATATATATTAAACAAATTTAAGAATTGTATGAGAGAACAAAATCCTAAAGCATACCTAGAACAATTCGTGTATTTCATGCAAGAGATATTTAGTTAAGCATAATTAGGAATTGCATGAGAGAACAAAATGATAAAGCATACTTGGAACTACAGATGTGACTTGAAAGCCTATATTAACAGATATTCCAGAAGTTTGTTTTGCAGCATACAGAGCTAAAGTTGCCTACACGTACAAAATAGAAAACAAATAAGTTAAGCAAATATAGGAAAAATAAGTGCAGCACAAAACTAAATAAAAGAACAAAATTTGATATTTACTCATTGATTTACAAGATTTTTATCTTCAACCACCTTTCTCACTTTACAATTTTATGCCTTTTCAGTTTACTGCTGAACATCTCAATTATACTAACTAACCTTTACAGAGTGATTTGAAGGCTTAATTTCATTTCAAATAGGAAACTGTGTTAGGGATCAAGAGCAGGGAATACTCGTTAAAGAGGTGCAAGTACCTAAATCCATTTATGTCTTTTTTTAAGCTTAAATTTTCCATTTATGTCTCTTCTAACTAACTAAATTAAAGGTGGAAGAAAATGGATCATCCATGTCCAACACTCAGATCCAAGTCTTATTGTCATATGTTAAAAGTTAAATGGTAATAATATTTTTGCTCCCACTAAAATATGCTACCTGGTTGAGAGCACAAACAGCAGGAACATTCAAGTCAAATAGAGCAGCACAGATTGCTTCTTTAAGCTGCTGTCTTGATGCTCTGGCTGATTCAGTATCTGCAATGAGGAAAGAGATCATTAAATGGCTAGAAATAACACAGATACTCTTAGAATTGTGGTTGGGCCTAACTCAATCTTACAAAATCGGTTCTTGAATTGTATGAAATTCTGTAGACTTGATCTACCTAACGAACTTTAAAGTCAACAATGTATAGCATACGCAAGCACGCACATGCATATATAATCATTAATATTTCTTTTGAAGAAAACTTCATGAGAAGTGCAGCATCATAATTGACTTTGACATGGTTAAAGCAAAACCTGCAGTGGTTTCTTAGTGTGCCTAACTGCACAACTAATCATAATTCATACAGTTATGAATGTAGACAGACCAAGCATTTTCATTCATCAATTTTCACCTAATAGCTTTTATTTTCAAAGTATATAAATTTAGGTGTTTTTCGAACCTAGTTAAGGTTTGGCACCCGGTAATGCATCCAGACAAAATTACTCATATTTCAAAAATTATATAGAAAATAGTTCTTAAGAAAGCAATCCATGGCTTCACTAAAATCTTGATCGAGCAAACCCCTAAATTGGTCTTTCAAAATATACCGCATTATTCTCCAAAGAATTTGTCACCCAATTAGTCCTTGAAAATCTAACTTCCAAAACATACCACGTTAACTCAGTATTGAACCGCAAATAACACAAGTAATTTTAATTTTCAAATATGAAAAAAAAAAAACTAACCATCATAGTGGCATATTGGTAAAGAAACAACAACTGCTTGAGAACTTGGTTTCACCTTCATCCTACAGAGAAAGCAACCAATGTATCCTTGCCATTAGACATAGAATTTGCTCAAGACATACAAAAACACATAACTAGTAGAAAACAACTACACCTTCCACAACTCTATTACTACAGTTTAATATTAATCATCCCTCGAAAAAATTTCTTCACCAACAAGAAGGAAAACCCCAAAATGATTCACCTGCCATAGACAGTCCCAAAAAAATGTCGAAGCCTACTATATATCGGTGTCTCCACATTACCGAATTCCTGCAAATGAAATTCCCAAAAGAAATAACTAAATGGAAACGTAAACAAAAGAAAAAGAATTGTTTCAAAAAAATACTCAAAACAAATATTATTTTGAGAAGTTGAAGAGAAATAGTTTGAACATGATCAAATAAAATTATTGATAAATATTAAAAAGAACATTACAATAAATAATAAAGGTATATGCAAAATAAGCATCTCCGTCGCAATACTTTTAGAAAGCTCCCCTTTATCTTTCTATTTTTTTATAGGAAATATATATTCAGTGAGGCATTCCCTTATACAAGGTCAAGGAGATCACCAACCTCTGTACGGATTTAAGTGAAATTATCGTAACGTCTATCAAGTTATTTTTTATTTGAACCTGACTCATAGTTAGTTAGTACTCAATAAATACTTTCAAGTTAGAACTTAATAACTATTCCTAACAGTTAAATTTTTTTACTCAGAACATCGAAGTATATATTCCAACAGATGCTCTAGTAAATGATATTACAATGGGGCTCCATGGTTATTAAATATAAAAAGTTAGTTATAATTCAACTCCCTAAGTTAGAAACTTTATCCTAAAAACTATTATAAACTAATTTTAATTAACAAGTTAGACACCGCAAACAATTTCAAACCTTGTAAATCTGTGGCTCCAATTGAACCATATAGTCTTACCAAAAAGGTAGCAGTTCGCCCCAATGGACGGTCCTCTTTGCTCCAACCAAATTTGCAATAGCCAGAACCACCTACACACCGACACAAACATCGTTTATTTTGTTAATCTAAATTACCGAAGCATTTGGTAATTTTGTGAAGCTCAAAGTGAATTCGAACATGAGGTAATTACCGTCGATGATAACAGCAGGAGGAAGCCGTTCCCGCTGGCCATAAACATGCTTAAACGACAACACACGTGGCGTCTGAGTAACAAAGAACCTGAAATTCAACTCAGAAGAACTCAATTACATCATTACATACAATTAGTAGTTCCAATTCGAATTAAACGGCACGAGTAGCAACGGTTGTTGAATTGTTACTTACGGAAGAGGATAACCAGAGGTTAATTTGGTTTCCGAGAAGATAATGGAATCGTAGTGTAGAGGTTGGTTATTCTGAAGGAAATCAGACCAGAGTTGGTTATCGGAAACAAGAGATCGCCATGATTTGCAAACGATGCAGAGTTTAGCGGCGTGTTTAGGGTCTAACAGTCGTATGATTTTGAGGAGTAAGTCAGACGGAAGTGAGTCGAATAAACCTAAAGGAGCATGATGAGGATGGTGATGCGATCGTTCTGGTGAATTGGATGAGGTGCTGGATCGCTTGAACGATGATGCTGATTCGCGTAGTTTTCTGAATAACGTCTCCATGATTGAAATGAAGTGAAGGAGAATGGAGTTAGTTAGTTATTAGGACTTTAGGAGTGGGAAATGGAAAAAGAAAAAGAAAGCTAAAAGTCTTCCGTTGACCATTGCCCCTACTATTTGTCTGATTGCAATTGGAGTACTTGCTAACTTGCTACTTGCTACTTGCTATTGTGATGAGATAGTGACAGGTTCATCACATAAAAAAATGAATTTTGTCTTGTAGTTTTGAGTTCATAAACACTTTTAAAGAGTGTTCGGTAAAATTTAATGTGTTTTTCTACTAACAAAATATAATTAAATGAAAGGTATATATATATATATATATATATATATATATATATATATATATATATATATATATATATATATATATATATATATATATATATATATATGAAGTTGTTTGATTGTAAATAGTGAAATAAAAGTAAAAGACGGTAATTGATTAAAATATAAGAGATTTGACAACTTGCTAGGATTGCGGTTCATGTAAATATTATGCACATATCCTTTTGATCAATTATATAGATATTTGTTGTTTGATCAATATTATCACATAGTGATCATCGAAAGTGTTTTTGTGGAAACCCTGACAAGAGTTCAATTGTATTTTTAAATCGACGATCTCTCGGCCTATTGAACGATACAGTAGCATTAAGATTCGATACTTTGGTGAATGTTAAACATAAATATATGTCTAGAGTTTAACATCTAATAGATGATTATCCTAGATCAAGATTCAAATAGTATTTCTCAATAATGGTTCGATCTATAAGGTAAATAAGTAAACAAGGATAACATCAATAACTAAAAGCAAACTTAATATGATCAATGAGGTTTGAAATTAATGATCTTTATATGGAAATCCAACTTATTTTGCTCCTTTTGATGTGATGAAACACAAAAATGAAGATTTGGAGTGAAAATATTAATTTAGAATGGAAGAGTTTTTGGAAAGGGTTTAGAGCGAAAAAGAAGTATGGGTTTGTGATCATTCAAGAGTTGATATGAAAAGGAATATAATAAAGGAAAACTAGGTATCTTACCCTGACATAAGCTCTATTACAACTTTGAAAGAACTCAAAAAGTGTGTTTAAATTACTTTGATTGATTTTATAAGAAATTTTACAAATTTATGGTAAAATACTTTTGTATGTTGATTATCTGATTACCTTTTCAATTCGAATGAAAAATTAGTGAGCTGAGAGACAAGTTGAGTACTTGTTATGTTGGAAGAACTTTTCCAAATTTGCATGATTGAAGTCAGGAACTAGAATGATGATCAGGTAACGTAATTGCTGATGTTCATTTGTTATTATTGCAATTCGTTTTTCTGTTTGAAATATGCGGTTGCAGGCGAGTTACTTGAGTACAAGCAATGATTTAAGTTTGGAGTTGTGATGACACTCCGTCATTGCATGATTTAAGTCGAATAAACAGATCAAAACAAGTTAAAGAGAAGAAAAAATGAAGAATAAAGGCTAGAGAAAGAGGAAAAAATCCAAGTGTGGAGAATAAGGACCTAGTGAAAAGCAGGTGAAAAGGGAGCAAAATCGTACAACTATTGGAATAATCACGTCCAACATCGCGCGCGTGATAGGGAAGTAAAAGCAACATATCGCACACGATGACCCAATTTTCGGGCTTTTCCTGACGTGTTCTGATCCATTATGAATGCTTTTTAAGGGGAATTTTGATACTTTTTCAAGGGTTTCGAATTTCTATACGATAAGTGACGATTTACAACACCATAAGGCATATTTGGAGAGGATTTGAAGTCATTGGAGGCCAATTCTTCAAGGGAATTCTTATGGAAACCTCTTACTTTTATTTTGGTGTTGTAATTTAAATTATGAGTAGCTAATTCTCTTTAGGTTATGTTGTGTTTAATGAACCCATTTTGATATTGTTGGGACATATGTTTGATTTGATATTGCATGAGTAATTTGATATATAATTCTATTCAATTTCACCTTGTTCTTAATGCTCTTTATGTGAAATACTCTTTTAATTTTATTTTGGACATATAGGGAATACTGACTATCGTGGTTGGAAAAACTAGAGAGTCACCACCATCTTTTATTTGTTCCTAAGGAACATAGGAAATAATGATAAAACCTTAAAAAAGTAAGGATAAGACATTAGGGTTCGGGAGTCGGTTAAGTGAGGGGAAGGTGTTAGGCACCCCTTACCTCCATTGTACTCAATGAGATCCTCCAATAGTTCTAGGATTAATATACTCATCTAATGGAATGCTTGCTTAATTACTTATTTTTTTACATAATGCTTTATTTCAATTATTTATAAGAAAGTTATTTTATTATTTTCGGGAGAAAAGATTTAATTACAACAGGGGGCCAAAAATGGGTTTTTTTTATTATTGTACTCGTTAGAGTGTGACAACTTTGTCCCTGCGTACCCTCAAGCATTATGAGGGATCAGAGTATCATAGTTCGTCTTAAAAATGTTGGTGTGTTGATTGATTTTATTTGTGAAAAGATCTTAACGCACAGGGGCAGAGAAAAGTTTATTTGAAAAAGGTCTCAACACACAAGGGCGGAGAAAATAGTATTTGATGTGTTTGGATTTATTTTAGGTTTTGCTTTGAATTAGTAATCGATAAGGCGTGACGCCGCCCTTGAGAGACCAGTAGAGAAGAAAAGTCAAAAGGGAAAAAGTTGGTTCACTCACGTGGCAATCCCTTTAAAATAAATTAAGAAAAAGAAAAGTAGAATTTTCATGTTATATCAGTAGAACAAAAGAAAAAAATGGCAGACAATGCTCTCTTCTTTCTCACATGAAACATTCATCTCTCATTCAATTTTCTTTTCAAATCATCCCCCTCTCTTCACACCAAGGACACATAAATTCATTTCATAAAAAACCCACAATCATAAATAGTCAATCATTACAACATCTCCATAGAAAAAGGGTAAAAAAAACGGGGGAAAAATCGGTGAGACCAAGACGGCGGGGAAGGCGAAGGTACGACCAGCTTTACGATGAGGCTGCATGGTAGCTCCGAGGTGCATGACAACGATAGCGTGGTGGTTACTAGACTGCGTCGATGATGGTGATAATGTGGCATTTGAGGCGATTAATGGATGTGAGTTGCTTCGCCAGTAGGTGCGTCTTCCTGGTGGAACATTGGCGGCGACATTGAGGAGTTAATGCATGGAGACGCGACTTTGTGTGGTGGTTGCGATTTGAGGCAGAGTATCTTTTTGATGAGGTATGTGTGATGGTTTTATTTTTCGTCGGGATTTCAACGATTTACACGGTTATTAGCGGTGGCTTCAAAGGGTTATTTAATTTTCACTTTTCCATTCCCTTCTTTATTTATGTTTTTTATTTATTGTTATGGCGTGGTTGAAAGATTCCTGACAAATGGTGATGTTGGTTGAGGGAGATGTCGGAGACATATGCAATTGTTGGAAATTTCTGAAAGATTAAAGGGATACAGGCTTGAATCGTGAACGCAACACTTTCCTTATAGTATTTCAAGCACTCTCGATTATCTTAGAGTTCTGATGCAGGAATACCCAGGATAATTCAGCCTTATCGAGTTTGCGCAAGACCGGCGAAAACCCGAATGCAGCAAAGAGCGTCTGAAATTATTTTTAGGATTTTCGGATTTTGTGTGTTTTATCCTGAATCCGGATTTATGCTTTTATAGGTCATGTTGATATTGTTTCACAAGGTAGCGACCCTTGGTGAAGCAATGTCCTTTTCCAATAATCATAATGGTTGGCCTGCAGCATGTTTCACCAACAGTTGCATGGTTTAGCCTTTGCAACATCTCATGAAGAGTTACAATCTCCGAATTCAAAATTAAAAATTCAAAATTCAAAATTCATGAAGAGTTACAATATCCGAATTCAAAATTCAAAATTCAAAATTCATGAAGAGTTATCTCATGCATTTATTAGCATTAACTCACTTCCACCATTTGTCATTTTGGAACACACTTGTATTTAATAAATTACAACAATCCCCCACTTGTTCTCATAATGACAAATCCAATTCCAGAATATAGAAAACAAAAAGTGTTAATACAGTTAGGTATCTTTCGATTTGAACTTAACCTTAGTAAAGACAACGCAAAGCCTAATCGGAACGTTAGGTAGCTTTGCTTTGAACCATTATCCCATGTGATCAGACCGGCGTTGCTATACACACAATTTTAGAGGTTCTTCGCCTACATATCTCGCCGAGCACTATTTATGGCCATGTGCTTTTCCTGTTTTCATGAACTTTTCGTGAGAGAAACTCCAACTCTCACCTTAAGACGACACCATCTTGAAGTTCATATAGGTGAAGTTCAATTCGTATCTATTTCTTGAGATACGTATCCTCCTTGATATAGAACTTCATTAAGAGTTTCTTTGAAAACTTAACCCTCAGTTTGTAATCGTCAACATTATCGCGGAATGTTGCATAACCTTCTGAATCAACGACTTGTTGTTACCGATTGAATCTTAGGTTAAAATGTGTTAACTTCAGATTGGGTTGCTATCATTGTCGGAACCCTTATTCAAGGAGTTTTAATCCCATACCTTTCGAGGTAGTCTTTACTAAATCTCTGGCCAGTGGTTTAGTAAATGGATCAGCCAAATTATAGCTTGTTTGTATATATGTTAGTGAAATGATCTCATCCTTTATCATTTTTCTCACGAGAGAGTGTCTAAGACCTCTGTGTCTAGACTTTCCATTGTACACTTCACTGAACGCTCTAGCCAGGGTGACTTGACTATCACAATGTATCAATACTTTTGAAACATTGTCTTTAGCTAACGGAACCTCCAATAAGAGGTCCCTCAACCATTCTGCTTCTTGTCCAGCAGACGCAAGAGCCACAAACTCTGATTCCATGGTTGAGAGAGTAATGCATGTTTGTTTCTTGCTTTTCCAAGAAATCGCACCTCCAGCTAATATGAATATCCACCCAGTTGTAGATTTATAATCTCCAACACTTGATATCCAACTTGCGTCGGTATATCCTTCGAGTACGGCAGGAAACTTACCATAATGAAGGCCAAGATTTTTGGTCTTTAACAAATATCCGAAAATCCTAGTTATGGTCTTCCAATGTTCATCATTTGGATTGCTAGTAAATCTACTCATCTTACTAACTGCAAAAGCTATGTCAGGTCTGGTGCATTGCATTAAGTACATTAGACATCCAATTGCACTTGCATATTCCAGTTGTGTCACGGTTCTCCCATTGTTCTTTTGAAGTTTGACACTAGGATCGAATGGAGTGTTTACTTCCTTAAAGTTTAGGTGTTTGAACTTTTCCAACATTTTCTCAATATAATATGTTTGATTAAGTTCATAACCCCCACTATTTCGTTTTACTTTAATCCCCAAAAATGTGTCAACTAGTCCAAGATCATTCATCTTGAATATGAAAGTTTGAAACCTCTTTGTTTCTAAAATTCCATTCATCTTGTTGATAATGATCATTCATATAATCAATATGAATATGAGTGAATATCACAATATTCTCACACAATTTTGTGTACAAACACTTGTAACAAGAATTAGATGAATAATACTTTTAGATAATCATGCATGATGATGTAAGAAGGTTTTTAGATGAAGTGAGAAATGAAATTATGAGCAATTTAAATTAGTATAATATAAATTTCAACGAGTACCTTAGTTATGTTCACTTGTCTCAAATCTTCACTTGAATTTCTATGTTCAACTTTCTTAATCAACTTCATCATTGATGTGCATGAACCTTTTGAACCTTTTCTCCTTTGATAATCTTTGTCTTCATCAAAATTGAACTAGATATAAGATTTATTCCTCACAATCTCCCCCCTTTTGATGATGACAAAATATTGTCTCCTCTTAAGTTATGTGTCTCCCCTTTTATTCATAACCTTATGGTTGATTCATGTAAATCTCGTCATCGAGATCTCCATATTGAAATTTCATTTTGACATCCATTTCATGAACTATAAAGTCATGCAAAGAAGCTAATGCAAACAATGCTCTAATTTTGTTGTGCTTGTTATTAGTGCATATGTATCAAATGATAAACACATTTTTTATTTAAAACACCATTGGTCATTAATCTAGACTTGTAGGTGTTTAGTGTACCATCACAATATGATACTTCCTTCTAAATAAGATGAGTCCCTTGAAGTTGTTGATTCCTTCCTTTTAAGTCATAGGATCATCTTCCACTTGAAGAATAATAAGAATCTTACGAACAAAATTCTTACTATTTCCTTCCATTAGATAAAAGAAATAAATTGATTATCAATTTTGTTTGATCCTAGATCCTTAGCCTTTCAGACTCTCTTTCTTATTCTAATTTAGGATTATGTTTCAGCAATCCATGAAGAAATTCTGGTTTGTGTTTCAACAATATGTGGAGAACCCTCCTCACAAGGGTCTTCATTGTAGGAATATCAAATTCCTTATTCTTTGTGATAAGGTTCTCAAAAGTTTCATATATTAGAATTCAATAGTCACATTAGACTTCAAATTCAAAAGTTTATATAAGTCATGATTCATCTTTGAATAATCTTTACATACCTTATTGAATCACAAATTATCCTTTATACAAATTAATTTTAAAAATAAACAAAGGAACATCCCGTATTTTTAAAAAAATAATTTCATACCAACTTTAATTGTTATGCAACATACATATAATATACATATAATAAATAGTATTTATATGTCACCAAAATAAGGCATCGTATGGCAATCAATATGCCAGAAGAAGACAACATAGAACCTGTTATATGTTTATATTGTAAAACCTTTTAAAACTGTATATATAATTATGTTTCCTTCAAAGGGCATAACATGTTTCTCTATTTTTTAAAGTAAAACAACATATTGTCATGCACTTCTGTCATGGAACAAATTTACATATCATGAATGCACAATACGTATATTTACATATCATGAATTTCATATCCCATACTGGAATGAAAACTTTTCTATTATGTACAATACCAATGTGGAAATGTACATATTTCTTTCTATTATGTCCAAGACCCTTCAATTTCTATTCATATGGAAAATAGGTTACATAATCAAGTATAATATAATTGCGTAATCATGATTTATTCATGTATTGTCAGATGGATATCATTCAACCATCAATATGTAATAATTTGTCCAACAAATGAAAAATCATGATACGGATATTGCTTTTCTATTAAAAATCATGAAAACCATTAAATTAAGTAATACTATAGTTATTAAAGAAATCTAATTCAAAATCATATCAATTAGTTATTATCAAAAAATCACAATATCAATAATCTAACTCTGATCCTAATTGATAGAAAACTTTTATATTTAGATCTTGATATCATGATTTTCACGGTGCTCTAATTAATAGGAAGAATAATAAAATCATACCAGATTTCGTAATACCGATTCTTCTTGTGTTCTTTTTTTTTATGCTTGAAACTGAAGCCTTGATAACCATTATTTGAAATTACTATAAGACTGTTGGAAATTTCGGAAAGATTAAAGGGATTCAGGCTTGAATCGTGAACGCAACACTTTCCTTATAGTATTTCAAGCACTCTCGATTGTCTTAGAGTTCTGATGCAGGAATACCCAAGATAATTCAGCCTTATCGAGTTTGCGCAAGACCGACGAAAACCCGAATGCAGCAAAGAGCGTCTGAAATTATTTAGAGGATTTTCGGATTTTGTGTGTTTTATTCTAAATCCGGATTTATGCTTTTATAGGCCATGTTGATATTGTTTCATAAGGTAGCGACCCTTGGTGAAGCAATGTCCTTTTCCAATAATCATAATGGTTGGCCTGCAGCATGTTTCACCAACAGTTGCATGGTTTAGCCTTTGCAACATCTCATGAAGAGTTACAATCTCCGAATTCAAAATTCAAAATTCAAAATTCAAAATTCATGAAGAGTTACAATCTTCGAATTCAAAATTCAAAATTCAAAATTCAAAATTCAAAATTCATGAAGAGTTACGATCTCCGAATTCAAAATTCAAAATTCAAAATTCATGAAGAGTTACAATCTCCGAATTCAAAATTCAAAATTCAAAATTCATGAAGAGTTACAATCTCCGAATTCAAAATTCAAAATTCAAAATTCAAAATTCATGAAGAGTTATCTCATGCATTTATTAGCATTAACTCACTTCCACCATTTGTCATTTTAGAACACACTTGTATTTAATAAATTACAACAACAATTTGTGAGGGTGATGTGATGTCAGATCTGGTTTTGTGCGTGTGTCGATGAGGATTCAGAAGCTGCAATTCTTCTTCTTCTTTTTTGTTTCCTTGATGTTTATTTTTTATATGGTTATGTTTTCCTTGCAGGTTTGTGTTGTTATGATAGGGGTCGAAAGTGGTTATTGGTGTGCTCCTGGTGCATAATTGATTTTGCAGGTTCTTCATGTTATTGATGCGTATGATTTACTGCATTTTTTCACCTTGTAGCAAGTTGTATTACAAAACTTTTAGTGTATAGTTTTTTTGTACTTGTTAATGTGTAATTGATTTAGTATATGATGTGCAGGAGTGATGAGATTGAATGGAGTTAGCAATATCATTATTTGTAGGAACTGGAGAAACTACATCAAGCTTTCTCATCACTAAAGAAGTAGAAGAACTCATTGTTGATTTTTGATTAAGTTTTCATTTTTAGGAGAAAGATTGTTGTATATCTAAAGCGCAATTTATTTGGTTGAGAGTGAAGATAAAAGTGGCCTCCGGATTTTTTCCTTTTTAATTTTTTTTTCTCTTTTCAAAATCTGAGAGTGAGAAAGAGGTTTGATGGAGGTTGTATGTATGATCGTTGTATAAAAAGTGACGTGGATATTATTAGAGAGGTTCGTGTGAAAAAATTGGTTATTTTTATCGTCAATTTGAAGCACACTTGGTGCATTTATTGCCCAGAAGAAGTTTCTAAAGTTCTCATCATCCTGTTCACAAAAGTTGAAACAAAGTATTATTCTTGCATGTGAGAAAAAAATAATGATTAGAATAATAATTTGTAGAAATAATTAAATAGATTTGAAAATATGAGATTGAGTGAAAAGAAAAAAAATGGCTATGAAGAAACATTTTTAATAAACTATGTTCAATGATTCAATTATTATAGAGACATTTTAAGTGAAAAAATAGTGTAATATGCATATATGTATGTGTGTGTGATAGAATGGGTATTGTGTGATTAGATATTTGGTTATGGATAGTGAATTAGGAAAACGTATTAGAAATATTAACAGTTATAACAAAAATATCATAAATTTTTTTTGGAGAAAAGAGTCATCAGGTACCATCATATAGTTTAAAAAATATTAGTAAAATAAACTCTTTAAAAAAAATTGGGAATGGTAAAAAATGGTATTTGGAAATTTGTGAGATTGTTTGTGTAACTTTCTATGTAACCGTGTCTGCACAATTATGAGAAAAAAAGTCATATTTATAAGACAAATTAAGTTACTACAAATAAAAAAGCAAAGTCAATCAGAAATTAGATCCGTACAAATTGAATCGGTACACTTATATATATATATATATATATATATATATATATATATATATATATATATATATATATATATATATATATATATATATTATATATATATATATATATATATATATATATATATATATATATATATATATATATATATATAATATTTTTTGATTATTTTTTATTAAATAAAAGGAAAAAAAAGGCAAAATGAGAAAAAATATATATAAAAAGTGGGTTAAATGAGACTAGAACTCAAAACCTCACACTTTTTAAGTCCTTACACATACTCTTCTACCAATTGTGTTATTTCATTTATTCAAAATAAAGTGGCACTAGAAAACATATGAAGGATGAGCAAAATTTGGGGTACGATACTGATCATTAACCTATGTGTTGGATCTAGGGCAATTGTTGTGCTTACGCTGGTGGACTATGGATAGAAAACTCTGAGTAATGGCTTAGGCTGGTGGACTAGGGATAGAAAACTTCGAGTTGTGACTTAGGCTGATGGACTAGGGATAGAAAACTCTGAGTAGCGTCAAACTAATAACCTGTTACCTTAGTTTTCCATAAAATCGAGGGAACATATCTATAAGGAAACGTTATTTTAGTTTTAATATAACTTATTACCTCAGTTTTTAAAAACACCAAGGGAATATAAATAGTATGAAGGTCGCTTTGAATCTCAATTACTTCATTTTTATATATTTTTCAATGGTTTAATTAGTATTTCTCACTTGGCGCCTTTCTAGATTCCATTTTTTATTTGTTAACTTTTTTTTTCTTCATTTCTTTCCAAGTTAATTAGTAAAACTCAAAATCTTTGTTATTATTAAAAATATTAGGAAATAATATGATTGAGAAGGAAATGAATTTTTTTTATTGATAATCAATTACATATTACAAAAAAATAGGACATTAGATAACTAATCCACATATTCTACCTTTTGTCTCCACTCAACTTCAATAGTTAATCCTGCTTATTTTACCCTTTTAACTATCTCTAACTGAGAGAAAAGTTCATAAAGAACTCTTTCATATGGTATGAGCAAAGTCATTTTCTTGCGAGAGATCACAACCATTTCTAATAAGAAGTTAAAAATAATAAAAGGAAAATTAATTTTGACGTTGTGGATAAGGAAGTACAAAAGATGTTTGTCATCTGAAGTAAACATTTCTAGTTGTTTCTCTCTTTGATGGAGATTTGACACTAGAAGTTGATGTCAAACTTTTGCAATTGGAATTATATTGATTCTAAGTGTTGGCAGCAATTTTGGTAAAACAAAGAGTGTTCACAAGATGTCATGTGTGATGTCTTAACATGAGATATCCTATGTACCTGCTGGAGTTGAAGAACATATGCAAGCAGGATTGTTTCAGAATGCCACTTACAATGCTAAGGCTTCTGATATTGGATGTACCTGCTGGAGCTAAATTGGAAGACATATGCTGCAGGGTTGTTTCAGTTGACATACTCATTGTCATGGTAACTGATATGGCTGTACCTGCTATAAAAGGAAACTGGATTATGCAGGATTTTTTCCATATGTCAGACCCGATGTCATGACATCCTGTACACAGAACATTCAATATGAATGTCTGGTGTTTTGTGATTGCACAATTGGTGGCAATCATTGGTTGATTAAAGATATGGCTAGCTGGCGCATTCTATCAGGGATATCAACCATATTTGTTTATTTTCCAAGGAGATCTTTACAGCTGATATGAAAAGATTTGATTGGAAAATATATCTAGGGTTTTCAAGTTGTCCAATGTTTCTATAAAAAGGGACTCAGAAAACCTGTTTGAACACACAACCAATACTGAGCGAAATTTAGAGAGAGAGCTAGGTTTGTGTCTGTAGGTCATTCAAGTCATCCATAGATGATTGAATTGGACTGATTTGTCTTCTTGATCAAAGCTTTGAAGCAAGATCAAGAGTGTGTCTTCTTGATTGAAACTGTGAAGTAAAATCAAGAATATTGTAATTGAAAAGTATTTTCTTTTCACAAGGGATTGTTGTTTAAGATCACGGGTTTGTGATTGTAAGGGAAGTGAGTGGGTTCTCATATCTAAGAGTGCTTAGGTAGAAATTGCACGGGTAGAGATTAGGTGAGAAAGACTGTAACTTGGTAAAGTGTACGGATAGTCTTTGAACTAATTCTATTATAGTGAATTTCCTTCCTGGCTTGGTAGCCCCCAGACGTAGGTGAGTTGCACCGAACTGGGTTAACAGTTGCTTGTGTTGATTGCTTTACAATTCTGTTTAATTATCCATTGTGTATTAACAGATATTAGTGTCGTGACATTACCTTCGACATCTTATATCTGATACCAGAATTTCAATTGGTATCAGAGCAGGCATCCTGCTCTGACTCTGGGTGAGATCTAGGGAGAATACTTTCTGGTACAATGGAGAGGGATGGAGGATCTGTTCATAGGCCACCAATTTTGGATGGTTCTAACTATGACTATTGGAAACCAAGAATGGTTTCCTTTTTAAAATCCCTTGATAACAAGGCGTGGAAAGCTATCTTGACAGGCTGGGTGCATCCTACTGTTACTAAAGAAGGAGAAGCCACTACTGAGAAAAAGCCTGAAGAACAATGGTCCAAGGAGGAGGATGACCTAGCCCTTGGGAATTCTAAAGCTTTTAATGCCATCTTCAATGGAGTGGACAAGAACATCTTCAGATTGGTAAACAATTGTGAAATAGCTAAAGATGCTTGGGACATTCTCAAGACCACTCATGAAGGCACATCCAGGGTAAAGATGTCTAGACTACAGCTACTCACCTCCAAGTTTGAAAACTTAAGGATGAAAGAAGAAGAGAATATTCATGAATTTCACATGAGTATCCTTGAAATTGCTAATGCCTCAGGAGCCCTGGGAGAAAAGATAACAGATGAAAAACTGGTAAGAAAAATTCTCAGGTCACTCCCCAAGAGATTTGCTATGAAGGTAACTGCAATAGAAGAATCTCAAGACATCTCCAACATGATGGTAGATGAGCTAATTGGTTCCCTCCAAACCTTTGAGTTAGGGTTAAATGATGGTGATGAAAGGAAAACAAAGAGCATTGCCTTCATGTCAAACACAGAAGAGGACAAGAGTCAGGAGGGTGATGAAGATCTTGTCAATGAAGTAGCTATGTTGGGAAGGCAGTTCAACAGATTGTTAAAGAAAATGGATGTCAGATCCAAGGCAAATGTCAAAAACATCTCATCTGACATCAGCAATGGAAGAAGAGTAAGGTCAGAAGAAAAGCCCAAAGAAGGAAAAGAAGTAAAATGCTATGAATGTGATGGGTATGGACACATTAGAACAGAATGTGGTACCTACCTCAAGAAGCAGAAGATGAGTCTTGCTGCCACCTGGTCAGATGAGAGTGATACAGAGGAGGCTGCATATCTTGTGACTGCTTTGACAGAAAGATGGGAATCTGATGAAGACTCAAGTGATGGTGAAGTAACCTTTGAAGAATTGGCATCTACCTACAGAAAGTCGTGTCACAAAAGTGTAGAGCTGTGCAAACAGGTTGATAGCCAAAAGAAGGAAATTACTAAACTTGAGAATGAGAAGATAGAATACTTGAAAACCATCTCCAAGTTACAAACAGAAGCAGTGGTTCTGAATACCAAGCTAGACAAAAATCCACAAGCTGAAAATCAGAAGATAGCACGGCTGGAAAGTGAGAAGGCAGACCATGCAAAAATCATCTCAAAATTGAAGACTAAAGTCATGTTTCAAAATTCTAAATTAGAAGAGATGACCAAGTATGTAAGAATGTTAAGCAATGGGTCTGACTCCTTAGACAAGATTCTTCAAATTGGACAAATAACAGGAGACAAATCTGACATTGGGTATAATGACTAAAAACCTGGGAGTAGTGACACTGGTGTCAAATGTAACACCCTTCTAAAATACCCCAAATATTTAATTAAAATAGCAATATATCAATCAGAGTAATTATGCAATTAAGGGTGTCACACAATCATTTCACACCATTCACCAAATAACTGTCATGCTCTTTTATTAATTCAAAACATAAAGCATTTGCACAATACGCAGCGGATAGAAATCAAATCAATCATGCAAAACATGTAACACGTTACATGTAAAATTATTCAACAAGGTAAAACATCTCGTTCCGATGTTACATCTATCAGAGCATGACCCACTAAGGAGACTACACTAGACTCCAAGGACTAGCTTCTACTCAATCACTGCTCGTTACCTGAAAACATAGTTGTAAGGGTGAGTTCCTCAATCGATATAATAAGCATTATAAAATATCATGTAATGCTAAGTAATTTAACACATATCATCACCCTAATCAGATCACACATATTCAGCAACGGCAATATCAACTCAAAAATCGTACTCAACACAATCACCAAAACAACACGTATAATATTGGAATACATCCATTCATATTATACGCCATACATACATACATTATGCAATGAGACTCCATGCATGCGGTACCGACTATTCGTGAACATATAGTTCAACCTCACCGACCAAATCCAGGTACGGCTACCAAGCTCACTAGTCCCACTCATTTGAGACCTAGTGACTCACTCACTAATTCCTCACCATGGGAATTAGCTACCACCCCAAGTGCTATGATATGCACGCTAATTCACCTAGCATGAAAACATCAACAACAGTCCATAATGACTAACTCACTAATTCCTCACCATGGGAATTAGCTACCACCATAAAGGCCACAATATGCAAGCTAAATCACTTAGTCATGCAAACATCAACAATCATCCACAATGGACATACGCTCACACTCTAAGCCATAACAGTCCATTCATAATTTCATACATAACATATACATTCACAGCATTATGCATACCATCATACATCATCAACACATGTATCAAAACATCATATCATGTCAAATAATTAATCACAGTATTAGCACACTCTACTAATACCTACACTGCTCAAAACAACGGGAAATGATCCCTACTCTATCATACATCAGCTAAATTACATTACTCAGCTGAACAACCAAAAACTGTACAACAACAGCACAGAAAAATCACAATCCTGCCCATACGCGTATTGCCTAGTCCCATACGCGTATGGCCCAATTCTCAGCCAATCCCATACGCGTACCACCTATCTCATACGCGTATGCTACGCGTACCACCTCCCCATACGCGTACCAACAGAGATCAAACCACGTTCAAAACATCATCTTCCTCATCCATACACGTATTGCCTAATGCCATACGCGTACCAGACCATCTCATACGCGTATTGCCTAGTGCCATACGCGTATGACCAGAAACCAGAATTCCAGATCTGCTATGGTTTTCTCTGCTACGAGATCTCCCAATTCCAACCTCCTACAATCCAATTTTATACAGTAATCGTTCATATCATCTAACACGAATCATACCCTATTCAATCTCACCAATTCTAACATTTTTACATCTAATTCCTACGAATTCCTTTCAATCATAATCCAATTTCGTTCATCCAAAAGTTCACAATTTCATCATGCGTCATTCCAATTAGAGTCAAATCAATGGTCTATCACTACCCACTACATGTTATCCCATAATACCCATTAATCGTCGATAAACCCCCCTTACCTGAGTTAATCCGGCGAATCTTTAAGCTTCAAGCTCTTCCTCTCACCAACCCTTGTTCTCTGGTTCTCTTTGCTCTTTTTCCACTTTTCTGTCTCTTTTTCCTTTTCACGTGAAAAATAAACATTTTTACTAAATGGGACCTTTTCTAAATTCCAACTTTTATTCCAATAAAATAATAATCCAATAATAATAATTTCAATTATTTAATTAAATTAATAAATATATTATTAACTTAAATTAAATAATTATCTTGTTTTATCGGGGTGTTACATCAAACCTCAAGCCAAACTTAAGTGCATTCAAAAAAATGTGATGTCACATAATATGTCATAGCACCAAAGGAGAAAACAGTTGAAAGGAAAACACCAAAGATGGTGATGCCATTACTGTGGGAAATTTGGTCATCTAAAGCCATTCTTCTATAAACTGTATGGCTATCCTAGGTCTGCTCATCATCAGGATCACCGTCAATTCAGACCCAAACACCACATTCCTATCATCAAAAAGCAATGGGTCCCTAAGACTAATGTCACAAGTCTGATAGCTAATTGTCCCCTCAGAATCTCAACCAAAGAAGAATGGTACTTTGACAGTGGATGTTCTATACACATGACTGGAAACTCAGACCTGATAACTGATCTTCACCCTCATGACTTAAGCTATTTAACCTTTGTTGATGGAGCTAAAGGTGAAATAAAGGGGATAGGAAAGCTTGAGTGCCCTGGAGCTCCTAAACTTGACAATATTCTTCTGGTCAAGGGCCTGACTTCAAATTTAATAAGCATCAGTCAGCTAGGGGATCAAGGTCTGAGTATCATCTTCACTAAAACTAAATGTCTAATTGTGAACAATGACAGTGAAGTAATTATGAAAGGAATCAGGACCAACAACAACTGCTACATATGGAGCTCTCAAATGGATAATCCCTCTAAGATAAGCACAGCTGCAAGAAGAATCTTCAAGGGAAAGGAAAAGTGTCAGATAAGATCACCTAACCTCAAGGAAGAAAAGGTCATGATGGCCCAAACACCTGAACATATGACTGGTGGTATGAAGTCTGAAGGTAGTGAGAGCCTTGCTGGAATTGAGACACAAGGAACTATGTCAGTTGAAAACAACAATGCTCAACCAGGGTGGATGAAACTACTGAGCATTATCTACAATGTCACATTCGATGCTATGACATTGTATTATGACAACCTGACTGCAAAGAATTTGTATAATGAAAAGGGAAAATTAGGGGCTTGGTTTCTTGAGAAAATATGGCAATTAATGAGGAGTGGAAAAGGCAACAAGAATATTGGCTGCCCAATAAAAAGAAAAAGCCACATTACTAATGAACCATCTCTTAGTATTGGAAATAGCATACTCTGCCTGAACACAATCAAACTCCTCAAAGAACCTCTGCTAGGGTAAAGAAAGTTTTCTCAAAAGTTCAACAACATGTCTCAACATCCGTCAACATCTAGCTCAAAATCCTTTCATACTAAAACTTCCTCCATGAAATTTTTAGATGAAGATTTGATGGAAGTAACTCTCTGCGTATGATACCAGGTAACGTTCCAAGCTCACCTTCCATGGCTAAAGCTAAGCAAGGTAACACTCCTGAAAAATCACCTGATAAAGAGGACATGCACTCTACTGATTGCATCATAAGAAACCTAATTACTAGCATACTGAACGAAGAGCATGGAGTTAAGGACACTTTTACCCCTCTGTCCAGAAAGGAACCCTCATCTGAGGAAGAAAGCCAAGCTGAGAAAGAAGATAACTCATCTAAAACAGAAAAGGAAGTAGCTGCTGAGGGTCTGTGTTCTCTTGGAAAAAACTTACCTAGTATGTCCCCTGATACTGCTCAAGACATTAAGGAAGAAGGGTCTGAGGAAGAAGATGACACGTTGGTCAGTCTTGTGAAAACAAGTGTAGTTAATAGACTGAGAAAGAGGAAGAGTATGGCTGAGATAAGGACAGATAGGAAAGAGAAAAGGGTTGCTGGTATAGGTCCCTCCAAATCGTGGAGTAAAGTAGAGGTCAGGAAGAAGGAAGACATTGAAAGTTCTGAATCTAATGAGGATGTTGAAGACGATGTTCCAGACATCTCCTCTGACAAAAGAAAGGCTGTAAAGAAGTCTTCCAACAAAGTAGCTGCTGAGTACCTAGAAAAATGGAGGTGTGTCACTCAAAGAAGGGTAGCAGTTGAAAGAGAATTGGGGAAAGAGACTATTGAAGTGAAGGAAGTAATGGAGTTAATCAAGGTAGCTGGTCTTATGAAAACTGCGACTGCTCTACCTCAATGCTATGAAGGGCTAGTCAAAGAATTCATTGTAAACATTCCTGATGAGAGTTATGGAAAAAGTAGCAGGGAGATCTGCAAAGTGATTGTTAGGGGCAAGTGTGTGAAACTTTCACCAACCATCATCAACAAGTTCCTGGGGAGAGGAACTGATGGAGGGGTGGATCTAGAGGCCACAGATAATGAGATTTGTAGGATGATTACAGTTAGCCAAGTTAAGGAATGACCCAGTAGAAAACACCTTTCAGCTAGTAGACTAACTGTCAAGTATGCCATCTTGCATAAGATTGGTTCTACAAATTGGGTACCTACTAATCACATTTCTACCATCTCCATTACTCTTGGGAGGATCATTCATGCCATTGGAACTAAGATAAACTATAATTTTGGCAAGTTCATATTTGAACAAACCATTAGACATGCTTCTACAAATGCTGTGAAGTTACCCATTGCCTTTCCCTCCCTTATCTGTGGGATCATCCTGAGTCAACAACCAGGAATCCTGAGTACAAGTGATATTCCAAGCAGGAGAAAAACCCCTCTGTCCATTCATTATAAGTTGTTTGAGGGAAGTCATGTCAATGATGTCATGACATCGGCTAGAAGGGAGTCTACAGCTAAAGGAAGCTTGATTGACCAACTGAAAGAGACCTGCAAGGAATTGGACAATGGGATAAAGGTGGCAAAGGCTAGAAAAGAGGCTTTAGAAGTTCTTATCTGTAGCCTGGAGAAGGAAGAAGTAGAAAAGGCTGGGAAGGACTCAACTACAAGATCAAAATCCCAATCCAGTGGAAGTTCTGGAAGCTCAGAAAGTTCTGAAGGTACAGGTGAAGATGAAGATGAAGGTGAAGAAGATACTTCTTCTGATTAATTGTCCCTGGATGTATTTAAGACTTGGAGGGGTGCTGGAAGGGATGGTGGAAGTTGTTGCTGTTTGGAAAGCTGATGTTCCTTCTGTTTTTTTTTGTATTTTGTGGCAGTCCTCATGATGCCTGTTATGTAATATTTAGGGCTCTTAATGAGTTCCTTGAATTTGTTCATTATCTCAGTTGTCTGCTGTGTATAATGATGTTGTGTACTTCCTGAATTTTGTTTTAACATGCTTAATGTTATAACATCTGTTTTAAACTTTCTCTGCTAGACTATAGACATTTAGTTTGTCTGATTGGTCACCTTTGGTCAATTTTGACTAAAAAGGGGGAGAAGTGCTTGATATGGAAATTGGATGTGGTGCACAGGTGCTGATGTTGTAGCAGATGGTGCATAGGTGTTGATGTTATTGATATGGAAGTTGGATGTGGTGCACAGGTGCTGATGTTGTAGCAGATGGTGCATAGGTGCTGATGTTATAGCAGATGTCAGTATGACATTCTGGCTGGTACAGGTGCTGGAGTTTTCAGTAGCTGTTTTTTATGAATGCACAGATTTAGGGGGAGAAGAAGTACCCTGGTGCATTTGTGTGTCTTACTAGTTGCATCCATAACTAGTAATTCTGATTGTTGCACAGATTAAGGGGGAGGAGAAGTACCCATGTGCATGTGTGTATTACTAGTAGCCATAGCTAGTAATTGTTTTTGCTTCTGCTGCTGATTAAACTACTGTTATATGGTTTAACTGCTGATAGTTTGCCTTGTGAACAAAAAGGACATATATATGTTTTAGCCAAAATTTTCCAAAGGGGGAGTTTATTGATTCTAAGTGTTGGCAGCAATTTTGGTAAAACAAAGAGTGTTCACAAGATGTCATGTGTGATGTCTTAACATGAGATATCCTATGTACCTGCTGAAGTTGAAGAACATATGCAAGCAGGATTGTTTCAGAATGCCACTTACAATGCTAAGGCTTCTGATATTGGATGTACCTGCTGGAGCTAAATTGGAAGACATATGCTGCAGGGTTGTTTCAGTTGACATACTCATTGTCATGGTAACTGATATGGCTGTACCTGCTATAAAAGGAAACTGGATTATGCAGGATTTTTTCCAGATGTCAGACCCGATGTCATGACATCCTATACACAGAACATTCAGTATGAATGTCTGGTGTTTTGTGATTGCACAATTGGTGGCAATCATTGGTTGATTAAAGATATGGCTAGCTGGCGCATTCTATCAGGGATATCAACCATATTTGTTTATTTTCCAAGGAGATCTTTACAGCTGATATGAAAAGATTTGATTGGAAAATATATCTAGGGTTTTCAAGCTGTCCAATGTTTCTATAAAACGGGACTCAGAAAACCTGTTTGAACACATAACCAATACTGAGCGAAATTTAGAGAGAGAGCTAGGGTTTGTGTTTGTAGGTCATTCAAGTCATCCATAGATGATTGAATTGGACGGATTTGTCTTCTTGATCAAAGCTTTGAAGCAAGATCAAGAGTGTGTCTTCTTGATTGAAACTGTGAAGTAAAATCAAGAATATTGTAATTGAAAAGTATTTTCTTTTCACAAGGGATTGTTGTTTAAGATCACGGGTTTGTGATTGTAAGGGAAATGAGTGGGTTCTCATATCTAAGAGTGCTTAGGTAGAAATTGCACGAGTAGAGATTAGGTGAGAAAGACTGTAACTTGGTGAAGTGTACGAATAGTCTTTGAACTAATTCTATTATAGTGAATTTCCTTTCTGGCTTGGTAGCCCCCAGACGTAGGTGAGTTGCACCGAACTGGGTTAACAGTTGCTTGTGTTGATTTCTTTACAATTCTGTTTAATTATCCATTGTGTATTAACAGATATTAGTGTCGTGACATTACCTTCGACATCTTATATCTGATACCAGAATTTCAAATTAGAATAGCAGAACTGATGATCTTATTGTAGTTGACATATATTAGGTGAAGGTGGGTTGAGATGACATTGTTGAATCTATAATTGTCAACACAACTACCTTTCTCTTTACACTTTATTGTTTGAGAAATATGTGTTGGAGTAATGGTGATATGAAAGTCATATACATTGGCCTATATTTTCTGATCAGATTGCCTAACAGAGGCATTTAACCAGAACTACGTTACGAGATTAGTGTAGATGAGTCCATGAGACATGTTAAAGTAACCTTTAAACTTTTGTTTGGAAATAGTTTTCACTAGATCAAAATATTTGTCTTTCGACTCATCGAAATCAACAAACTTTTCTTTGATAATGAACAAAAGATTTACATCTCCGTTGAAGGTTTTGTAGATATTTTTTGAATAAAAAGAAAAGAGTTTTAAACTAGATTTGAAGACACAAAGAGATGAAAATGAACTGATATGTGAATAGTGTATAAATAAATTGGAAAAGAGGAAACGAAACAATCAGAAAATCTCAAATACCTCCTTGAAAATCCAAAAGATATGTTACATTTTGAATATGTGTGATCATTACTATTCTAGTTATATGATTCCAAGGTACAATGATTTTTTTTTTAAATATAAAAATCATATATTACCTCAGGTTTTCATATAACCGAGGGGAAAAATCACATATGACCAACAATCCAAGAAACTTTATTTTTAATTTTTAAATTAATGATCTATTCTTTCGGTTAAATTTAATAGTCGAGAGATTATATTATCAAGATAAAGAAATCTCCTCGGGATGGATTGCAAGAAATTTAAAAAGATATGTTGTTCTCCAAGAATCAATTATTAAACTCTTGATTTAAACAATTTATTTTAATATTTTATGTATTAAAAAAGCTTTTCCCCTCAGTTTTTAACAAAAACCGAGAGGTATGTGGTGTTTGGGTTGAAACATATTTTATTGATTTTTTTATTTAAAAATAAAAATATTTTACCTCTGTTTTGAGTAATAACCGAGGTAAAATATGCACGTGTTTATTCAGTTTCTTAAACAAATCTTCATCGTCAATTTAATGAGTATCAACGTTTAAGATGCTGTCATTAGTGATCCTCGTGAAACCTAAAACCTTCATTATAAAAACATTTTGAATATTAAAATTTGAAAGTAGCGAATCCACAAGAAACCCAAATGTTTTGAAATCCTCTATGTTTAATCATAGCGCCATGAGATTTTATAAAATAAAAGTATCAATGTGATAGATTGCAAGAGTAGAAAAAAATTTAAATTTATTTAATATATGGATGATTATAGTGTATTTACTTTGTCAAAGATTTATGTGATGGATTACAAGTACATAGGAAAAAAATTGATTCAAAAGGTTTGTATTCTAATATAATCTCTTAACTGAATATTTTATTATGTAACCTTTTTTGTTATATCAGACATTTGATCTTCCCCAAGATCAATGAAACGAGGATCCCCAATATTTACTCTTCTCCAAGATATTCATCATTTGTTCTTCACTGACAGCGATGACGATGACGAATAATATATTTATTTTAATATTATTCGTAAACAATGTAATGAGTATTTAATATATATTTCACGTCTGATGTGACATATGTTATTTATAGTAATCACTTGTGATCAACTGGGTTGATCTATACCTTGAAGGTCATGTTGTCTATCAATGGTGCCTTCAGAATCAACCTCCCATCACTATGATACACCTTCATATGATTCTTTTCTATCTTCATGTTCTACATTTTTCAAGTAATTGACATACGCTTATCAAGTTACTTATCATCGAAGGTACATACAACACATCAATGATGTTGGATTTTTGATCATCCTTATGACAACAAAGATGTCTCCATTTCCACCTAATGTGATATGCCTTCCATCTAGCTTTATCAATTGATTCATCTAGCTTGGTGAACAATCTTTATTACTAGTCATGTGGTTATTGCATCCTGAATCCAGGTACCACATGTTGGTTTGCCTAGTGTTCGATTGAGTATTGACCATGAGTAACACATCCTTATAATCAATATCTTCAGCATGTGCATATTGCACTTCATCTTTATCTTTCGCCCGTGCTTCCTTCTTTCTTCGACAGTCTTGAGCATAGTGGTTAACTCCTTGACTATTGTAATATTGCACCTCTTTCATGTCAACTTTCTTCCCAAAATACTTGTTATCCATGCATTTCTTGATCGAATCTGTGTGATTCTTTGAGTTCTTGTTTGACTTCTCATCATTAGCAAAATTATTTCCCATATTTCTTGACGAATCTTGCTTGTAGTGTCTGTTTAGCCACCTTCTCCCCTTTTGAGTTCCTTTGCTTCACCCTCATTTCATGAGTCTATAATGGAGCTTAAAGTTCTTATAACTTTATCTTAGTTAGGTTCTTGGAATCTTCAATTGACACTACAATGTAATAAAAATTCGTAGACAAAGATCCCAACACTTTCTCAATCTTCTATAAATCGTTGATTGATTCACCACACGACTGCACGTGGTTCACTAACAACACCACACATGAAAGGTATTCCGAGACTGATTCATCTTCCTTCACTTGAGTCATCTCGAATTGTTTTATCAATGTCTACAACTTCATCCTTTTTCATTTTTTCATCTCCGTCTTTAACTTGTCCCACTCTCATTTTGTTGTTTCTTCTTCAATAATCTTCTGTATACTTATGTGTTAAAATGATTAATTTTTATTAGATCATAATTTAAAGTCGTTATACATGATAATATATTTCAATTAATTAAAAAGAAATAATTTAATGAATATGCAGTGATATTATTAAAATTATTTTTTTACTGAAAAAGAAAAATCTATTAAAAGATATATATTTTTCTGACTTAGATTTTCTTAGCACAGTACCTTGCATATATGTCCAATAAAAAATCCTGATGCATACACTGCACGGAGCCACTTTCTTGATTAAAAAAAATTGCTCCCCGCCGCCCAACAAATTGTTAATCTTCCACTCCATCTAGATTTTTTTTATTTTTTTATTTTTTAATAACCATTATCTTTGAAACATAGGCCAATTATCTCTTTCTTCTATGATTAGCCTAAAGGAATTATAAAGAAATTAATAAAATAATTATTAATGAACGAAAATAATTTTTTAAAAACAGAGATGCGCATAGATAGAGAACGAGAAGAATACGTGGTGGGAGCAGCGCAAAATAGGGTTAGAGACACACGAAGGCCCAAACTTAGTTAAACAAAACAAACACTAATTACCATTCTTCTTTTCATCTTTCTCCCAAAAAAACAAAAACGCCACCACCTCCATCTTCCACACCTGAAAATCACTTTTGACTTCTACCTTGTTTCGATCTTCACTCATCATCCAAACACCTAGGTATACTTTCTACTCTCTTTTCTTCATTTCATTTTTTTATTTCTACTCTTTCGATTTTCATTTTCGTACCGCTTTTCTTTATTTCAATGTTTTCACTTCTAATTCTTTCCAGTTTTATTCTATTGATTCTTTCATGGAATATCATTGACGACAAATATGCCTTAGATTTTCAATCATTAGGCCGTTCAGATATTTTCGTTGCATGTTATAATATTATAATTTGATTTATTTATTTGCATGTAATTCTCACATCAACTTGACACTAAGATCTTAGGTTTTGTTAATCACTTTTGCATATCAAATTTTGTCTAATTGAATATCATTGAGAGCAACAAATAATTTAAAAACATATAGATTGTGACAGTGAGTAAATATTCATTTTTAACTTTTTGTTCAAACTATTTGTAACTTGGGCTGGGCAATTAGGTTTTTCCATGTCTGTGTGTAATAATAGCGAATTGTTACATAATTATGTGTTGCTTGCCAGGTACGAGGGAGGCGAACTTTGCGTGACTGATTGGCAATGGGGGGTGCATTAGGAAAGGGTGACTCACCCAAAAAGTCTTGGGTACCGGAAACCAAGCTTGAGGCGAAAATGGTTGAAGCAATGCAACGGAGGGAATGTCATGGATGCTCCACGAGATCATTCAATACTATAATACTAAAATTTCCAAAAATTGACGAGAGCTTCAGAAAATGCAGAGCCATATTCGAGCAGTTTGGTAGGTTTCCACTTCAAATTTATGGTCTTGTTAGATTCATATTTTGTGTTGATATATATATATATCTTCTAACAAAAGCCTGATATAGAGTTTGAAAGGCCGAGGCTCGAACTTTGTGAAGGAGAAAATACTAACATAAAGACTAATAAACTAACATTTGCTTATCCAAAAATAAAGAAGTTTGATATAAATATAGTACATATGCATGAGAAATAGCTCATTTTATAGAATCCATTTATTATGACTAGATCATGAAACACTAGTGAATCATATAATCGGAGTTGCATTATAATTAGAATTCCGTTTGATTTTATTTCATTCTAAAGTTAATAAGTAGTGCATTTGTATGTGATTGTAATTGCAATTATCAAGCTCATTCAAAGGCTTTAGCAGTGGCAAAAATGTCATTGGTGTGTTTGTCACCGACTCATACATGGCCAAATTGACATATATATATATTTCTCATAGTTGTTAATAGATGATTTGTTTTTTGCTACAGATGAAGATTCTAATGGGGCAATAGATCAGGAAGAGTTGAAGAAATGTTTCAGTAAGCTGGAAATTTCTTTTTCTGAGGAAGATATCAATGAACTTTTTAAAGCATGTGACTTTAATGATGATTTGGGAATGAAGTTCAATGAGTTTATTGTACTTCTTTGCCTTGTCTACCTTTTCAAAGATGACCCTAAGGCACTTCATGCTGTATCCTAACACACATTATCTGTGTCATTTTAATTTCATTATCATACACAATATAAGTAGAGATTCTTAAAAATTCAAATTTGGAAAATAAACTAGTAACACCTACTCTTTGGAAAAAAAAATATCCTGTCTTGTGTATTTTGACCTCTGGTTGAATTATTTGGGGATATTATACATTTAACACCAACCTTTTGTTTTTTATTTAGAAAACTATTTGTTTAATTTCAGGTGACATTTCGACTTCACGAGCATTGCAATGTTATTAGCTCTATGTAGTTTTTTTTGTTATGGCCTTTGCTTTTCTTTAGGACAACGTAGAATTTTGAAGTTATAATTTTGTCATGCAATGAAAATGATCGAAAAATCTGTCAAAATTGAAGAACTGTTAGGTTATAATCTTTGAATTTTGAAGTAATGCAATGTAGTAGGCAGGAAAAGGTATCTCATCCTTGTTTTCCTGTTTTCATTTATAGTTGATAAGTCATGAGTTTCCATGTTTTGTTACCATTTCAAATTGTTCTCTGTGACTTGTCTAGAAATCACGAATTGGCATGCCGAATCTGGAGGCCACATTTGAAACATTGGTTGATACATTTGTATTCTTAGACAAGAATAAGGACGGGTATGTCAGCAAAAATGAAATGGTCCAAGCTATAAATGAAACTACATCGGGGGAACGTTCTTCTGGAAGAATAGCCATGAAAAGATTTGGTTAGTTGTCTCTTCCTCTCTATGTGTTTAAATACAAATGCATACGCATTCAAGTTGCAGTTCAATCTTGCTTGAACAAACACGCACACACACATCTTAGGAGCATGCATTATACACTAATGTTTTGAAATCTGCTTTAACACGTTTTCACGAGAAAAATGTGTACATCTAAATTGATTAAGAAAAAGAAAAAAACGAAGAACATCTATTGTGTTTTTTATAACATTAGCAGCAGCAACATTTAAGGAATCAGAACATGGCAGGGTGAGTATCGTCGTGTAATCTCACATATCAGAGAGGTTGTCAGTTTATCTGTTATATTCTTCTGTTTCCAGCCATATTAGTATTTACCATGCTCATGCCGGAAACATAGAACTATCCTTTAAAAGGTCTATAATATACATATTGGAGCCTAATATAAAAAACTCAATTCCCTATCAGAGTCTGGTTAAAAATTTGTTGGGTCACCCTCTATCGGGTCACTGTCATCAGACTATTCAGGCCATGCTTCAGATGTCCATTCTTGAACGTGAGAGTGTGTTAAGACTTAAAAGTCACACACGTGATGAGTTAGGTCAGATGTCCATTCTTGAGCGTGAGAGTGTGTTAAGACTTAAAAGTCACACACATGATGAGTTAGGTCCAATATAATAAACTTAGCTTGGTATTAGAGTATATCCATCGGGCAACTCATCATTTATATCTATGCATCAAGTTCATTAGTGTTGGGGGGTAAAGGCATGTATTGGAAAAAAACACAAGCCTCACATTGTATAGAGATAATAACTAAAATGAGTTTCTAAAGAGTATACCTTTCACCTTATATGTCCATTGTCTTTATTGTTTCTTGCTGAGTTTATATATATTCATTTAACAGTTATTATTATTTGTTTATTTGCGAAAATGCAGAAGAAATGGACTGGGATAAAAATGGAATGGTGAACTTCAAGGAGTTTCTTTTTGCATTTACACGGTGGGTTGGAATTGATGAAGGTGAGGATGAGTAGAATACATAGGCCTGAATCATGTCATCTAAATTGTCTTTGGCTCTATCTTCTGCTAATAGCCAGTAGCTTTATATGCTTCAGACAAAACAAAAATGGCTTTTCCAGTTTTCACTTGTAATAAAGGACAAGTTGCTTCACTTTGAATTTTATTTCAATGAAATTATAATTCGTGATGTAAATATACTAAATAGTAAGTGCTAAATTGAAGATACAGTCAAACTTACCTGTTGAATGCTACTATTACCTTGTAGTAATTGTATTGGCTTCTTTATCATTCTCTTCTCTCTTTATGTAATTATGTGATAATTTATTAATAATTATTTGGCTAGTTTGGTAGGTCAAAATGAGGTATATAGTGTCCTAATTGTGACTTGGAAAGTGCTTAGTCTTCATTATCGTGGAATATTGCTAAAATTGTTCTTACAAATCTATGAAAGGTGTTATAATAAGCTAAAAATTGAAGAAAGTAAAGTGTAAAATAGTAAACAAATAATATTGCTAACTTAGGAGCTTTTTTCCTCTTCCCACTTTTTGGATTTTTAATCCATTTGGGTTTGGATTCGGTCAAAGTCTAATCCATGTTTTTTAAAGTTTAACTTTTGGAAAAATCTATCTAGCAATTTTTTTCCCTACCTTTATGGTGTGGGTTGCATGATTATTTGAAAATCTCAAGCGGGAATTGAATATATGACCATCTTGCATGATCATTTCTTTCACACTCTACACCTCCTTCATAATCCAAAACCCGTAAAAAAGTCATTTTCAATGAACTTTTTGGTTTCAAATCATCATTCTTGTGTTTTATCACATCAAATAGAGCAAGAGAAACTACAATTTAAGGGAAGGTTCATTTATTTCATACCTCATTACTTGCATTAATCTTATTCTTGAGTTGAAAAAATGAACATTAAAGTCGCAAATGCAAATTCAAATTCACATGTTATCTGTTTCGAAGATGCATCTCCGAAGTCGCCTGTTACTGTGAATTTTTTAACTGTTTTTCTGTTTTGATTTGCATTAGATATGGTGCACCCAAATATGTTTCTCATAGCAGTTGTAAGTAATAATGTTAAACTGGATGAGGTGAAGGATGATGTTAAATCAGGTGCTAGACCGGTTGATGTCGAGTTAGATGTTAGTCAACAAATTAGAAATGAATAACTGTTTACAGCTCGTAAACATATGCTGGAATGAGTTTGCATGGAGGCAAGGAAATTAGGGTTTGACATTGTAATCGAAGATCCGACAATGGTTCTAATAGAAGGCAAACATTTGTAACAATGAGATGCAAGAGAAGACACGTATGTTTCATCGATTCAAAAGTTGAAATGTGCTTGATCTTGCTTATGGAGCTTGTGGAAGTGGCTTAAGAGTAATGCAAAGCTTTGGATCCTGGAGTTTTTGAATCTCCAAACAGTGAGATTCAAACTCAAATTTCAATTGAAATTTCTTAGGTTTTCCTTTGAATTGAGAGGGTTTGGAAGGTTGGGGCAAAGCTGGCGCGCAAGGTCCTTTGAAATGAGGCATTGGACCTCTATTTATAGCAATGAGAAGTGTTATTTGCACACTTGAAAAATTCTCCAAAAATGGCAATGCAAGGCGCATCTTGCATGGGCGTGTGCAGGCCCATAAAGCAATCCAATTAGGTCCACAATCAACTAAAATGAGGTCTGCATGAAGCTTGGATGGCAAGGCAAAGTTGTTTGAACATTTGAATCATGAATCTTGCCAACTGATACAGGCTTGTTTAAGCCATATGCAGACCCATCCAACTTTGTCCAAAATGAATAAATTAAGACTCTTTGGAAAGCTTAGATCAAGAGGAACAACTTTTATGTTGAACATTTTTCCATTTGGAACTTGTATCATGGTGAATTTTGAGGTGGAAGTTTGGAAATTTCAACATGTCAAAATATTTTCTAAGTGTCAAGTCATATATTCAATTGTTCCACTTTGCCTAACTTTTTATGTGAGCTCCAAATGAGAAAACTATATTCATAAAAGTTGTAGATATTTCAAAAACCTTCAAAATGGTCACCAATTTAACATAATTTGGATTTAGGATGAGTGAGTTATGCATTTTTGAAGTTGAGGAAAATCACTTGTTCAATGGTATTGGTCCAAAATGACCTATAATGTATCCTCATATCACATGCTCATAAAAGTTGATTTAGCTCTCACTCCAAACATAAAGGTTGAAGTAGACACCTTTAATTTTACTGTGCAGCTTGGAAATCTTTCATCTCATAAAAATTGAGCAAGTTATGGCCTTGGGAAGTTGACTTTCAAATTAGGGTTTAAACAAAACGACTTATAATGTTTCAACATAGAAATGGACTTTCCAAGAAAAATTAGCTCTATACCTCAACATGAAAGTTGTTTGGAATGTCATTCAGAGTAACGTTTATCTTGGAATAATTTTCATATGATGAAAATTGTAGGAGATAGGGTCTATGGGGATCCAGTTTTGATCAGATGAATTCCTATGGTCAACCACCATCAACCACCTTGCAAACTTGCAATTCTCTAGACTTTTTAGGCTCATGGTAGATCATATATGCATAATATGATGAATTTTGAAGTGTACCTTGTGAAATTTGATCAATTGGTGAAGAATCTTATTGAAGAAGTTACTCAAGATACCCAGATGAACTAGGGTTTCCAAGGCAAACCAACTCCAAACTCTTGAAGAATGCTTGACCAAAGTAACATGTAGAGATCATTGGGACTCATACATAATTCCTAGAGCCATTATGGATAATTCCTTGGTTGTGCTCTTAGCAATGAGGGTCTTAAACCTTATATGTGAACTTGATAGATCGAGGGTGATCATGCCTTACCTACAAAAGAGTTAGGCAAATGCAAAGACATATTTTTGGTATTTTGGTTAGTAAAATGATAAAATACAAGTATGATACAACCACATGGTGCTTGGTGATCTCTCCCGAAACAAACCCAATGAAAGGGGGGTAAGGAGAATGCCAAGGTATGATCCTTATGCTAATGCATATGATGAGATTGCATGAGGGATCTTAGGGTCAAAATTGGGATCTTATAGCTGCCCCTATTTGAGGACATTCTAACTGAGGAGGAGAAGGTTAAAATCTTTGTATCGACTCAGTAGAATGGACTTAAATAACAACATATAGAAATAAATTTTGGTCCATAAGAGACCTCATGATGCATATGATGTGAACATAAAATAAACTCTTTGTGGGGAAATATTGCCACAAAGGAAAAGAAATCGGAGAGACTGATGGTCCGTAGGAGCATAATGCATTCCATAAGGAAAACTCACTGGGAAGACAGAGACTCTGGGGAATAAAAAAGGGTTATGCGTAGGCTAGGCTACGACTTAAAGACTGCTGAGAGACTAGAGGAATTTCATGAAAATGGAAAGACTCAGCCGGGGAGACACATGAACATCTGCAGGGGAAACAGGTAGATCAGAATAAAACTGAAATACTTGAGTCATGCAGAAACAGCGGATTCACTAAGGAAATACGCGCTTAACTCAGTTGGGGAAGAAATAAACTTCAACACAGGAGGAACAGAAATTTATTATCCACTACCTGTTACTGGGTAAAGGAGATAATAAAATTCTAACAAAAATGACACTCGTTACCGGTTAGGGTAAACATATCAAGGATGACTCACTGAGGGCCGCCAGGGGGTATATTCATTACCAGTTATTGGGTAAGAATAGCCTGCTGGGGAAAAGCTGAAAAAAATAGGATTTACAACTGCCAGTTACTGGGCAGAAGACCAAAAAGAAGAATATCCGTCATTGGTTAAAGTGAACATATCAAGGATAGACTCAAAGGGAAGAAAATACGTCATCGATTAGGATGAACATATCAAGGATAGACTTGCCTGGAAAATGTTAAGGAGGATATTCTTCATCGATTAGGATGAACATATCAAGAATAAACTACCTCAACAAAAAGTAGGAATTACATCTATCGAATGCTGGATAGGATACCAATCAAAGAGAATATCCGTCATCGGTTAGGATGAACATATCAAGGATAGACTCTGAGGGGAGAAATAAGGATTACAACTAACTTTTTACTAGGTAG
The DNA here is from genome assembly GCF_024323335.1 of Lathyrus oleraceus. Classification (NCBI taxonomy): domain Eukaryota; kingdom Viridiplantae; phylum Streptophyta; class Magnoliopsida; order Fabales; family Fabaceae; genus Lathyrus; species Lathyrus oleraceus. The sequence continues at coordinate 246,856,075 of NC_066582.1, read as the reverse complement.
AATACCAAAAAAGAGGATATCCGTCACCGGTCAAAGTGAACATATCAAGGATACACTTTGCATGTGGAGACAAGCAAGATTTACAACTACCGGTTACTGGGCAGAAGATCGTAAGAGAAGGAAACCTGTCATCGGTTAGGATGAACATATCAAGGATTGACTCTCTGGGAAACAAAATAGGAATTACGACTACCTTTTTACTCGGTAGAATACCACAGATGAGAATATCTGTCACCGATTAAGATGAACATATCAAGGATAGACTCAAAGCAAGGGAAGAAAATATCCGTCATCGGTTAGGATGAACATATCAAGGATATACTCTAAGGGGAGAAATAGGGATTACAACTACCTTTTTACTAGGTAGAATACAAAAAAAGAGGATATCTGTCACCGGTCAAAGTGAACATATCAAGGATACACTCTGCAAGTGGAGACAAGCAGGATTTACAACTACCGGTTACTAGGAAGAAGATCGCAAGAGAAGGAAACCTATCATCGGTTAGGACGAACATATCAAGGATTGACTCTCTGGGGAACAAAATAGAGATTACGACTACCTTTTTACTGGGTAGAATACCACAAATGAGAATATCCATCATCGGTTAAGATGAACATATCAAGGATAAACTCAAAGCAAAGGAAGAAAATATTTGTCATCGGTTAGGATGAACATATCAAGGATATACTTCCTAGGGAAACATGAAAATGAATCCGTTGGGGAGAAAAAGGTTACTTTTGCCGGGTATTGGGCAAGAAATAACAAACTGCAAACTAAGAAGAATATTACCAGTTACTGGGTAATAAACTCTTAGGGGACCAAAAGCGTCTATCTAGGTAAGATCTAAAAAGAAAAGGTCAATCAAGACTCAACCCGATGAGGACATAGATCAAGGGGAGTGGTTCCATCTAGATAATCATCTAGGGAGGAAACTAAAACAAATCATCATCCACGAGAAAATAACTCAGTGGAAAGGAGAAAGGTTAAAGCCTTTCTGCTTAGGGAGTTGACACTCTAAAATTGAAGGAGGACAGACACCAATCTTGCATGGGGATAAAGTATCACCATAACAAAGAATTAAAAATCACGAGAATGAATCAACAAGTGTGATGATGCGATAATGAACTTATATGAGTGTATATGTATATATATATATGTATATATGATGATTATGCTGACATAACGGTTGCAAAGGATATAAAAGTGTCACATATTTGAATCATCGATACAATTCTCGGTCAATCCACAAAAGAGGGAGACAACTGCTGGAGAAAAGAGAGATCAACCTCCCAAAGGCTCAACCCTAACTGGGGAGGAGGAGATCTGCTGAGGAAAACTGTTATCAAGCCTGCGGGGAATTTTAGGTTAACACTATATCAAATGGGAGACAACCATGCAGGGGATAAACACAAATAGCTGCTCAAAAACCAAGAGGAAACTCTAACTGGGAGTGAATCTGATAGCGGTTGGTGGGGAAACCGAAGTTTTTCCGCAACCATGCAAATTGCTAAGGAAACCGTTCTTACTCCGCTGGAAGCCAAATGTAAATTTGGCTGGGGGAATAAAACTCTGCAGGGGATCAATCAATCAACTCAGCTGGCGACTTTACCGGGGAAATGGCGAACAATAATCGTTTGGAGAAATCAATAAACACCAAGTGTTGAACAATATTGTCAGGGATGAAAGAGAAAATGCGCATACTGCTTGGGGAGAACCAATAATGCTCCACTCTTAGGGCTTACTACTTTCGAACCACTGTTGATATTCCTTTTAAATGAAATCGAATGCTTAAAAATTAATGCTTTTATATGTTTAAGAAAAATGATTTTGATTTAAAATATAAATTTTCAAAAAATGATCATAATAAAATTTAAAACTATTTGGCTGAAATGAATAAGAGTAGAAACAATTGGATAAAAGCTCAACTTTATTTAATGGAATGGTACTCTGTAAATGACAAGACTCCATAGATCTTTACAAAACTGAAAATGGTAATTTACATGAAAAAGGGTTACATTAAATATAATGATCACTAATCCTTCTGCCACCTCTTGATTTACATTGTGCTCTTGGCTGCTGCCACTGAGGATAATGAATCAACATCGACTGTTGTGCTTAAAAACGTCTCAAAAACTGAAGATCAGCAGGATGCAGTTACTTTCCAAAATCCCTAATTTTTGCATAAATTGCCCCAAGGTGGGGTACTCAATTTCTCGGGATAATTCTTTCTGTTTTATGTCTCTAATTTTTGCCTGGATCGCCCTTTCGGGTTTTCAATCCACCGAGACGCTCTTTTTTTGCCTAAGACGCCCTTTTGGGTTTTCAACTTAGCGAGCTATTCTTTTATTTTTAGGCGAAGTATTTCTTGACTACATCTGCGTTCACAGGACGAGTGAACTCTTCACCATCCATAGTTGTAAGAATCAAAGCACCGCCCGAAACGGTTCTCTTAACAACATATATGCCTTCATAATTAGGAGTCCATTTACCCCTAGAATCTGGCTTGAAAGATAAGATCTTCTTGAGCACAAGGTCACCTTCTCTGAATACACGAGGTCTGACCTTCTTACTGAAAGCTTTCTTCATCCTCTGCTGATATAACTAACCATGACACATGGCAGTCAATCTCTTCTCTTCAATCAAATTAAGCTGGTCATACCTGGTGTGACACCATTCAGCCTCAGTCAAATTGACTTCCATCAAGACACGCAGTGATGGGATCTTAACCTCTATTGGGAGCACTGCTTCCATACCATATACAAGAGAGAAAGGGGTCGCCCCTGTTGAAGTGCGGATGGATGTACGATACTCGTGCAAAGCAGATGGGAGAATCTCATGCCAATCTTTATACGTTACAACCATCTTCTGGATAATCTTGTTGATGTTCTTATTTGCAGCTTCAACAACCCCATTCATCTTAGGTTTGTAGGGAGAATAATTATGATGTGCAATCTTGAAGTCTTTGCAAAGAGCTTCCATCATATTATTATTCAAGTTTGATCCATTATCAGTAATGATCTTACTTGGCACACCATAACGGCATATGATTTCATTCTTGATAAACCTTACAATAACTTGCTTGGTTACATTCACATACGATGCCGCTTCAACCCACTTTGTGAAGTAGTTGTCGAATCTGCGAAAAACAACCGGCGGGCAAAACAAAACAAACAGAGCCGCCACCGTGCGTTATTTATCCCAAAAGAGGGAAAGGAAACGCTCGAAGTAAACCTGGAAAGGAAATGGTCTTACGACCGGAGATTACAGGGTACGGGAGTCGGTTACGCAAGGGGAAGGTATTAGCACCCCTCACGCCCGTCGTACTCGACGGGATCCACGCTCAAAAGAATAGAATAAGGTTGCTAAATAACTGCTCAAAATAATGCACACACACTGGAATAAACAGGCGGGAGAGGATGGAGGAAGAGGACTCGGCAGGATATCGCATCCTGGGCCTACGTAGTTTGTCAGAAACAAACATCAGAGTCGACGTAGTTCGGGGACGGGGGAAACGTGCTCGCTAGGATGTCGCATCCTATGCATACGTATCTTCTCTAACCAGAGGAAGAATCAGAGCACTCGTAGCTCGGCTAACACACGCCAAACAAAACACAAACAAGAAACCGACTGCCAATCGCTGGACTTATGTCAGACTCCTACACAAACAGGTAAACATGGAAACCGAATGCCAATCGCTGGACTTACATCAGACTCTGAACCAACAAACACACACAGGAAACCAACTGCCAATCGCTGGACTTAGGTCAGACTCCAACCAACAAACACACACAGGAAACCGAATGCCAATCGCTGGACTTACATCAGACTCCAACCAACAGACACACACCCACACAGGAAACCAACTGCCAATCGCTGGACTTACGTCAGACTCCAACACAACACAAAGGGGTTGGAAAAGCAAAAGGTTTCCCGGAGAGATCAGCTCAATCTCCTGCCTACGTACCTCATCTGGTATGAGGATCAGGGCGACGTAGTTCCCCTTAACAGGGAAAGAACTTCTAACCTAACCAGAGACAAGGGAGATAACAGACTACTAGGGAGACTACGACTCGAGCCTAGAAGTTGCCATGCATACGATCCCTATGTTGAGGTCTCTATCCTAACTTGCACAGGAAGCAAGCTATCCTAAACAGCACAATCAAACAAATACAAGTACAATAAAGCAAGCACACACACTATATACAAACAATTGGCTCATACAAGGTTAGGCTGTAGAAACAAGCCAACTAGAATGGGATGTTTTTAGCTCTTAACCCTAACATTAAGAGTTAGGGTGAAGCAGATGAAATGGGAAGTGAAGGTAAGACCTCACAGCTCTTATCCCTGGCCTGGGAGAGCTTGAATCAAAATAGAAAGTGTGGGAGTTCAGAATGAGGGAACTCTTCTCCACATGACTGACACAACAAGATCTTGGGTTCTTATTCAAATTGCATCAACACATGGTGTGTGAGCAAAGTGAATGACACAACTGAATAGCAGGGGATGGATTGCACATCCCTTTTATCTGCCAATTGCCTCTTAAGAGGTCTTTACCTGCTTGGCACAAAACTAAACATCCACAAACATTGCCTCTTAAGGAGGGCTTCAGGCAGGTGCCTACCAATAACAGTAGGTCTTCCAGACTACATGAAGATCAAGGAATTATACCTCAGTGGTATGCAAACAACAAGCAAGCAAAGCAAAGTTCAAATGAACTTAAAGAAACTTAGGTACCTGTGGAAACAACTAAACCAATCAGTACAGAATTCAAACACACAGACAACAGTCAATATCTAACAAGCAATCCCAATGTACAACAAATAAACCCTAAGGCAAACTCAAGTGAGTTATCATCAACCTACAAAACAACAAATGTTAGCAATCAATAGCAAATATCAACATTTAAATGATGAAGCATCATCAACCATGGAGATTAAGTGTTTGATCCTGAAATTCAAAGCTCACACGTAAGTAACAAACCACTAGGTCAAAGCCTAGGGTCAAAAGTGAAGAAAAAATTCAAAACAGGAGCTGAAATTCAACACAATGCAACTTCAAACACATATTAACATGTCCTAAAAAGTACCAAAACAAAATCATTAAGAAAAGGCATTTCATGTGCAAGATAAGTCAAAGACAATTTCAAAGCTCACATTTGGACATTGAGAATGAAAATTCCAAATCAAAACAGAAATGATTCAAATAATTCTAGAAAAATTCATGAGCACTCAACACATCCAACATGATCATCACACAGAAAATCAGAATCAACAGAAGTCATTTGACATGGAAATTAAATTGCACAAGTTGATCATCAAATTGTGTGACACAAATTGTCACACCATGCAAACACATGCATAAAACAGAAATGGAGAATGGAAAAAATGTCAAACCAAAACCAAAATGTCAATTAACATGTCAAGAATCATCAATCAAAATTTCAAGCAATTTGGATTAAAATCAAGCATTTCACAATAAGATGAACAAGGCAAGGTCACAAATGTACACATGATCACATACTATAGCACAATCCAAAATCCAGCCATGCACAACTTCTGAAATTATCATCATCAAATAGAGGACATCTTAAGGAACAAGTAGCAAAAAACCAGATATTTTTGGATCATTTTTCAATTTTATATGAATTTTCTAAGTTGGAAAAAAAAATTGAAATCAAATGAAGCAAAGCACATAGAAAATGGAGGGAAAAAGTAAAAATAGAATTGATTTGAAAATGTTGCTGCCACCAGGAATCGAATGGAGGGAGGTCTAAAACGCACAACATCAATTTAAGTGACATGGCGCTACAGTGGCATGGTCAAACGCTATGTGGCAAAGTCAGCGAAGGACGCTGACCAATCAAAGCGCCACTGGACGCACGCGTGGATAAGTGAAAAGGACAAGTCCTAGCCACATCAGCGCGAACCAGACGCGGTCGCCATGTGGATGTTGGACCGTTGCTAATGAAGATCTTCATCTTCTTCATGAAGATGAAGATGAACACCGTGAATGTTCATGCAAGTTTTTTCCGGAATTTCCAGAATTGCTCAGAATTTTACAAATTATATATCGTTGGAAAGCTCTTTCAATGTAGAATTCAAATATCATATTATCTAAGCCTAAATCTCCATGGATTTTCTAAATCGAAGCAAAGAAGTTTCTAGATCTAAACTTGAAATCATCATATCTCACTCAATTTTCATCCAAATCGCACGAAATTTATATCAGAATTCTCACCACAACAAGATCTACAAGGTTATGTACATAAAACAGAGAATTAAGAGATGCGAAAATTTGACCTCTTGAAGAACAGTTGGCGAATTCTGCAGATCCAAGGCCAAGCAAGCATGCAAATCCACTCCAAATCACTTGTTATGAAGTTTGATGATGAAATTGAGGCTTGGAAACGTATAGATCTTGCTTAAATCTCAAATGCCATGGTTATGTTCTTGAGCTCCACATGCACAATTCTAGTCCAATCTTGAAGATCCAATGCTTGATCTATGCTAAATCCACACCAAGGAACAAGAATATGGAAGAAAATTGGTATGTTATGTGATGAAAATTTGAATTATGATTAGGAGAAAATTTTGGAGGGAAATGAAAACTAGATCTAGAAATGGTGAATTGTGATTAACCTCTTGAAATTCTGTTATGATTTAGTATATATACCATATCCTAATCCTATTTTAATTAAAATTAATCAAAGTTAATTAGAGATTAAGCAAAATAAGGGTGCATGGCAAAAATTGGAATTTTGCATGGTGCATGTAGTAAATGGACGTGAACAGTAACCTTTTCTTGATCAAAGTCACTCAAAATCATCTTTTAAACACATTGGCAATGGTAGAAAGCTCCCATGATGCATAAATTTCAAATTTGTGAATTTCCCTCCAAAAATGGCTTGAAAAATCACATGATTATGTGATGAGATTTTATGAAATGTGATGAATGATTTGGAAAGTTCATGTCAAGAGAAGAGTTTTAGAAAAAGAGGCACCAAATTTGGAGTTATGAAACAAAAGTTATGCCCTTTTGAAATCCCATGCACACTTGACAATGATTTGACTATATCTCCTCAACCACACATCATAAATTCATGATCTTGGACTTTTTAGAAATGGGAGAGAGAGATCTTCAACTTTCATGTTGGACAAAATTTCATTTGAAGCGTCTTTGATGATGCAAGGTCAAGTTGAATTTGAACCAAAAACTTTCCATTTTGGGAAACTTTCAATTATAGGTCACTTTCCATTTTTGGAAACTTTTGACTTGACCTCAAATTCTGCAAGATATGCATTTGACATGATGAATAAGCCCCCCTTTGAACATGAATGAGATGTTGAAACTCATTTCTCCACCTCCTAGCCCTCAGTTGACTTTCTATTGACTTTTATGGTTGGCAGATGACTTGAACATGCACAAATGATTTTGGGCCTCAACCACTTGATGAAATAACTCCAAAATGAAACCCTAGCTTATACAAGCTCAATAAAATCATATGATGATCTCCATCTCAATAAAGACCTCATCTCCTTAAAAAAAACCCTGACTGATAGAATGCAACTGATTAGGGTTGACCAGAGGTCAAAACCCTAATCCCAAAGAACATGATTAGAAATAATGAACCATGATGATGATGATGTACCATTTCAACCAAGATAATACTCAACCTCCTTGAGGAACCAAGAAACCCTAATTGAAGAGCAACCCTCAGATGGCTAATGATCAATTTATGAGACCCTCAGGCTTGCATCTCTTAACCTCTCTATCTTCTGAAAAAGACTTAGGAGGATGACCTGCTTATTCTCTCATGATGTGCAATATGCAAATACCTAATGCCCTAAACAATGAAATGCAATATGCTAAGCTAGTCCCAAGAGAGGAGGGCAAATTTTGAGGTGTTACAGCTGCCCCTATTCAATCCACTACGAACCTGTTGATATGAATAGCCTCGGCTTTCAGATGATCAGGATGAAGAGTGATTGAATACGAAAAACAGACGAACAATTTGCACTCTGATGGGAAATAATTAACAATGCCTGTCAGAATCGGCAAAGAAGTGATCTTAAAAGAAGAATCCGTCTGGTACGGAGAAAGTCGGTCTGAATACCGAAAAGAAACGTTGACCTGGATACCAAAATAAATGGTAACACAGGGATAACCATGGAAGGAACGCCGCTCATCAGTCTGAATACTGAGCATCAAAATATGAGAGTATTGATATCGGTCTGAATACCGAGAGATTGGCCTGAATGCCCAAAAACTGGCCTGAACGCCACTTCGGTCTGAATACCGGAAAACTGGCCTGAGTGCCGCAAGCTGCATCGATCTGAACTTCGGAAGCTTCTTCGATCTGAAAATCGGAAACTGGTCTGAATACCCACCTCGGCCTGAACACCGGAAACCTGGCCTGAATGCCGCAAGCTGCATCGATCTGAACTTCGGAAGCTTCTTCGATCTGAAAACCGGAAATCGGCCTGAATGCCACAACGGTCTGAGTACCCAAAAACTGGCCTGAACGCCACATCAGTCTGAATACCCGAAACTTGTCATGCCTGTCAGCATCGGCAGAAATAAGGGACGATGATAGATGAGGCGGCACGCGTGCCCACGACCCATGTTGGGGATAACAAGCCATGATCATGCTATCCTCTATTCAACCCTAGCAAACGAACAAATTGCGCTCAGCTGGGGATTTTTCTCTCTCTACTTTTCTTTTTGTTCTATTCTTGAACCCCGAAACTTCTTTGATTATCATTTCCAATCTCCGCACGACAGAAACCCTTCCTCCAATATCGCACTACTGGGGAATACTGTTGATTCAAAATCACGATGCCAAACTCCTCGGAGTAACATCTTCACCTTCTGGCGAAACCACCTCTCAAACAATAACCACGGTTTGAGACTAGCTTATGCTTGCAATGCTTATGCATGATGATTTTTTTTAGCGTAATGCTCCATAATCATGGAAATGCTACGCAATTAGCTATGCAACATGCTATGCTTATCTACATGATGAATGCATAAAAAGTATCCCCCTCAAGGGACTCTTCTGGGGAGTTCGAGGCACTCTGCTGAGGAACCCACTAACACTCCAACCTCCACCCTGCTGGGGAATAACACTGCTGCTGGGAAATAGGCCACCCTCACTAGGGATAACCTCCTCTGCACCCGACCCGCCTGGGGATTTCGCTGGGGAAGAAACCACCACCGCACTCTGCGGGGAAAACAACAGTCTCTGACTTGCTGGGGGAAAAGCCAGCAACGGACACCTCCGCTGGGGAAATAGCAACCTTCAAGCCTGGCTGCTAAGGAAAGACTGATCTCGAAACTGCTGAGGAGATAACAATCCCGACTCCGCTAGGGAAGACACAGACCTTGAATCTGTCGGGGAAGTAAGAATTCCGCCTCTGCTTGGGGAAATAGGGAAAATCTGGCACAAAACACCCGTCGACTTGTCGAACCCTGGTATTCCACATCTAAACCTAGTATCGGCTTTCCACTTTTGAGAGCTCCCCGACTCGTCAGGACTTTTCCAATTCATCACCTTGTATTCTCGACTTCTCCATACTCCACGGAGATTGAACTCCCTGTATTCATACAAACTTCCCAGTCCTCAGACTTTGAAGAGTCTTCTTGATTAATATTCAGGATCGTCATCATCCCTCGCTGTCTTTTCACCATTCTTCAATCCCTGGTCCCTGAGTGGACTCCACGGGGATCTTTTTGTCAAAAAGGCTTCTCATCACACCTGCAAGTGAGTGAAAATATCTAACAGCACCTGCAAAAGAGATCATTAGACAAAACGTGCCCCAGGTATGCCAAAGTTTCAACACCTGGGTCACTCAACCTTTCAAATAAGATTTCAAGTTTTCAATCTTATAAACATGCATTGGAAGGGACCTCCAAGTATCATAATGCAAAGATTCTTTATCAAAATAAATGGATGTTTTTGCAATCAAAGCGGAAATGAAAACAAAAACAAAACTATTTGGCTGAATATGCATTTTATTGATTGAAAAGGTGTGGCTCAAACTGAGCAATACAAAGGAAGCAATTCCTGAAAAGAGGTAATTGCGCACAAAAGGAAAAATCTATCCTAATGGCAATGTGAAACCGTGATCTCATCGATTTCCAACTTGGTTACACCCCTTATGTCCTCAAGACTCTCCGTGCTTTCTGCCTTCTGAACAAGACGTTTCCGATTGATCTCTGTCGGGGATTATCCATGTCATATCCAAAGTACAAACGATCATGCTAGACGCAGTTGTTCGTTTCAATCCCTCTTTTGCCTGGACCGCCCTTTCGGGTTTTCAGTCCACCGGGATACCCTTTTTTGCCCAAGCCGCCTTTTCAGGTTTTCGACTTGCCGGGTGTACAGTTTTTCTTTTTATCCCTAATTTTTGCCCGAACCTTTTCATCATTTTTTTCTTGGTTCGCCGGGATGCCCATTTTTTCCTGGACTATTTTATTCTTTTCGTCCAGCGGGTCTCTTTATACGAAGTATTTTTTAACTGCGTCTGCATTCACAGGGGATGGAAAATCCTCGCCATCCATGGTCGTCAACAACAAGGCTCCGCCCGAGAAAAACTTCTTGACCACGAATGGACCTTCATAATTGGGTGTCCACTTGCCCCTACGATAGTTTTGAGGAGGAAGGATCCTTTTCAGCACCAGATCTCCCACATGATACACACGAGGTCGCACCTTTCGGTCAAAAGCACGCTTCATCCGCTGCTGGTACAACTGCCCATGACAAATGGCCGCCAACCTCTTTTCCTCAATCAGGCTCAACTCTTCATACCGAGTCCTTACCCATTCAGCCTCTTGCAATTTTACGTCCATCAGGACTCTCAAAGAAGAAATTTGAACCTCAACCGGTAGCACGACTTCCATTCCATACACAAGCGAGAAAGGCGTTGCCCCAGTAGACGTGCGCACCGAAGTTCGATACCCATGTAATGCAAACGGCAACATCTCATGCCAGTCCTTATAGGTCACGACCATCTTCTGCACAATCTTCTTAATATTCTTATTGGCTGCCTCAACCGCCCCATTCATCTTCGGACGATAAGGAGAAGAATTGTGATGCTCGATTTTAAATTCCCGGCACAGTTCTGCCATCATCTTGTTGTTCAAATTAGAACCATTATCAGTAATGATTCTTTCGGGAACCCCATATCTGCAAATGATGTCTCTCTTCAAGAATCTGGCGACGAACTGCTTTGTCACGTTTGCATAAGAGGCTGCTTCCACCCATTTTGTGAAGTAATCAATAGCCACTAATATGAACCGATGCCCATTCGAAGCCGTAGGCTCAATCTTCCCGATCATATCAATGCCCCACATAGCAAACGTCCATGGAGATGACATCAAGCTCAACGGATTTGGAGGCACGTGCACCTTGTCGGCATAAATCTGGCATTTATTACACTTCCTTACAAAATTGAAACATTGGGCCTCCATTGTCATCCAATAATAACCTGCCCTCAACAGCTTCTTCACCATTGCATTCCCACTGGCATGGGTACCAAACGACCCCTCGTGAACCTCTTTCATCAATTGGCTTGCTTCTCTGTCATCAACACATCTAAGCAAGACCCAATCAAAATTCCGCTTGTACAACACCCCATCCTTGTTCAGATAGAACACCATGGACAACCTCCTCAGAGTCTTTCGGTCCTTCTTGGATGCTCCCTCAGGATATTCTTGGGTTTCCAAATACCGCTTAATGTCATAGTACCACGGCTTCTCATCATCAGGCGCTGTTTCAACGGCAAACACATAAGTCGGTCTATCCAGACGTCCCACCTCAACACTGGGGAACTGATTCCACCATTGTACCTTAATCAAGGTGGCCAGAGTAGCCAAAGCATCTGCCAAAGGATTCTCTTCTCTCGACACATGATGCAATACCACCTTGGTGAAAAACGTCAACAATCTCCTCGTATAGTCCCGGTATGGAATTAAATGAGATTGATGCGTATACCATTTCCCGTTAACCTGATTCACAACCAAAGCTGAATCTCCATATATAACTAGGTTCTTGATCCGCAAATCAATCGCCTCTTCAATCCCCAAGATACAAGCTTCGTACTCAGCCACGTTGTTGGTGCACTCAAATGTTAGCCGGGCAGCAAAAGGAATGTGGGATCCTTTCGGCGTAACCAAAACAGCACCAACACCGCTACCATTCACGTTAACGGCCCCATCAAACATCAGAATCCATTCGGATTCAGGGTCAGGCCCCTCCTCCGGGATCGGTTCCTCACAATCTTTCGATTTGAGAAACATGATGTCCTCATCAGGGAATTCAAACTTCATCGGTTGATAATCCTCAATAGGTTGCTGGGCGAGGTAATCAGAAAATACACTCCCCTTGATTGCTTTCTGAGAGGTATACTGAATATCATATTCGGTCAAAATCATTTGCCACCTCGCAACCCGTCCGGTCAATGCTGGCTTTTCAAAAATGTACTTGATTGGATCCATCTTGGAAATCAATAAAGTGGTATGAACCAGCATATACTGCCTCAGTCGGCGAGCAGCCCAGACCAAAGCACAGCAAGTTTTCTCGAGCAGTGAATATCTTGTTTCACAGTCGGTAAACTTTTTGCTAAGGTAGCATATGGCATGCTCTTTTCGACCAGACTCGTCATGCTGCCCCAGTACGCACCCCATAGACCCCTCGAGGACTGTCAAGCACAGAATCAACGGTCGTCCCTCCACAGGAGGCATCAGAATCGGAGGCTCCTGCAAATACTCTTTTATCTTTTCAAATGCCGCTTGGCAATCATTATTCCACCTGACCGTTTGATCTTTTCTCAACAACTTGAATATAGGTTCGCATGTGGCTATTAGATGAGATATGAACCGTGAAATGCAGTTCAATCTACCTAAGAAACCACAAACCTCTTTCTCCGTCCTCGGTTCAGGCATTTCTCTTATTGCTTTTACTTTAGCAGGATCAACCTCGATTCCTCTTTCACTCACTATAAACCCCAGCAATTTACCGGACTGCACCCCGAAAGTGCACTTATTCGGATTCAACCTCAGTCTGAATTGTCTCAGCCGGTCAAACAACTTGGCCAGATCTACCAAATGCCCCTCCTCTGTCTGGGACTTTGCTATCATGTCATCAACATTGCATTCGATTTCATGATGAATCATATCATGAAACAAAGTCACCATAGCCCTCTGATAAGTAGCACCTGCGTTCTTGAGACCAAATGGCATCACCTTATAACAAAAAGTGCCCCACGGTGTGATGAACGTTGTTTTCTCCATATCATCTGGCGACATTTTGATTTGATTATAGCCAGAAAAGCCATCCATGAAGGAAAACACCGAGAATTGAGCTGTATAGTCTACCAACACATCGATGTGAGGTAATGGGAAATCATCCTTCGGACTAGCTCTGTTCAGATCCCGGTAGTCCACACACATTCTCACCTTCCCATCTTTCTTCGGGACCGGCACAATATTCGCGACCCAAGGCGGATAATTAGTGACAGCGAGGAACCCAGCATCCAACTGCTTCTGCACTTCCTCTTTAATTTTCATTGCCATCTCAGGTCGAGTTCTGTGCAACTTCTGCTTCACTGGAGGACAATCTGCTCTCAACGGTAACTTGTGCACAACGATATCGGTATCCAACCCTGGCATATCTTGATAAGACCAGGCGAAGATATCAACATATTCTTTCAACAATGCTACCATTCTGCTCTTGACACTTGCCTCCAAAGCGGCCCCCACTTTCACTTCTTTTCTGACCTCGTCGGTACCCAAATTCACAATCTCAACTTGCTCCTCGTGCGGTTGAATCACCTTCTCCTCTTGTTTCAACAACCTGGCTAATTCCTCCGGCAGTTCACAATCTTCTTCGCCTTCTTCTTCGGCATGATAGATCGGATTGTCGAAGTCATATGAGGGTGTAACAGGATTGTTATCAATGAGATCCGAAGAATGATTGCATCTGCATGAATGTTGATTCATGCACTGCTTTAGAACCGGAGCGAGACAAATTGAAAAAAGGAAAATGAAAACAAACATTGCCATTTTTGTTTTTGTTTTTATTAAACTGTAAAAATAAATGAAAAACAGGGAACACCGCTTTTAATGAAAAACATCCTTTTATTTATAATGCAAATATTGCAAAATGAAACATGAGGTGACCCTTACAATGAACCATTACGTTTCGGGCAAAACGTATGGCTTCCATGCAAATAAAATTGAAAAACAGAAAATATTACTCTTCACGTAGAGTGACAGTGATGATCTTTTCGGCCTTCCAGTTCTGGACTTCCATCCCTGGTACGCACGGCTTTATCCATTGATCAATCTCACAGTCACTGTCAACTTCTTCACCCACCATACAGATGTGATCTGGATCCAGCATTCCAGCACTGGTGAACGTGAATGACGGACGACGTCCTCTGCCCTGTCCAGACGAGCCTCGGCCCGGCTGATAACCCACTCCAAATCGGTCTTTCTTGGCGGCGACGTCCATCATCTTTCCCCAAATGGGAGCTTCTCCACTCTTCACCACCTCAGCAGCCTGCTTGTACGAAGAAATGGACGGCTTCTCCTCTTCTTTGGCAAAAAGAGCATTCTCCACCTTGACGGTTTCGAATGCTTGACTCGGCGTCTCAACAATTTCACCGTCCATTTCCACATATTTAAACGATGATAGGTGGCTGACGAAGATGTCTTCTTCCCTACAAACCGTGACGACCTGCCCGTCCCAGATATATTTCAATTTCTGGTGCAAAGTCGAAGTCACTGCTCCAGCAGCATGGATCCATGGTCTACCCAACAAGCAACTATATGCCGGCTGAATATCCATGACATAGAAAACGGACTTAAACACCTCAGGCCCGATCTTCACGGGGAGCTCCACTTCCCCAAACACAGCCCGCTTTGAGCCATCAAAAGCTCTAACTATCAGGTCCGTGGGCGTCAAGATCAAACCTTTACAATCCAGCTTTGCCAGGGCTTTCTTTGGAAACACATTTAAAGAGGAGCCGGTATCAACCAACACGTGCGAAAGCACGGCTCCTTTACATTCCATTGCGATGTGTAAAGCCCGATTGTGATTCCGCCCATCTACAGTTCGATCCAAATCAGTGAAACCCAGCCCATGGCTGGCATTGACGTTTGACACCACCGTCTCCAACTGATTGATTGTTATCTCCTGAGGAACATAGGCTCTCTTCAGGATTTTCAGCAAAGCCTCTCTATGCCCCTCGGAGCTCAGCAATAATGACAGAATTGAGATCTTAGATGGCGTTTGCTGCAGATGGTCAACAAGCTTGTACTCTGACTTCTTGATGATCCTCAGAAATTCTTCAGCTTCATCATCAAGTTCTTTCTCCGACCCACCAGGCGCCGGTGTCACCACAGGAGTACCCTCATTTACCACCTGCTTCCCTCTCGCCCTGGCTAAAGCCCCGGCCTTATCTTTCTTTTCTCTCTCTCCATCCCCATTCCTCAAAGTACCAGGTGCAAACAACCTTCCACTGCGAGTGAAACCACTGGGTCCGGCATTATCCACCTTTGAAACGGTGGTTTCACTTGCAGCCTAATCCTCCAACTTCTCCCCATTACAATATACTTCTCCACCATAATGCCACGACACGGCGTCATCTTTGTCATAAGGAATTGGCCCAAGTACCGTGATAGTAACTGGAGCCGCATCTGCCAGCGTTGACAAATCGATCGGATCGAAATATATGGTTATGGTGGAGACATCTTCTTTCCCCGAATCAACCTTCTCAAATCTGAGGCTTCCCTCATCCATCAGCCTCTGGACAGCCTCCCTCAATAATACACACCCATCAGGAGCAACAGTGCATGCAGCACAACAGTTATCACAGCCCGGAAAGACCCCATTCTTCAACAGTTGTCTTTTGATCTCAGCAAACGGAGTCTTCAACTGATTCACACTCATCAACCTGATTCTACCCTCTTCCGAAATTGCATTCACCCCCATTTGACCATGCGCAGGCATGGGATTAGCGTTAACATTTGGAGATGGTGCAAAGTTGATAGCTTTGGAATCCACCAAGTCCTGGACCACATGCTTAAAAGCTTTACAATTTTCTACATTGTTTCCAGGGGCACCTGAGTGGAATTCGCACTTGGCGTTCTCATCATAGCTGGGAGGCCTTTGGTCGGGTCTCACCGGAGCCAAAGTTCTCAGCTGAACCAACCCCAAGTCCTTCAACTTCTTCAGCAAGAATGAATAGGTCACAGGTGGCCTATCAAATTGACGATCAGTCATTCGTCCTCTTACTTGATACCCGGCCCTTTGCGGTCTCTGCTGAAATGGCTGTCGTTGTTGTTGCGGTTGTTGCTGTTGCTGTTGTTGATTATCAGCAAGAATAGTTACCGCAGCAGTGTGCTGGTAGTAACGATCCCTGCTCTGCCCCCTCTGAGCATACACTGCACTGGTGTCACCCTCCTTCTTCCTCTGACCATTCCCAAAGGGCTTCTTCGATCCAGATGACGAAGCACTACCCTGTATCTTCCCCAGCTTCAACCAACTTTCAATTCTTTCCCCGGCCACCACAATATCAGCAGAATTGGTAACCGGACATCCCACCATTCTTTCCGCAAATGTCCCCTGAAGGGTACCCATGAACAGATCCGACATTTCTCGGTCTACCAACGGAGGTTGGACTCGGGCAGCCAGCTCCCTCCATCTCTGCGCATACTCTTTAAACCCCTCATTAGGCTTCTGAGACATACCCTGCAGCTGGGTACGACTAGGAGCCATGTCAGCATTAAATTGGTATTGTTTAAAGAATGCATCACCAAGATCCTGTCAGCTTTTGATGTCAGAAGATTTCAATTTGGTGTACCATTCCAAAGATCCCCCAGACAGACTGTCCTGGAAGAAGTACATCCATAGCTTCTGGTCCATTGTATAAGCAGAAATCTTTCGGACGAAAGCTTGGAGATGAGTTTCCGGGCAAGAACTCCCATTGTATTTGTCAAATGCAGGCGATTTGAACTTTTGTGGGATCATAATCCCCTCAACCATCCCCATATTCGACATGTTAACAACCCCCGGAGTAACATAACTCTCTAGAGCCCTGATTTTCTCCGCCAACACCTGAATCTCTTTGTTCGGTGGTTGGACACCATTTTGACCGAAATGTTCATTAAGCACGGAGAACTGGTCTTCTTCTCTATCTTCCTCGGCCCCGAAGAAAGGAGGAAACAGGCTATCCTTCAAATTATTGCCCATCGGACCTGGTCCACCGCCTGTGGCAACACCAAAACCACCGACATTATTAGTCACTACACCAGCAATTGTCCTTTTTCCGAGATCTCCTCCATCCCTGGAACCACCAAGGCCGTGGTTGGAGACACCCTCTAAATTGATACCACTGTTGGCAGCTGAAGCCCGCTCGAGCTTCTCCACTTTATCAGCAAGTGCTTTTTGCCCCACGGCAAACCCTTGCATAACATTGATCAGTTCATTCATTTTCTCCTTCAGCTCAAGAATATCCGCGTTGGGTAGATCCATCAACCTGGATGTGTTGCGTCTAGTAGGGTATCTGTGTGGACGTGCTGCGTGCAAAGGAATGATTCTACGTGCGCGAGCAATGATTCCTGAAGCAATCAAGCACGTTAGAAATCGACACCTACAAAATAGAATACGAGTTATTATGATTATGCATGAATGCAATGTCTATCCATATGAGGAACCCTCTGTCTTTCGATCCTGATTTCATCGAGACAGATAATAATCCGGCAGCAATATTCTGACATTCATCGATTGATTTTGACATACAGATCAGAGAGTCATGATTTAGCAAAGATATCACCCAACCACGTGTGTGTTGTGTGATTAAAGCATGACAAAGCAAATAAAGCTTGAAGATCGATCACTTGAATGAAAATAACCACTGTATATCAAAAGTGCACAATATGTGCGAGAGTCATACATCGAGTCTGATACAAATCAAATTACAATTCTCCAAAAACAGAAAGGAAATACAAGCACCTGAATTCCGTCAACAGGCCTGACGGTAATTCAACACAAATAAGAGAGGTCTAAACTGACGAAGGTCCCACAGAAGGCCCTACATCATCAACCATCCTGGTAAACTTCACTGCGAACCTGAGCCCAGTGTTCTCCTGCTGCAATCTCCCCACCTCCTTCTGGTGAATCTTCATCTGTCGGAAGTAATGATCCCTCTCAGCAATATAATGATCTCTCTCAACAATGATCTTCACGTTCTCTGCTTCCTTAATCTTCAGCTTTGCCTCCCACTCAGCGATAAGGGTTCTGACTCTGTCGTCCCTCTGATCCCTCACAAGGATTTGTCTCCTCTTCTCATCTTCAATGACCTTCGAAGCTCTAGCCAACCTCTCCTTGGTGATGTCGTGCTCCCTCGTGGATGACTCTAAAGCTTGGCTGACCTTGCCATAGTAAGCGGTGTCTATCTCAAAGCGCTTCACCATAAGAGCATGTCTCTTATCCTGGTTTTCCATTTTCCCTTTGATTTCCTGATTAGCTATTTGAACTCTAGCAACACTCATCTCCAATTCAGTCTTCTCTGCATGCAGTTGATCTCTCTCCCTCTTCATCTCTAGGAACTCTTCCATACTGACAGAAGAATGAGATTCCTCAATCAACGGATACCAAGGATCACCCACAGGAAATGGTAGACGAGTAAGCTCCACTCTCTTGCTGAGCCAATCATCAAACGGAGGAAAAGACCTGTTATTAGCTCTACCCCAAGAAAACTTGCCTTTCCTTTGAATGCTGCGTCATGCATCAGACACTTGCCTCAACCGTGACTGGTTGCCCTCAACCAAGAAGTATAAAGTTTCCTGAATCTCACTCTTGAGAGGAGGAACCTCCATAGCGAATCCCATTTGTCTCTTAAGAAGCGTCGGGTTATAATTAATGCAACCCTGAACTCCTATAAGAGGCACATTGGGAAAACCCCCACAACTGCAAATGAAATCTTGTCCAACCCCACTACTGTGAGTCCAAGCTATATCTTTGGCTCGCAAACCCATCAACTTGGTCGCCCAATTTACAGTACGGTCAAGAAGAACAAAAGCACCCTTGGAAGGCAAATATCCCATGAACCATTTGTACAGTAGCTGAGCACAACATCTGATCAATCCCCCACGCCGCTTCTCATTCCTGTTATGGACCGAGTAATAAACATCCCCAACCAGAGTAGTAATAGGATTCTTCTGAGTAAACAAACGGATGACATTAATATCCACGAAGTTCTTCTGGTTAGGGAACAAGATGATTCCATAAATGCTCACAGCAATCAAAGCACAGACAACTTTCCAATCACCCAAATCAGCATGCTCCTTGGCTTTAGCCTCTAGGAAACTCAGACGAAAACCAGGCAACTTTCCCTTCTCCTTCAGACCTCCTTTAGTCACCTCTGGACTCAAATAAAGAGCACGGGAGATCCCACCAATATCAGGTTCTTCCTTAGTAGCATAGAAAGGAACCTGATTTTTGATCTGAATGCCTAGGATACCAGCATAGTCCTCCATAAAAGGCCCCAATAAGTAATCCGGGAAGACGAAACATCTCAAACCAGGGTCATAAAACTGGAGAAGAGTATGGATGGCGCTCCTATCCCTGTCAGTGAGCCTGAAAACCATCTTCAGAATACCCCCATACGTCTCACGGAACATCCCCACGTGGTCAGGTGTAATCAATGCTATCATCTCCTTCAGCACACTGATCTCTGGATCAAAGAAACTGTAAACAACATCATCCTTCAAACCGGGCCTCATATCCGAGCAAAGAAGTCTCTCAACCAGGATCTCAATCAAGAATGTCCCCTGCATATGGATAAACATGAGTTAGATGCGGATAAATGCAAAATGTGAATGATGCTGATGCATGAATGCAATGCACTGTGCCATCCTCCAAGTCATCTGATCATCAACTGTACAGAAGCCCCGGTCTCTGAACTGATCACAACCATCTGAGGTACTGAGTAACCACAAATCCCACTCAGGTTCCGAAATAAACGGGACTAAGAATACATCATCATCATCATCACTGGAAAACCATTGCTCTGATAGCAACAAAATCATCCGCACCAACCCAGGGAATCCCGAAATAAACGGATCCCCACTGATAAATACCACTGACAGAACTCCGACGTCTCAGAAATAAATATCCATAAATCCGACTTATAAACATGACTCTGATCAATAACTGAACCATTAGTCACCATCACAGTCACCATCAGAACATGCATCTGTAAGAATCAACCCTCCCCTCATAGGTGAATTCTAATCAGGTCATCCTAAGGCGGATAATGGTCTCGACAATCAGGCAAAGATACTCAACGGGTTTGCCCTTTCGGGTGTGCCGTTGCAGCTCTCATAAGATCGTCTAAACCAAAGATCCGGGAAAGAACGGTCACCGAAGTCAATAGCTCAAAAGAGGTAACCCAACCAAAGTGGAATACTCCACAATGGAAGAGCTCTCTCAGATGAACCTCGTCCGGCTTGTGGTATGTCACGTCGCAACAACATGACCAAGCAACATATGAGGAACGTGAGACCACACTAATCCTAGGTGTATACTCGGGCTTGTGTTTTAGGCCCACTCAGAACACCCACCCCAAATCAGAGAAACCACCTATGCAGAAGACAACACAATGATAATATGATGCATGCGAACATATATGCAAATATATACAAAATATAATGATCGTAAATGCAATAAATAGAGCAACACAAGCAACCTAAACTATCCTAGAGAGCGCTAGGAGAGACTCACTTAGGGAAGATGGACCAGCAAGAGGTCAACTTCTCGTCCCCAGCAGAGTCGCCAGCTGTCGCATCTGCGAAAAACAACCGGCGGGCAAAACAAAACAAACAGAGCTGCCACCATGCGTTATTTATCCCAAAAGAGGGAAAGGAAACGCTCGAAGTAAACCTGGAAAGGAAATGGTCTTACGACCGGAGATTACAGGGTACGGGAGTCGGTTACGCAAGGGGAAGGTATTAGCACCCCTCACGTCCGTCGTACTCGACGGGATCCACGCTCAAAAGAATAGAATAAGGTTGCTAAATAACTGCTCAAAACAATGCACACACACTGGAATAAATAGGCGGGAGAGGATGGAGGAAGAGGACTCGGCAGGATATCGCATCCTGGGCCTACGTAGTTTGTCAGAAACAAACATCAGAGTCGACGTAGTTCGGGGACGGGGGAAACGTGCTCGCTAGGATGTCGCATCCTATGCATACGTATCTTCTCTAACCAGAGGAAGAATCAGAGCACTCGTAGCTCGGCTAACGCACGCCAAACAAAACACAAACAGGAAACCGATTGCCAATCGCTGGACTTATGTCAGACTCCTACACAAACAGGCAAACATGGAAACCGAATGTCAATCGCTGGACTTACATCAGACTCTGAACCAACAAACACACACAGGAAACCAACTGCCAATCGTTGGACTTACGTCAGACTCCAACCAACAAACACACACAGGAAACCGAATGCCAATCGCTGGACTTACATCAGACTCCAACCAACAGACACACACCCACACAGGAAACCAACTGCCAATCGCTGGACTTACGTCAGACTCCAACACAACACAAAGGGGTTGGAAAAGCAAAAGGTTGCCCGGAGAGATCAGCTCAATCTCCTGCCTACGTACCTCATCTGGTATGAGGATCAGGGCGACGTAGTTCCCCTTAACAGGGAAAGAACTTCTAACCTAACCAGAGACAAGGGAGATAACAGACTACTAGGGAGACTACGACTCGAGCCTAGAAGTTGTCATGCATACGATCCCTATGTTGAGGTCTCTATCCTAACTTGCACAGGAAGTAAGCTATCCTAAACAGCACAATCAAACAAATACAAGCACAATAAAGCAAGCACACACACTATATGCAAACAATTGGCTCATACAAGGTTAGGCTGTAGAAACAAGCCAACTGGAATGGGATGTTTTTAGCTCTTAACCCTAACATTGAGAGTTAGGGTGAAGCAGATGAAATGGGAAGTGGGGGTAAGACCTCACAGCTCTTATCCCTGGACTGGGAGAGCTTGAATCAAAATAGAAAGTGTGGGAGTTCAGAATGAGGGAACTCTTCTCCACATGACTGACACAACAAGATCTTGGGTTCTTATTCAAATTGCATCAACACATGGTGTGTGAGCAAAGTGAATGACACAACTGAATAGCAGGGGATGGATTGCACATCCCTTTTATCTGCCAATTGCCTCTTAAGAGGTCTTTACCTGCTTGGCACAAAACTAAACATCCATAAACATTGCCTCTTAAGGAGGGCTTCAGACAGGTGCCTACCAATAACAGTAGGTCTTCCAGACTACATGAAGATCAAGGAATTATACCTCAGTGGTATGCAAACCACAAGCAAGCAAAGCAAAGTTCAAATGAACTTAAAGCAACTTAGGTACCTGTGGAAACAACTAAACCAATCAGTACAGAATTCAGACACACAGACAACAGTCAATATCTAACAGGCAATCCCAATGTACAACAAATAAACCCTAAGGCAAACTCAAGTGAGTTATCATCAACCTATAAAACAGAAAATGTTAGCAATCAATAGCAAATATCAACATTTAAATGATGAAGCATCATCAACCATGGAGATTAAGTGCTTGATCCTGAAATTCAAAGCTCACACGTAAGTAACAAACCACTAGGTCAAACCCTAGGGTCAAAAGTGAAGAAAAAATTCAAAACAGGAGCTGAAATTCAACATAATGCAACTTCAAAGACATATTAACATGTCCTAAAAAGGACCAAAACAAAATCATTAAGAAAAGGCATTTCATGTGCAAGATAAGTCAAAGACAATTTCAAAGCTCACATTTGGACATTGAGAATGAAAATTCCAAATCAAAACAGAAATGATTCAAATAATTCTGGAAAAATTCATGAGCACTCAACACATCCAACATGATCATCACACATAAAATCAGAATCAACAGAAGTCATTTGACATGGAAATTAAATTGCACAAGTTGATCATCAAATTGTGTGACACACATTGTCACACCATGCAAACACATGCATAAAACAGAAATGGAGGATGGGAAAAATGTCAAGCCAAAACCAAAATGTCAATTAACATGTCAAGAATCATCATGCAAAATTTCAAGCAATTTGGATTAAAATCAAACATTTCACAATAAGATGAACAAGGCAAGGTCACAAATGTACACATGATCACATACTATAGCACAATACAAAATCCAGCCATGCACAACTTCTGAAATTATCATCATCAAATAGAGGACATCTTAAGGAACAAGTAGCAAAAAACCAGATATTTTTTGGATCATTTTTCAATTTTATATGAATTTTCTAAGTTGGAAAAAAAATTGAAATCAAATGAAGCAAAGCACATAGAAAATGGAGGGAAAAAGTAAAAATAGAATTGATTTGAAAATGTTGCTGCCACCAGGAATCGAATGGAGGGAGGTCTAAAACGCACAACATCAATTTAAGTGACATGGCGCTACAGTGGCATGGTCAAACGCTATGTGGCAAAGTCAGCGAAGGACGCTGGCCAATCAAAGCGCCACTGGACGCACGCGTGGATAAGTGAAAAGGACAAGTCCTAGCCACATCAGCGCGAACCAGACACGGTCGCCATGTGGATGCTGGACCGTTGCTAATGAAGATCTTCATCTTCTTCATGAAGATGAAGATGAACACCATGAATGTTCATGCAAGTTTTTTCCGGAATTTCCAGAATTGCTCAGAATTTTACAAATTATATATCGTTGGAAAGCTCTTTCAATGTAGAATTCAAATATCATATTATCTAAGCCTAAATCTCCATGGATTTTCTAAATCGAAGCAAAGAAGTTTCTAGATCTAAACTTGAAATCATCATATCTCACTCAATTTTCATCCAAATCGCACGAAATTTATATCAGAATTCTCACCACAACAAGATCTACAAGATTATGTACATAAAACAGAGAATTAAGAGATGCGAAAATTTGACCTCTTGAAGAACAGTTGGCGGATTCTGCAGATCCAAGGCCAAGCAAGCATGCAAATCCACTCCAAATCACTTGTTATGAAGTTTGATGATGAAATTGAGGCTTGGAAACGTATAGATCTTGCTTAAATCTCAAATGCCATGGTTATGTTCTTGAGCTCCACATGCACAATTCTAGTCCAATCTTGAAGATCCAATGCTTGATCTATGCTATATCCACACCAAGGAACAAGAATATGGAAGAAAATTGGTATGTTATGTGATGAAAATTTGAATTATGATTAGGAGAAAATTTTGGAGGGAAATGAAAACTAGATCTAGAAATGGTGAATTGTGATTAACCTCTTGAAATTCTGTTATGATTTAGTATATATACCATATCCTAATCCTATTTTAATTAAAATTAATCAAAGTTAATTAGAGATTAAGCAAAATAAGGGTGCATGGCAAAAATTGGAAATTTGCATGGTGCATGTAGTAAATGGACGTGAACAGTAACCTTTTCTTGATCAAAGTCACTCAAAATCATCTTTTAAACACATTGGCAATGGTAGAAAGCTCCCATGATGCATAAATTTCAAATTTGTGAATTTCCCTCCAAAAATGGCTTGAAAAATCACAGGATTATGTGATGAGATTTTATGAAATGTGATGAATGATTTGGAAAGTTCATGTCAAGAGAAGAGTTTTAGAAAAAGAGGCACCAAATTTGGAGTTATGAAACAAAAGTTATGCCCTTTTGAAATCCCATGCATACTTGACAATGATTTGACCATATCTCCTCAACCACACATCATAAATTCATGATCTTGGACTTTTTAGAAATGGGAGAGAGAGATCTTCAACTTTCATGTTGGACAAAATTTCATTTGAAGCGTCTTTGATGATGCAAGGTCAAGTTGAATTTGAACCAAAATCTTTCCATTTTGGGAAACTTTCAATTATAGGTTACTTTCCATTTTTGGAAACTTTTGACTTGACCTCAAATTCTGCAAGATATGCATTTGACATGATGAATAAGCCCCGCTTTGAACATGAATGAGATGTTGAAACTCATTTCTCCACCTCCTAGCCCTCAGTTGACTTTCTGTTGACTTTTATGGTTGGCAGATGACTTGAACATGCACAAATGATTTTGGGCCTCAACCACTTGATGAAATAACTCCAAAATGAAACCCTAGCTTATACAAGCTCAATAAAATCATATGATGATCTCCATCTCAATAAAGACCTCATCTCCTTAAAAAAAACCTGACTGGTAGAATGCAACTGATTAGGGTTGACCAAGGTCAAAACCCTAATCCCAAAGAACATGATTAGTGTAACACCCCAATTTTTGCCCTAAGATCCCTCATGGCCTCAAGGCATCATATCATGTCATATCATTGCCTCAAGGATCATTGTGCACCTTTGCTTCCCTCCTAGTGGGTGGGTATCTTGTGAGTGTGGTTCTTGATCACCAAGCATGTTTTGCATTTGTATATCATTGCTTTTCATTTGTTTACTAACCAAAAGTAAAAAAATATTGTCATCTAACCTTGTTTCTTGCAGCTAAAGCAAACTAGGTCAAAACAGTCAAATCATTCATTTAGTAATGGATGGTGGCCATTCTTGAAGAATTTGGGCACCATGATCATTCATCAAGAGCTCATATGAGTTGTGATACCATTTGGAATCAAGATCTCAAAAGAAAGAGGCTTGAAATTCATCAAAGCATGGCTCAGTCAACCAAAACCCTAGCAAAGTCAACTGTGGTCAACTGTGCATTTAATCAGGGATTGGAAGGTGTGAGATGGTTGGAAAGGTCTCATTCATGTCCATATAAGCTTCATTTGGCATTTCAAAGATCAAGGTTGAAGGATTTAAGGTCAAACAAAAAGTTTCCAAAAATAGTAATGACCTGTAATTTTCACCTGCCAAAAATGGAAAGTTCTTCTCCTCAAAATTACATGTCCAATCAAGCTTCAAATCAAATTTTGTCCAACATGAAAGTTGAAGATCTTGATCTTACCTTTCCAAAAAGTCCAAGAACACTCATTTCCCATGTGTGGTTGGCAAGTTATGATCAAATTATTTTCAGAAAAAGTTGAAGTTCAAAGTGCCATAACTTTTGAATGAAAAGGCCAAATTGGTTGATTCTTTTTTGAGCAAACCACATTTAACATGTACTATCCAAATCCATCATCACATTTCATTGAAAACCTTCACATAAAAAGGTCATTTTTCAAGTGAACCATTTAGAAATTGGTGGGAAAAAAGGTCAAATTCAAAAGTACATGGAATTTTCACACTAAGCCAATGCTATTCACTTCTAAATATGATTTGTGATGTGCTGCAAAGGAAAAATCACTGTTCCATTAGTCTTAAGTGAAAAAGGGAAAATTGGCCAAAGTGCATAACATGAGAATTTTGCTAATCACTCCAATTTGAGCTAAACATGATTAAGGCATTGGATTAAGGGGTACTATAAAAGCCTAATCCTAACAGAATGTTCAGATCCACAATCACATTTTCAGATCAAACTCCAAAAATCCACAAATTCTCTCAATTCACACAATTTTTCTTGACACTTTTTTCATTCAATTCATCAAGAACTCTTGATTCTTTCTACTTTCTTTTGCAGTATTCATCATTCACAGGTGATTTGGGAAAACTGTTTGAAGTTCATACTGAAGGAATCGTGCAAATTCATCCACTGTGCAAACCTTGAGCTTCCATGGCAGTTGAAAAATCCATCATCCTCGTGCATTGTTGAGCTGAGCATTCATCACCATACACCTCCTACATCATCCAAGACCATCTGTTTCACACAATTTGGACCAAACACGCACGGATTCAACAGCTGCACATCAAGAAGGTAAAATTTCAACTCCTTTAATTCTTGCAATTGACATGTGGTTTAGGTAGAGCATTGAACATAGAGTAATCTGACGTTTGAATCGTGCGATTTCATCCAATAATCGTCAAGAAATCTGGATCTAAAGTTTGGATAGCAAAACTATTTTTGATCGTATCTTTTTGTGTGTTGATTTCTGGATAAATTCATTGCCATATCCATGATCCTTGTTGAAAGATGAAGAGATCCATATATAATTTGTGCATTTTCGTGAAAACCTGTTCTTGGTGATGATGAGTGTTGATGAACGCGAAGAACTTGCACAGAATGCTTCCAATTCGCGTGTTTGATCTTCGTACCTGGCCTTTCCATTTGAAAACCTGTTTCCCGCGGATCCCAGCCATTCACAAGGTGCCACCGCGTTTAGTGAAACGGGGCGTTTTGCCCCTGGCTCGCTGGATTTACGAAAATGCCACTCAGCGCTTATTTAATTTCATTTAATTGTGAATATTTATTTCATTTCTTGACTAAACTTCAAAAAATCATAATTAATTCATTTTTGATCCAAATTGAATGAGGATTTTTGTGCTCATCTCCAAATTTTCTCTAGTTTTTTTTAGGTATGATAATCAAAGTTGTGCCTGGCTGATTTTAAACTTTGCCTAATGACTTTGGACATGTATGCTTTTGATGTATGTTTTGCCATTTCATTCATAAAATAATGATGCTTGTTCCAAAATGCATGAAATTTTATAGGCATGATCTTGACTCTTTCCTGGTGATTTTGATGTATAGTTTGCTATTTTTGAGTTCCTGGTTAGAGAGATATGATGTGATCTTTTTGAGTGTGACAATGTGTGTCACACTGTGTTATGCCAACTTCATGAATTTTGTTTCCATGCTTATTGAATGCCATTTGCCCTGGACTTTTGCATGTGATTGCATCTGTATGTCTAGTTTAACCATGATTTTTTGTAGGATTTGTTGATCAATTTCCTATTTGATTGGTATTTTTGTTTGCTATTTACCATTTTGTGAACTTTTCTTGAGTGATCAACTTACATGTGTTGTAAAATTCTCATTCCTTATCTTGTGAAGATGAAATTTGGTGGAGTGGTTCTTAATATGTTTAACTCCATCTTGGCTTTGGTCCCATTCATTTATCATTTGTTTCCACTGTTTGGCATTCATTTGAAGTTGGCACATGATTTGTAGCCTTATTTGGAGTTGTTTTTGCATACCATGACTTCCTGATTTAATTCCCCTACTTCCACTTGTCCAAATAACATGAAATTTGATATGATGCTCGTTGAATGTGTTCTGTTTAAGCTGGAATGTTTGTGGAATTTATTGAGCTGTTTTGATATTGGTTTGAGTGTGATCATTCTGTTAGCTCCATTGTGTTTCCAAAATGCATAGTTTGACATGTTATGTGTATAAAATTGATTTGGTGTATAGTTTTGACATGAGACCAATTAGAAGTTCTTCTTATTTGTTAAACCTTGATTTTGATCAATTTTCACTTGCTGTTTTGAATTTTTTATCTCCTTTTGACCCTAGGCTTGTCCTAGTGGTCTTACTTCTCACATTTGAGTTGTTTTTTTCAGGTTAAGAAGCAAAATGCTTTGAAGAGTTTAATTCAAGTTGATTGATTTTGGTTTATTTGATTGTTATGAAATAACTTGTTTTGTTTTGTAGGATGCTAACTCATTTCATTTGAGTTTGTGCTTTGCACACATGATTGATTATGTTGTCTGTTGGTTCTTATCTTGTCTGTTTTGACTTTGTGACTTGAATACTGATTATATTTGATTGATTTCAGGTACCATAGTCGCTTTAGTTCCTTGAGAACTAGCTATTGCTTTGCTTTGCTTAAGCATTGAGGTAGACTCTCTTGTCTTCATGTAGTCTGGAAGACCTGGCTTGTTATTTAGCCAGGCAACTGTCTGAAGTCCTCCTTAAGAGGCAATGTTTGTGATTGTTTAACTTTGTCCCCAAGCAGGTAAAGACCTCATACGAGGCAATTGGTAGACAAAAGAGATATGTAGCCTATCTCCTACTATTCTGTGAGTCACTCACCTTGCTCACACCACTTGTGTTGATGCATAGTGAATAAAAACCCAAGATCCATCGAGTCTAACTTGTGGAGAGAGTTCCATCTTTCTGAACTCCCACACCTTCTGATATTCAATACTCTCCCTGATCAGGGATAAGAGTGATGAGGCACACCCCTCATATCCTTTCATCTGCTTCACCTTGGCTCTCAATGTCAAGGTTAAGAGCGCCATTTACCCTATTCCAGTTGACTTTTAAGTCTAACCCTTTGATTGAGCCTAATTGTTTGGTTATAGTGGGTGCTAAATGACTTTGTTGATTGATTGTTTGTTGCATTTGTACATGCTTGCTTGCCTTTGTGCATTTATCATCATTAATTTGTTCATTATTGCATGATCATCATTGCATACCTTTTGTGATCCATGTTTGGCTTGCCCATTGAGGACAATTGTAAGACCATGTTCTTTGGCCATTGTTTCTAGGATTTGGAAGGGATAGAGTGTAAGACCATTTCATTTGGTCACTCATGTCCATTGCTTAGTGCATTGTTTGTTTGTTGTATGTGAGGATGCAATTATAAGTCCATGTTGTTGGCATTTGTACTCCTATGATCATCCTTTGGAGGTTGGTATAAGTCCAGATAGATTGGCATCTGACATCCAAGTTTTGTTTTACCTTAGGAGATTGGTGTAAACCCATTTATTGGTATCCGACATCCGCTGTTGCTTTGTAAGATTGGTATAAGACCATTGATGGCATCCGGTATCATTGTTTTGTTTTAGGAGATTGGTGTAAATCCATTTATTGGTATCCGATATCCGCTTTTGTGTTTGTGAGATTGGTATAAGACCATTGATGGCATCCGGTATCACCTTGCTTTATTTTTATTTGTTTGTTGCCTCATTCCTAAGGACACACTTGAATCATCTTCTATATGATTTCAAGAGGTGAACCTTTCTAAGAAGTTTTACATTCCATCATCCATACCCTCCTTGTCCTAAAACTTTTCATACTTTGACTTCAAAAACCTTGACTTGTTGTGCAAACATTCTCATACCTTTTCAAATTAGAAACTTGGACCCTAAGTCCTTGACTTTTCAAACTTCACTTTTCATAACACTTCTTTGAATCAATCTTAATCATACCTTGACCATATTTTGTGAATAATCATAATCAGTTAACTCCACCCATTCAAATGTTTTGTGGCTTTGTCCATTGTTAATATGTCTTCATACATTAGCCGTAGGTTTTAATTACCATAGTGGTTGATGTAAATCTTACCTTATCCTTAGTGAGTTGATTGTAAGCCTTCCATACTTATTATAGGGTTAACCCCTCACTAGTATGTTGAAGCCGTCCTCGCATGGTGGATTGTTGATTCGGGTTGAGTTTTCTCCCATTGGTAATGAAAAACCTTAATGCTTGTGTTTAAAAATTGAACTCACTAATTTTTGGAAATCTTTTAGCCGAACTACGGTGTTTTGATCCTTACCTTTGATGGAAGGTACGTAGGCAATGGGTTCATCCGTTCGAACACAAAAATAACTAACTTGTACATTCTTTTCTCATCATCCCATTCATGTTTGCACAATATGTCAAAACAAATAAACATTTTTTATACAACAAGTGTGAAAAGGGCTCCCTAGGAGTACCTAGGACGTGATGGGTGCCTAACACCTTCCCATTGCGTAATTTACCCCTTACCCAGATTCTCTGATCTTTTTATTAGTTTTCTACGTGTAAAACTTCTTAGGTTTTTGTTCGCTTTTTAACCAGTCCTTAGGATAAATAAAAGTGCGGTGGCGACTCGATTCATTGTATGCTTTGCTTATGGTTTAATCAATAAATCATATAGCGACGAATACACCGCTACAGAAAAGTGGCGACTCTGCTGGGGATCACATTAGACCTTCCCTGGTGGTATTGCCTACTTTTCACCCTTGTTGTATGATATTTGTTTATGTGTTATTTGACATATTTTTGTACAATTTGGGATAACTGTATTGATTGTAATGTTTGAATTGCTTGATATACAATTGCTGTTTGCTTTGGTGATCTCTGTGAGATGAGTTCTATACCCGAACTCGAGTGCACTCTAGGATAGGAGAATGGCGTAGTCTTGTTGACTGGTGTGGAGTATTCCTTAGCCAGTTGACTTGAGAGTCCATTCACTTGGTGGAGGTCATGTTGGATTAATAATGTCACATAAGTCATTTGTGGTTAGGCATTAGTCGTCCAATCACGTGCCTTAGAAGCCAAGGACCTTAGTTTACCAAACCCATCTTGGCCTATTTTTAGGACGTAGTGCGGAGGTCGTTCAGATGTAAGATCTGATGCGATCGTTACGTGATACTACACTCATAAGAGTCTCTCTTGAGAATATTTTTGGAATACGAGTATTCGTTCCTCCGATAATATCCGAGAGATGGGACGATGATTATGGGAACCTCTGGTAGAACATGTCTGGCAGGTTTAAACCCTAGTACACTCCCTTTGGGTGGTTCTTAACCAGGACTCCATGCTCGTGACTCTCAGCAAACCCGTGATTCGTGGTTGAGTCGTTCAAATATCGTTAATATCAATGGAACTTGGGCGTTGACAAGGTGAAAACCTAAATCCGCCAAAATGGATGGTTGATATTAAGGATGTTAGAGCCGGTTCATGTACCGTTAATATCAATGGAACTTGGGTGTTGATAAGGTGAAAACCTAAATCCACCAAAATGGATGATTGATATTAGGGATACAATGAGCTTTCCCACGACCTTTGTTTGGTGTGCCTTGCTTGATCCTTGAGTGTGATTGTTGCATTCATACATTCATGCATTCATCTACACCTCATGTCATCAAAAAAAAAAAGAAGAAAATTTTCAAGGAACTTAAAGGGTTTATTTGCAAAATTTTCAGAAATGGAAAGACCAAAAAGGCATACAAAGAAGTACAGCTTTAAACAGCCTGATGTGAAAGAGTTAAGGAATCTGACATCTTATGTATTAGATCCCTTGGGTTTCAAGGCTCGCTATGGGAAGCTTCTGCCTCTGTTGACTACTCAGGTTGATGAGGGACTGATGAGTACTCTAGCTCAGTTTTATGATCCTCTATATCACTGCTTCTCATTTCCGGACTTCCAGTTGCTGCCTACCTTGGAGGAGTATTCCCACCTTATTGGGATCCCGATTCTGGATCAGGTGCCGTTCAGTGGCCTAGAAAGTATTCCGACCGCTCGAGAGATTGCTGATTTGTTGCACATAGATGAAGCTTTGATTAAAGCTAATCTGACTACCAAAGGTGGAATTCAGGGTCTTCCTTCTGATTTCCTCGTCGCTCAAGCTACCATCTATGGGAAGGCCATGAGTGAGAATGCCTTTGAGGCTTTGTTTGTATTGCTCATCTATGGGTTGGTCTTATTCCCCAACTTCGACAAGTTTGTGGACATGAACGCCATTAGGATCTTCTCAGTTCTTAATCCTGTTCCGACTTTGTTGGGTGACGCTTATGTCTCTTTGCATCTGAGGAATGCAAAGGGTGGATGAGTTATTGTATGCTGTCTGCCTTTGCTGTACAAGTGGTTTATTTCGCACTTGCCGCAGACTCTTGCCTTCAAGGAGAACAAGGGATGTCTACGGTGGTCTCAGAGACTCATGTCTCTCACCAATGATGATATCTCTTGGTATGATCGCGTGTATGATACCGTTCAGATCATTGACTATTGTGGTGAATTCCCTAATGTGCCTCTTCTTGGTACATATGGTGGGATCAGCTACAATCCCATTCTAGCACGACGTCAGCTTGGGTTCCCCCTAAAGGATAAACCTCATAACATTCTGTTAGAAGGTGTGTTCTTTCAGGAGGGTAAAGATCCCCAAGGCCTGAAAGCCAGATTTGTCCGCGCTTGGCGCAAGATCTGCAAGAAGAGTAGGAATGAGTTGGGTCCGAAGAACTGCATTGCTTTGGAGCCCTATACCTCTTGGGTCAGACAGAGAGCTGCCGTGTACCTTATGCCATATGATCATCCGAGACCTACACCGTTGGATGTGGCTGGGCCTTCAACCCTCCCTACCCAACGTGTAGAGGAGTTGAGAGAAGAAGACCTTTCACGTGCTTGGATCCGTGAAAGAGAAGAATTGCTTTAGCAGCTTAAGGAGAAGGACGCTCTGATTGAGTTTCTTGAGCATCGAGTGATCGACGATCCGAACGACACTTGGACTTCCTTGCTTCCTCAGTCTTCCAAATTCTGGAAGAGGAAGTATGATCGACTTGCTAAGGAGAAAGCAGATATGGAAGTTGCCTATGAGAGAGAGATCAAGAAGCTGTGTGTTTCTCGTCTTCCAGCATCCCGAGCTATTAGGGATCCATAGGATGTTATTTTCCTTTTCTCCTTGTAATTGAATCAAAAATGTTGTACTTCTTTGTCTCGATTATATTGAATGAGATATTTTCCATATGAAGTTAAAATGTTTAAAAATTCAAAAATTGCAAATAATACCCTAAGGGTTCCTTGAAAATAAATAAAGCATCTGCACAAACACTTCATGCATCATTTGCATAAGCAGGTACCTTGTTTCTGGTCTTCTTGTGCTGACTCTGTGTTCTTCATTTATTTTGAAGACAAGCTGACTCACCGGTATTATACTCGAGCAAATTCCGCAAGAGTTATGGATCAGCTAGAGCAAGAGAACAGAGAACTGAAAGAAGAGGTCGCCAGACTTGGCGCTTTGATGGAGCAACTTCTTGCTGCTCAGAATCAACCTGCTCAACCGCCTGCAACTCCTGTCCAGAGGACTGTGGTCTCTGAGATTGTAGCTCCGGCTGTGCCTGCTACCAGTACTCATTATGTGCCCAATGCTATGCCAGCCGGGTTCCCTTGGGGTATGCCTCCAGGTTTCATGCCTGACATTCCTGCTCCAACCTTTGCTCATATGCCGGCATCTAGCCCGGTCCCTGTTGCTGCTCCTCCTGTCGTGCATACCATGCCGAGGGTAGACGACACCATCTATCATTCCGAGCCGTCTGAGGGCCCGGACGTCAATGAGAAGATGGAAGCTATGAATGACCAATTCCTTGAGCTGAGGAAGGAATTGAAGACCCTCAGAGGTAAAGATCTTTTCGGCAAGTCTGCTGCCGAATTATGCCTTGTTCCCGGAGTGAAAATACCGATAAAATTCAAAGTGCCTGACTTTGAGAAATACAAGGGGAACACCTGTCCACTAGCTCACCTGGTCATGTACGCCAGGAAGATGTCTACCCAGACCGATAATGATCAGCTGTTGATCCATTATTTTCAAGACAGTTTATCGGGTGCTGCGCTCAGATGGTATATGAGCTTGGATAGTGCTAATATCAGATCCTTCAACGACCTTGGCGAAGCCTTCGTCAAACAATACAAATATAACGTCGATATGGCACCTGACCGAGATCAACTCAGGTCCATGTCGCAGAAGGACAAGGAAACCTTCAAGGAGTACGCCCAGAGGTGGCGAGAGCTGGCTGCTCAGATTACTCCTCCGCTGGAAGAGAAAGAGATGACTAAGATCTTCTTGAAGACTCTTAGTTCTTTTTATTACGAGCGGATGGTCGCTAGTGCTCCCTCTGATTTCACCGAGATGGTGAATATGGGGATGAGGTTGGAAGAAGGTGTCCGTGCAGGACGTTTGGCGAAAGATGAAGGCTCTTCTAGCAAGCGGTATGGAGCATTTGCTAAGAAGAAGGATGGGGAAGCACATGCTGTGCAATCCCATGGCAAATCAAGAAAACCTCCTGTTCAGAGGAAACCCGCACGCCGTGCCGGTCATCAGCACCAGGTGGCTCATATAGCACCTGTATTCAGAGATATCAACAACCTCAATATCAGCAACAACAACGCCCACAGCAACAGGCTTACCAGCCTCGTGGAAGCACAACCAATCAGGCCAACTTGAATTATGATAGGAAGAAGATCAGCTTCGATCCGATTCCAATGTCATACGCAGAGCTTTATCCTTCCTTATTAGAAAGGAAATTGGTTTCTCCCAGGGATCCTCCTGCTATTCCTGCAAACCCACAATGGTGGTATAAACTAGATCAGCATTGTGTGTATCACTCCGGAGCTCCGGGCCATAATATTGAAAACTGTTATCCACTCAAGACTAAGGTTCAAGACCTTATGAGATGTGGGATTTTGAGCTTCGAAGATTCAGGCCCAAATGTCACTAAGAACCCATTGCCTTCGCACGGGAAATCTGTCAATATGGTCCAAGGATGCCCTGGGAAATACAAGGTCAAATATGTAAGTCATATTCGACAGTCGTTGGTGGAATTACATCGTTTGCTGTGTCAGTACAGCCACATGGAGCATGACCACGACAAATGCCGCATCTGTTCGGTGAACCGCTTGGGTTGCAACCAGGTCCACAGAGAATTGCAAGAGTTATTAGACGAAGGAACCATTGAGATTCTGCAGAATCGCAATGTCGATGAGGACGAACCGGAGGTCAATGTTATATCCCCCGTGTTCAAGTTACCCGAGCCTGTTGTTATTCGCTATGATAGCAGCAAGCCGAAGGCTTCTCCCTCCTTGGTGATTAAACCTGCAGGCCCCGTGCCTTATTCTTCTGATAAAGCTATACCGTTCAGATACAGCCCTGTTGCTGTGCAAGATGGGGTCGAAGTGCCTTTGCCTTCAACTGCTGTAACCAACATCGCTGATGTAAGCGGGCTAACCCGGAGTGGTCGTGTTTTCTCTGCACCTCCCAAAGCCCCTGTTGCTTCTGATACTGCTGAGCGTCCGATTGGGACGGCAATTAATATTCAGAATCCGGCACTTGATGTTGCCAGACCCTCCTCCATACAAAAGACTCCCGCTTCTTCTGTTGGCCCGAGTGGCATTATGAGTGAAGAATCTGATGAGATGCTGAGGCTCATCAAAAAGAGCGAGTATAATGTTGTAGACCAGCTTCTACAAACGCCATCCAAAATCTCCATACTATCCTTGCTGTTGCATTCAGAACCCCATAGGGAGGCTCTGCAGAAAGTATTGGATTTGGCGTACGTTGATCACGACGTCACGATTGAACAATTTGACAGTATAGTTGCAAACATCACCGCTTGCAACACTTTGAGTTTTAGTGACGCTGATCTCCCTGAGGAGGGAAGAGACCACAACATGGCTTTACACATATCTCTGAACTGCAAATCTGATGCTATGTCCAACGTGCTGGTGGACACTGGATCATCATTAAATGTATTGCCAAAATCCACACTCTCTAGATTGTCATATCAGGGTCCTCCTATGAGGCAAAGTGGGGTTGTTGTGAAAGCATTCGATGGGTCGCGCAAAACCGTGATTGGGGAAGTTGATCTCCCAATCAAAATTGGACCAAGTGATTTCCAAGTTACCTTCCAGGTAATGGACATCCACCCATCTTATAGCTGTCTCTTAGGCAGACCATGGATTCACGAGGCAGGCGCCATGACATCCACCCTACACCAGAAGCTGAAATTTGTTAAGAACAAGAAACTGGTCGTGGTAGGGGGAGAAAAGGCTCTCCTGGTTAGCCACTTGTCTTCTTTCTCATACATTGACGCTGAGGATGAAGTTGGGACTCCGTTCCAAGCTTTATCTATTGATGAACCAATCGAGAAGAAGTCTCCTTCATTCGCTTCCTACCGTGATGCAAAGCTGGCCATTGAATGTGGTGCAGTTGCTGGTTTAGGGAAGGTGATCGAGCTTGAAGACAACAGATCCCGGGCTGGCATTGGCTACTGTTCTGGGGCATTTAATGAGAAAGTTCTGTTCACAAGTGGAGGATTCATCCATGATGATCTACCTGAGGAAGAAGCTGCTGCTATCTTGGAAGAGGATGCAGAAGATCTGAACAATTTCGTTATTCCTGGTGGTGTCTGCCACAATTGGGTCGCTGTAGATGTTCCTACAGTCATCCATAGATCAGAGTAATTGTTCACTTTGTTTAAAACCCTTCTCCCATGCCAAAAGGAGAAGTGATGACATTGTTGGCAGCATATATACAATGATGTTCCATTCAATTAATGCATTGTTAAACATTTGTTTTTCCATTTGTTTTCACTTTTTGCTTTTTGCATGAAATCAGTGATCACAAAAAACCCATAAAGAAAAAAAACAAGAATAAAAGCAAACATTTTTCATCTGCATAATGATTTGCTTGCTTAATTCTAAAGTTTTTCATTAACCAAAATCATTATGCAGGTTGATCTTAAAACCCATTGAACATAATGATCCAACGCCATCTCCCAATTTTGAATTCCCTGTATTCGAAGCAGAGGAAGATGATGTTGAAGGAATTCCTGATGAGATTTCCCGTCTCCTTGAGCACGAGAAGAAGATCATTCAGCCGCACCTTGAAGATCTGGAAACAGTCAACTTGGGGTCTGAGGATTGTGTTCGTCTGGTGAAGATTGGGGCACTTCTTGAAGAGTCTGTCAAGAAGGATTTGATTGAGTTGCTACGAGAATATTCAGATATTTTCGCTTGGTCATATGAAGACATGCCGGGTCTAGATACAGATATTGTGCAACATTTCCTGCCTTTGAAGCCTGAGTGCGTGCCTGTGAAACAAAAGCTCAGAAGAACTCATCCAGATATGGCAGTGAAGATCAAAGAGGAAGTTCAGAAGCAAATTGATGCGGGGTTTCTGGTGACTTCTACATATCCTCAATGGGTGGCCAATATTGTGCCTGTTCCTAAGAAGGACGGAAAAGTCCGTATGTGCGTCGATTACAGAGATTTGAATAAAGCTAGTCCAAAAGATGATTTTCCTCTACCACACATTGACATGTTGGTAGACAATACAGCTAAATTCAAAGTC
The DNA here is from genome assembly GCF_024323335.1 of Lathyrus oleraceus. NCBI lineage: Eukaryota > Viridiplantae > Streptophyta > Magnoliopsida > Fabales > Fabaceae > Lathyrus > Lathyrus oleraceus. The sequence continues at coordinate 246,818,350 of NC_066582.1, read as the reverse complement.
TTTTCCTTTATGGACGGATTTTCCGGATATAACCAAATCAAAATGGCACCCGAAGATATGGAGAAGACAACATTCATCACACCTTGGGGAACATTCTGTTATCGAGTGATGCCCTTCGGTTTGAAGAACGCCGGAGCCACGTATCAACGAGCTATGACTACCTTGTTTCATGATATGATGCACAAGGAGATAGAGGTCTACGTTGATGATATGATTGCCAAGTCCCGAACGGAAATTGAGCATATTGAGCATTTGTTGAAGCTTTTTCAGCGTTTGAGGAAGTTTAGACTTCGCCTGAATCCGAACAAATGTACATTTGGAGTCCGTTCCGGCAAGTTGTTGGGTTTCGTGGTAAGTGAAAGAGGTATTGAAGTTGATCCTGCCAAGGTCAAAGCAATCCAAGAGATGCCTGCACCCAAAACTGAGAAGCAAGTCCGAGGTTTTCTTGGCCGCTTGAATTACATTTCCAGATTTATATCCCACATGACTACCACATGTGCGCCGATATTCAAGCTCCTCCGGAAAGATCAGTCTCATGATTGGACCGAGGATTGCCAGAAAGCTTTCGACAGTATCAAAGAGTATCTGTCTGAACCTCCGATCTTGTCTCCGCCTGTGGAAGGAAGACCTCTGATCATGTATTTGACTGTGCTTGAAGACTCGATGGGTTGTGTCCTCGGTCAACAAGATGAATCAGGGAAGAAAGAATCTGCTATATACTACCTCAGTAAGAAGTTTACTGATTGTGAGTCTCGATACTCTATGCTTGAGAAGACGTGTTGTGCTTTGGCTTGGGCTGCTAAGCGTTTGCGCCAGTACATGATAAATCATACAACTTGGTTGATATCCAGAATGGATCCAATCGAATATATTTTCGAGAAGCCTGCTTTAACCGGGAGGATTGCCCGTTGGCAGATGCTGTTGTCTGAGTATGATATCGAGTATCGAGCTCAGAAAGCTATCAAAGGTAGTATCTTGGCTGACCATTTAGCGCACCAGCCGATTGAAGATCATCAGTCTGTTCAGTACGACTTCCCAGATGAGGAAATTCTGTATTTGAAAATGAAAGATTGTGATGAGCCTACACTTGATGAAGGCCCGGAACCTGGTTCCAGATGGACGATGGTGTTTGATGGCGCTGTAAATAAGTACAGAAATGGTATTGGGGCAGTAATCATTACTCCTCATGGCACACATATTCCGCTTACAGCAAGGCTAACTTTCAAATGCACGAATAATATGGCTGAGTATGAGGCCTGTATTATGGGACTTGAAGAGTGTATTGATTTGAGAATCAAGCATCTTGATGTGTATGGTGATTCGGCCCTGGTTGTTAATCAGATCAAGGGTGAATGGGAGACGAATCAGCCAAGTCTCATTCCATACAGAGATTATGCAAGAAGGATTTCAACTTTCTTTACAGAAGTTGACTTTCATCATATTCCTCGAGAGGATAATCGGATGGCAGATGCTCTTGCAACGCTTGCCTCAATGATTGTAGTGAAGTGGTGGAATGAAGTCCCCAATATTGCCGTGATGCGCTTGGATAGACCAGCTCACGTATTTGCAGTCGAAGAAGTGAATGATGACAAGCCTTGGTATTTTGATATCAAGAATTTCCTCCAGAACCAGGTCTACCCGCCTGGGGCATCTGTGAAAGATAGGAAAACTTTGAGAAGGTTGTCAGGCAGTTTCTACCTCAGTGGTGAAGTGCTGTATAAAAGAAATTTTGACATGGTTTTGCTCAGATGCGTGGATAGACACGAAGCAAACCTGTTGATGAATGAGGTCCATGAGGGTTCATTTGGTACTCATTCCAATGGACATGCCATGGCTAGAAAGATGCTGAGAGCAGGCTACTATTGGCTGACAATGGAGTCTGACTGCTGCAAATATGTGAAGAAATGCCACAAGTGTCAGATTTATGCGGATAAGATTCATATTCCTCCGACACTGCTGAATGTGATTTCATCACCATGGCCTTTCTCTATGTGGGGAATCGACATGATCGGTATGATTGAACCGAAAGCGTCCAACGGACACAGGTTTATTCTCGTAGCAATTGACTATTTCACCAAATGGGTTGAGGCCACTTCGTATGCGAATGTGACCAGACAGGTGGTTGTGAAGTTTATCAAGAATCAGCTGATTTGCCGTTATGGTGTGCCAGATAAGATCATTACTGATAATGGATCTAATCTGAATAATAAAATGATGGATGAGTTGTGCGCTGAATTCAAGATTGCACACCATAATTCCTCTCCCTACAGACCTAAGATGAATGGGGCTGTTGAAGCTGCTAATAAGAATATCAAGAAGATCATCCAGAAGATGACAGTCACGTACAAAGATTGGCATGAGATGCTGCCATTTGCTTTGCATGGATATCGTACGTCTGTACGCACTTCAACAGGGGCAACCCCTTTCTCTCTTGTTTACGGCATGGAAGTTGTTCTCCCAGTAGAGGTGGAGATCCCATCAATGAGAGTCTTGATGAAAGCCAAGTTGACTGATGCTGAATGGATTCAAAGTCGTTATGACCAACTGAATCTGATCGAAGAGAAGCAATTAACTGCCATGTGCCATGGTCAGTTATATCAGCAGAGAATGAAGAAAGCATTCGATAAGAAGGTCAAGCCTCGTGTGTTCCGAGAAGGTGACCTCGTGCTCAAGAAAGTCTTGTCTTTCGTGCCCGATTCCAGGGGCAAGTGGACTCCAAACTACGAGGGTCCATATGTTGTTAAGAGAGCCTTTTCAGGCGGTGCTTTGATGCTTACAACAATGGATGGGGAGGATTTCACTCGTCCTGTGAATTCAGATGCAGTCAAGAAATACTTTGCCTAAAAAAAAGTATATGCAAATAAAAAACAGAATAGCTCGCTAAGTTGAAAACCCGAAAGGGCGGCTTAGGCAAAAATGAGCGTCTCGGTGGAGAACCCGCAAGGGTAATCCAAGCAAAATTTAGAGACTTGGAAAAAAAAGTATATTTGCATCCCGCTAGATTGAGTACCTCACCCCAGGGCGATCTAGGCAAAAATTAGGGATTTGGCAAGTAACTGCATCCTGACAAGACTTTCTGCTTCCACAGCCGTCTTTTCATCAAAGATTCTCGATTCGTCATCGACTGAAGTTTCGCATACATCGAGATTCAAATTGGTAGAGAAAGGATCATTATGTTCAATGTAGCCCTCTCCCAATATATATCACTGATTTCAAATTTGTACAGATCTATGGAGTCTTGTCATTTGCAGGCTACCATTCCATCAAATAAATTTGAGCTTTTATCCAATTATTTGCACTCTTATTTGTTTCAATTCAACAAATGTTTTGCATTGTTTTAATTGATAAAATGTCATTGTTTTAAACAAAATTTTTCAAAATTGTTGTTTTAAACAAAGTGAATATTCACAATGACAAAAGGATACTCAGGGATGTCTCAGTGCTCTCCCAAGGGTGGTATGATTCCCAACAGGTAAGACAGTTGTTCATATTCCTGGCATTTGATTGTATCCTCTTTCTCCCGCTTTGCTGTTGGGGTTGTTCCCCAAGCAGAGATGTTGTTGAAGACTCAGTTTCTTCTCCAGCAGTAATCTCCCCAGCATGGTTATTCTCATTGTGGTAGATTCAGTGGTTGGTGGATTGATATCCCGGCACTTTACCGCTTTTCCCTCAGCATTTGTCGCAAGCAGAGCTGTTGATGGGGTTGTTCCCCAGTATAATCGTGAGCAGAGATGTTGTTGAAGACTTCGTTTTCTTCTCCAGCAGTAGTCTCTCCCCAGAGCAGTCGCCAACGGAGTTGTTGTGTCTCTCCTCAGCATGGTTGCTTTCCATTTTTCCCAGCTTAGTCTGCAGAATGGTTGTTGTGGCAGTTCTGCCTGTTGAAAGCTCTCAATCCCCAGTATGGGTCGGTTGGTGGCTCTAGCATCCCAAAGATTGGAGTGATTTCCTGATTTACTTTTGATCCTCAGTAGAGTGGCTATTTGCAGAATCTACTTGTGTGATCCGTCAGATGTATGTTCTCCCCGAGTAGAGTGGCTTGTTGCAGAATCTACTTGTGTGGTGCTTTCTCTTTCAGTGGTTTGTGCTCTGAAAGGATAGCTGATAGCTTTCCCCAGTAGAGTTGCTTGTGCAGTTAGATTCTACTCGGATGATTCTCCTTCAGTGGGTTGTTCCCCGGAGTTGTTTGGAGTTGCTTTTGCAGCAGTTCTGGGTTGAGCCATGAACTTTTGTTTCTCAGTTGATGCTGATCCCCTGCAGATATCCTCAGGATTCTCCTAATCCCCTGCAGTACCCGCAGATCTTTGCTTTACAGCATGTGGATCTCTAGCAGATTGGCTTTCCAGTTGGTTTTCCCCTGGAAGTATAGTATCAGACGTTTGATTCCTGGGCCTGTTGTGTTAGATATGTCTGTTTTGTCAGCATTCATCAAACATAAACCACGCATATTCATGCATATTCATAAACATTCAGATATTCATGTTGCATTCTTTTGCCATATATCGCTTGATTGTTGTTCTCCTGCTTTGGGTGATATAGATCTCTTTATAGATCTTCCCAAGCAGACGTCGGGTGGTTAATCTCTATATAGAGTCAGCCCCGTAAGCAGAAAGTGTCTGTATTTTCCTTCTGCAGTTCCCCACTGAGATATATTCTCGTGGATGACGGTTTCTTCCGTTTCCTCCCAACACATATATTGGGATGGATTTTCCTATTGAGTTATATCCTCATAGGACGTGTTTTGATTCAGTCTGTCTTTTCGGATCAATCCCGAATCGGCGTTTTGTCAGCTGTTTCTTGTGCTTCCCTGTGGAAGAAATGAATGGTTTGCCCAGTAACCGGCATCAATTCATTTATCCCCAGTGGAGTTTTGTTGGGCCTCTACCCAGTAACCGGTAGTTGTAAGTCCTATGTTCTTGCTTCTTGGCGGAATTTGTGGTTATATACCTTTTGTTCCTCAAGCAAGAGTTGTTGGTTTTCTACCCAGTAGTCGGTAGTTGTAGATCCTGTTTGCCTGCTCTCCAGCAGTTTGTGGTTTGTTATAAACCCTATTTTGTTTCCCGTGCGGATTTCTGATTGTTTCCCATCCCCACGTGGAGTTGTTGGTTTTCTATCCAGTATTCGGTAGATGTAAACCCTAATTTGCGGTTTTCCCACCAGAATATGGCTACTACCCCGTATTCGATAGTTGTAAGTCCTATCTTTTTCCCTAGCAGAGGTAACCTTTGTGGTTCGTTCTGGTTGACGGTGGATTTTCTGTTGTTGTGGTTTTTATCCCCAAACAGAGTTTGCGTTTCCCGGTGGTATAAGTTGAATAAGTGCTCAGTATTTGGCCTTCATTCACCCTATCCCAGTGGAGTTTGTGGTCTTCTACCCCGTATTCGGTAGTTGTAAATCCCACGTTGTGATTGTTCTCCCCATCGGAGTTTGTGCCTTATGGTACGAGTGGATAATTGTCGGTTGCTTGCAATTTTATCCCAGCTGAGTCGTTGGTTTCTACCCAGTAGCCGGTAGTGTTAACCTCTTGTTTCCTCAGCCAGATTTTTGGTATTCTACCCCGTATTCGGTAGTTGTAAACCCTAATTCCTCCTTTGCAGAGTTAACCTTGTTGTTCATCCTAACCGATGATGGTTACTCTTTGTGGTTATCTTCATTCAGTATTTGATGTTGATATTCCTCCCTTTGCTTGTGGATAATTGCCGGATGCTAGCAATCTATCCCCAGCAAGTTGTCTTCTGGATCATTGCCGTATGCTCGCAATGTTATCCCTTTTGAAGTTGCCAGTGGGTCTTTTCACCGTTTGCTAGTGATTTGTTCCCCGGATCATTGATTGTTTATCAATGTATCCCCAGCCAGTTCTTGTGGATAATTGCCGGATGCTTGCAATTCATTCCCAGCGGATCGCCTTTCATTTACCCGTTTGCTCGGTAATGATTGTTGCTCTCTTTGATTGGTCATCATTATATACCTGGTTTTGGTACCCCAGATGCCTTTCTTTTCGGTCGATTTATCCTTTGTTAACCCAGTAACCGGTTGTGGATAATCTTCCATGCGAGTGTGTAATCCACGTTCTGACGGTAATGGATAATATATCTCATGCACTCTTCAGTCGAAGCCTTTTGTGTTTCCCCAGTCGAGTAAGATTCGTTGTTTCCCTTTGTGGAGTCGAATATTTTGTTGTTTGGATAATTGCCGGATGCTTGCAATTTATCCTCTTTGAGTTGTCTTTCGTTTACCCGGATGCTTGGTATCGATTGTCTCTCTTTTTGGTTAGTCACCTATTATATACTTCGGTATCTCTGGTGTCTTTTCCTTTTGAGTGTATTATTCACGGTCTGCCGGTAATGAATAATATGTCTCTTTCACTCTTTGGTTGGAATCCTTTGTTGATCTTCCCCAGTAGAGTAAGATTCGTATTCTTTGTAGAATCGAATACCCATCCTTTAACCAGTTTGTGTTTTGGATGACGAGTGTTTTGGCATATATACCAATTCACGTGTTCGGTAGATCACCTATTATATGCTTCGGCATCTCTGGTGTTTCTTACCATGCGAGTTTATTATCTACGTTCTGACGGTAATAGATAATATATCTCATGCGAGTATTCTTATCCACGGTCTGCCGGTAATGGATATTATATCTCATGCACTCTTTGGGTTTGTGTCCCCAGTTGAGTAAGACTCGTTTTCCTGTTGTGGATTCGAATGTCCATCCTATAAGTCGATTTGCTTTTTAAGCCCTCCTTTCGGATGATGAGTGTTTTGGCATATATACCAATTCACGTCTTTGGTTAGTCACCTATTATATACCCCGGTATCTCTGGTGTCTCTTCCTTTTCGAGTATATTATTCACGGTCTGCCGGTAATGAATAATATGTCTCATGCACTCTTGGGTCGATTGTTTGATTGTTTTCTCCACAGAGTAAGATTCATATTCCTTGTGGAGTTGAGTATCCATCCTATAAACAAGTCTGCTTTTCTAGCTTTTCTTCAGGATGACGAGTGTCTTGGCATATATACCAATTCACGTTTCGGTCGGTCACCTATTATATACCTTGGTATCCCTGGTGTTCCTTCCTTTCTGCTCCCTATTATGACCTTGGTCCCCTGTGGAGTTAGATTTGCCTGAGTTGATGTACCTTTTTCAGGTCTTTCTCAGATGTTTGGATTGATTGATATCTCTCACCCTTATACCGGTCTTAGATATTCATTCTTCCTGAGTTTGTTGCCTTTATACCGGTAACATCTCATCCTTGGCTTCCCCTGGAAAGTCTTTTCTAGATTTCCCCAGTGGAGTTGTATTGCTATTCGTGTTGCTGTATTGGTGTTATCCCCAGTACGTGCATTTTGTGGGTCAGCTTGAGTCATTCCAATGGATTGTGTTTCCTTTGGAATCAATTCTCTCCCCAGTGTGAGTCCTTCACTTCCCCAGTGAGGTCTCCAGTCTGATTCCTGTTATCCCCTAATCAGAGTCGTGTCTTGCGCGCGTTATGTCAGTTTTGGTTTTCCCCAACTCAATGTCATGTCCTGCTCACGCATTCTTTTTCTTTTATTATCCCCAATAAGAGTCCTGTTAGAGTCTCTGTGCCTGGTGAGTGTATTACTCTGATGGATCGTCTTTTCTTCTGTGTGAACCATTATCCTCACAGAGTTTGTGTCTTTTACATGCATACATTTGCATCATGAGGTCTCTTAGGGACCCAAATTTGTCTCATTACTGTTATTTAAGCCCATTCTACCGCGTCAAGACGAAGATTTCTAAACTTCATTTCTCCGGGTAGAATGACCTTAAATAGGGGCATCTGTAAGACCCCAATTTTTGCCCTAAGATCCCTCATGGCCTCAAGGCATCATATCATGTCATATCATTGCCTCAAGGATCATTGTGCACCTTTGCTTCCCTCCTAGTGGGTGGGTATCTTGTGAGTGTGGTTCTTGATCACCAAGCATGTTTTGCATTTGTATATCATTGCTTTTCATTTGTTTACTAACCAAAAGTACAGAAATATTGTCATCTAACCTTGTTTCTTGCAGCTGAAGCAAACTAGGTCAAAACAGTCAAATCATTCATTTAGTAATGGATGGTGGCCATTCTTGAAGAATTTGGGCACCATGATCATTCATCAAGAGCTCATATGAGTTGTGATACCATTTGGAATCAAGATCTCAAAAGAAAGAGGCTTGAAATTCATCAAAGCATGGCTCAGTCAACCAAAACCCTAGCAAAGTCAACTGTGGTCAACTGTGCATTTAATCAGGGATTGGAAGGTGTGAGATGGTTGGAAAGGTCTCATTCATGTCCATATAAGCTTCATTTGGCATTTCAAAGATCAAGGTTGAAGGATTTAAGGTCAAACAAAAAGTTTCTAAAAATAGTAATGACCTGTAATTTTCACCTGCCAAAGATGGAAAGTTCTTCTCCTCAAAATTACATGTCCAAGCAAGCTTCAAATCAAATTTTGTCCAACATGAAAGTTGAAGAGCTTGATCTTACCTTTCCAAAAAGTCCAAGAACACTCATTTCCCATGTGTGTTTGGAAAGTTATGATCAAATTATTTTCAGAAAAAGTTGAAGTTCAAAGTGCCATAACTTTTGAATGAAAAGGCCAAATTGGTTGATTCTTTTTTGAGCAAACCACATTTAACATGTACTATCCAAATCCATCATCACATTTCATTGAAAACCTTCACATAAAAAGGTCATTTTTCAAATGAACCATTTAGAAATTGGTGGGAAAAAAGGTCAAATTCAAAAGTACATGGAATTTTCACACTAAGCCAATGCTATTCACTTCTAAACATGATTTGTGATGTGCTGCAAAGGAAAAATCACTGTTCCATTAGTCTTAAGTGAAAAAGGGAATATTGGCCAAAGTGCATAACATGAGAATTTTGCTAATCACTCCAATTTGAGCTAAACATGATTAAGGCATTGGATTAAGGGGTACTATAAAAGCCTAATCCTAACAGAATGTTCAGATCCACAATCACATTTTCAGATCAAACTCCAAAAATCCACAAATTCTCTCAATTCACACAATTTTTCTTGACACTTTTTTCATTCAATTCATCAAGAACTCTTGATTCTTTCTACTTTCTTTTGCAGTATTCATCATTCTCAGGTGATTTGGGAAAACTGTTTGAAGTTCATACTGAAGGAATCGTGCAAATTCATCCACTGTGCAAACCTTGAGCTTCCATGGCAGTTGAAAAATCCATCATCCTCGTGCATTGTTGAGCTGAGCATTCATCACCATACACCTCCTACATCATCCAAGACCATCTGTTTCACACAATTTGGACCAAACACGCACGGATTCAACAGCTGCACATCAAGAAGGTAAAATTTCAACTCCTTTAATTCTTGCAATTGACATGTGGTTTAGGTAGAGCATTGAACATAGAGTAATCTGACGTTTGAATCGTGCGATTTCATCCAATAATCATCAAGAAATCTGGATCTAAAGTTTGGATAGCAAAACTATTTTTGATCGTATCTTTTTGTGTGTTGATTTCTGGATAAATTCATTGCCATATCCATGATCCTTGTTGAAAGATGAAGAGATCCATATATAATTTGTGCATTTTCGTGAAAACCTGTTCTTGGTGATGATGAGTGTTGATGAACGCGAAGAACTTGCACAGAATGCTTCCAATTCGCGTGTTTGATCTTCGTACCTGGCCTTTCCATTTGAAAACCTGTTTCCCGCGGATCCCAGCCATTCACAAGGCGCCACCGCGTTTAGTGAAACGGGGCGTTTTGCCCCTGGCTCGCTGGATTTACGAAAATGCCACTCAGCGCTTATTTAATTTCATTTAATTGTGAATATTTATTTCATTTCTTGACTAAACTTCAAAAAATCATAATTAATTCATTTTTGATCCAAATTGAATGAGGATTTTTGTGCTCATCTCCAAATTTTCTCTAGTTTTTTTTAGGTATGATAATCAAAGTTGTGCCTGGCTGATTTTAAACTTTGCCTAATGACTTTGGACATGTATGCTTTTGATGTATGTTTTGCCATTTCATTCATAAAATAATGATGCTTGTTCCAAATTGCATGAAATTTTATAGGCATGATCTTGACTCTTTCCTGGTGATTTTGATGTATAGTTTGCTATTTTTGAGTTCCTGGTTAGAGAGATATGATGTGATCTTTTTGAGTGTGACAATGTGTGTCACACTGTGTTATGCCAACTTCATGAATTTTGTTTCCATGCTTATTGAATGCCATTTGCCCTGGACTTTTGCATGTGATTGCATCTGCATGTCTAGTTTAAACATGATTTTTTTGTAGGATTTGTTGATCAATTTCCTATTTGATTGGTATTTTTGTTTGCTGTTTACCATTTTGTGAACTTTTCTTGAGTGATCAACTTACATGTGTTGTAAAATTCTCATTCCTTATCTTGTGAAGATGAAATTTGGTGGAGTGGTTCTTAATATGTCTAACTCCATCTTGGCTTTGGTCCCATTCATTTATCATTTGTTTCCACTGTTTGGCATTCATTTGAAGTTGGCACATGATTTGTAGCCTTATTTGGAGTTGTTTTTGCATACCATAACTTCCTGATTTAATTCCCCTACTTCCACTTATCCAAATAACATGAAATTTGATATGATGCTCGTTGAATGTGTTCTGTTTAAGCTGGAATTTTTGTGGAATTTATTGAGCTGTTTTGATATTGGTTTGAGTGTGATCATTCTGTTAGCTCCATTGTGTTTCCAAAATGCATAGTTTGACATGTTATGTGTATAAAATTGATTTGGTGTATAGTTTTGACATGAGACCAATTAGAAGTTCTTCTTATTTGTTAAACCTTGATTTTGATCAATTTTCACTTGCTGTTTTGAATTTTTTATCTCCTTTTGACCCTAGGCTTGTCCTAGTGGTCTTACTTCTCACATTTGAGTTGTTTTTTCAGGTTAAGAAGCAAAATGCTTTGAAGAGTTTAATTCAAGTTGATTGATTTTGGTTTATTTGATTGTTATGAAATAACTTGTTTTGTTTTGTAGGATGCTAACTCATTTCATTTGAGTTTGTGCTTTGCACACATGATTGATTATGTTGTCTGTTGGTTCTTATCTTGTCTGTTTTGACTTTGTGACTTGAATACTGATTATATTTGATTGATTTCAGGTACCATAGTCGCTTTAGTTCCTTGAGAACTAGCTATTGCTTTGCTTTGCTTAAGCATTGAGGTAGACTCTCTTGTCTTCATGTAGTCTGGAAGACCTGGCTTGTTATTTAGCCAGGCAACTGTCTGAAGTCCTCCTTAAGAGGCAATGTTTGTGATTGTTTAACTTTGTCCCCAAGCAGGTAAAGACCTCATATGAGGCAATTGGTAGACAAAAGAGATATGTAGCCTATCTCCTACTATTCTGTGAGTCACTCACCTTGCTCACACCACTTGTGTTGATGCATAGTGAATAAAACCCAAGATCCATCGAGTCTAACTTGTGGAGAGAGTTCCATCTTTCTGAACTCCCACACCTTCTGATATTCAATACTCTCCCTGATCAGGGATAAGAGTGATGAGGCACACCCCTCATATCCTTTCATCTGCTTCACCTTGGCTCTCAATGTCAAGGTTAAGAGCGCCATTTACCCTATTCCAGTTGACTTTTAAGTCTAACCCTTTGATTGAGCCTAATTGTTTGGTTATAGTGGGTGCTAAATGACTTTGTTGATTGATTGTTTGTTGCATTTGTACATGCTTGCTTGCCTTTGTGCATTTATCATCATTAATTTGTTCATTATTGCATGATCATCATTGCATACCTTTTGTGATCCATGTTTGGCTTGCCCATTGAGGACAATTGTAAGACCATGTTCTTTGGCCATTGTTTCTAGGATTTGGAAGGGATAGAGTGTAAGACCATTTCATTTGGTCACTCATGTCCATTGCTTAGTGCATTGTTTGTTTGTTGTATGTGAGGATGCAATTATAAGTCCATGTTGTTGGCATTTGTACTCCTATGATCATCCTTTGGAGGTTGGTATAAGTCCAGATAGATTGGCATCTGACATCCAAGTTTTGTTTTACCTTAGGAGATTGGTGTAAACCCATTTATTGGTATCCGACATCCGCTGTTGCTTTGTGAGATTGGTATAAGACCATTGATGGCATCCGGTATCATTGTTTTGTTTTAGGAGATTGGTGTAAATCCATTTATTGGTATCCGATATCCGCTTTTGTGTTTGTGAGATTGGTATAAGACCATTGATGGCATCCGGTATCACCTTGCTTTATTTTTATTTGTTTGTTGCCTCATTCCTAAGGACACACTTGAATCATCTTCTATATGATTTCAAGAGGTGAACCTTTCTAAGAAGTTTTACATTCCATCATCCATACCCTCCTTGTCCTAAAACTTTTCATACTTTGACTTCAAAAACCTTGACTTGTTGTGCAAACATTCTCATACCTTTTCAAATTAGAAACTTGGACCCTAAGTCCTTGACTTTTCAAACTTCACTTTTCATAACACTTCTTTGAATCAATCTTAATCATACCTTGACCATATTTTGTGAATAATCATAATCAGTTAACTCCACCCATTCAAATGTTTTGTGGCTTTGTCCATTGTTAATATGTCTTCATACATTAGCCGTAGGTTTTAATTACCATAGTGGTTGATGTAAATCTTACCTTATCCTTAGTGAGTTGATTGTAAGCCTTCCATACTTATTATAGGGTTAACCCCTCACTAGTATGTTGAAGCCGTCCTCGCATGGTGGATTGTTGATTCGGGTTGAGTTTTCTCCCATTGGTAATGAAAAACCTTAATGCTTGTGTTTAAAAATTGAACTCACTAATTTTTGGAAATCTTTTAGCCGAACTACGGCGTTTTGATCCTTACCTTTGATGGAAGGTACGTAGGCAATGGGTTCATCCGTTCGAACACAAAAATAACTAACTTGTACATTCTTTTCTCATCATCCCATTCATGTTTGCACAATATGTCAAAACAAATAAACATTTTTTATACAACAAGTGTGAAAAGGGCTCCCTAGGAGTACCTAGGACGTGATGGGTGCCTAACACCTTCCCATTGCGTAATTTACCCCTTACCCAGATTCTCTGATCTTTTTATTAGTTTTCTACGTGTAAAACTTCTTAGGTTTTTGTTCGCTTTTTAACCAGTCCTTAGGATAAATAAAAGTGCGGTGGCGACTCGATTCATTGTATGCTTTGCTTATGGTTTAATCAATAAATCATATAGCGACGAATACACCGCTACAATTAGAAATAATGAACCATGATGATGATGATGTGCCTTTTCAACCAAGATAATACTCAACCTCCTTGAGGAACCAAGAAACCCTAATTGAAGAGCAACCCTTAGATGGCTAATGATCAATTTATGAGACCCTCAGGCTTGCATCTCTTAACCTCTCTATCTTCTGAGAAAGACTTAGGAGGATGACCTGCTTATTCTCTCATGATGTGCAATATGCAAATACCTAATGCCCTAAACAATGAAATGCAATATGCTAAGCTAGTCCCAAGAGAGGAGGACAAATTTTGAGGTGTTACAGTAGTCAATAGCCACCAAAATGAAACAATGTCCATTTGAAGCTTTGGGCTCAATCATACCAATCATGTCGATTCCCTATATGGAGAATGGCCATGGGGAGGAAATGACGTTCAATAGTGTCGGAGGAACATGAATATTCACAAACTTGCAACATTCATATTCCATTGTCAGCCAATAGTAACCTGCTCGCAACATCTTCTTCGCCATTGCATGTCCATTGGAATGAGTACCAAAGAAACCTTCATGGATTTCAGCCATCAATAAGTCTGCTTCGTGTCTATCCATGCATCTGAGCAGAACCATATCAAAATTTGTCTTATAAATCACATCACCATTTAGGTAGAAATTGTCGGTTAATCTTCTCAAAGTCTTCTTATCTTTCAATGATGCCCCAGACGGGTAAATCTGACTTTGGAGGAAACATTTGATGTCATAATACCATGGTTTTTCATTTTTGACCTCTTAAACAACAAATACATGAGCTGGCCTATCAAGACGCATCACAGTCAAATTGGGAACTTCATTCCAATATTTCATTACAATCATGGAAGCCAATGTTGCAAGGGCATCTGCCATCCGGTTTTTATCTCGAGGGATATGATGAAACTCAACCTTTGTAAATAAAGTTGAAATCCTCCTCGCATAATCTTTATATGGTGTCAAACCGGGTTGATTCATCTCCCATTCTCCTTTGATTTGATTCACAACCAAAGTCGAATCTCCAATGACGTCTAAATACTTGATTTTGAGATCGATGGCCTCTTCAAGCCCCATAATGCAAGCTTCATATTCTGCCATATTGTTTGTAAACTTGAAAGTCAATCTAGCTGTAAACGGGAAATGCGTGCCTTGAGGAGTAATGATTACTGCCCCAATGCCATTACCATACTGATTAACAGCTCCATCAAATACCATGCCCTAATGGGAACCAGGTTCTAGCCCTTCTCAAGTAATGGTTCATCACAATATTTCATTTTTAAGTACAAGATCTCTTTGTTAGGAAAATCATATTGCACTGACTGGTAATCTTCAATCATTTGGTGAGCCAAATGGTCAACCAAGACACTATCTTTGATTACTTTCTGAGATCGGTATTCAATATCATACTCTGATAACAATATCTGCCAATGGGCAATCCTCCCAGTTAAAGCAGGCTTCTCAAATATATACTTGATTGGATCCATTTTGGATATCAACCAAGTGGTATGATTCAACATATATTGACGCAGACGCTTAGCAGCCCAAGCCAATGCGCAACAAGTCTTCTCTAGCATAGAATACCGAGTCTCACAGTCGGTGAACTTCTTACTGAGGTAGTATATTGCAAATTCTTTCTTTCCAGTCTCATCTTGCTGACCAAGAACACAACCCATACTCTCTTTAAGCACAGTCAAATACATGATCAACGGTCTTCCTTCAACAGGTGGAGACAAAATCGGAGGCTTAAGCAAATATTCCTTGATACTGTCAAAAGCTTTCTGGCAGTCTTCGGTCCAATCACAAGACTGATCTTTCCAAAGAAGCTTGAATATAGGCGTACATGTGGCAGTCATGTGGGAAATGAATCTTGAGATATAATTCAAGCGGCGGAGAAAACCTCTGACTTTCTTCTCAGTTTTGGACGCATGCATCTCTTGTATTGCTTTGACCTTGGAAGGATCAACTTCAATACCCTTCTCGCTGACAATAAAGCCCAACAACTTACCAGAACGAACACCAAAAGTACATTTATTTGAATTCAAGCGGAGTTTATACTTCCTCAAACGTTGGAATAGCTTCAGTAAATGTTCAACATGTTCCTCTTCATCAATAGATTTAGAAATCATGTCATCGACATAAACTTCAATCTCTTTATGCAACAAATCATGGAAAAGAGTAGTCATTGCTCTTTGGTAAGTTGCACCAGCATTCTTCAAACCGAAAGACATCACTCTATAATAGAATGTTCCCAAAGGTATAATGAATATGGTCTTCTCCATATCTTCGGGTGCCATCTTGATTTGATTATATCCAGAAAATCCATCCATAAACAAAAAGACTTTGAATTTAGTTGTATTGTCTACCAATATATCAATGTGTGGCAGAGGGAAATCATCTTTCAGACTAGCTTTGTTTAAATTTCTATAATCGACCCACATACGGACTTTTCCATCCTTCTTCGGAACGAGCACAATATTGGCCACCCATTACGGATACTCAGCGGTCACCAGGAAACTGGTATCAATCTGCTTTTGCATTTCTTCTTTGAACTTCACTGCCATATCAGGATGAGTTCTTCTTAACTTCTGCTTGACTGGCGGGCATTCTGACTTCAACATAAATCTATGCTCCACTATCTCAGAATCCAAACCAGGCACATCTTGATAAGACCAAGCAAACACATCTGAATACTCTCAAAGAAGATCAATCAACCCCTTCTTAACCTCTGGACACAGTCGAGACCCAATCTTGACTTTCTTCACATCATCTCCGGAACCCAAGTTGACTAACTCAATCTGCTCTTCGAATGGCTGAATGGCTTTTCCTTCACGCTCAAGAAGATGAGACAATTCATCACTCACTTCTTCATCACTTTCCTCCTCAGCCTCAAACACAGGGAACTCAAAATTTGGAGAAGGAGTAGGATCATTGTATTTAATGGGGTTAAAAACCAACCTGCATAATGACTTGATGTTTTGATTTTAGAGAAGTAAATTTGTGACCAAATATTATGCAGATGGACAATTATATTATTTATTTATGTTTTTTGTGATTACCATTTTTAGAATAAAGCAAAAAGTAAAAACAAAACATCATAGATGTGGATGAATAGAATTATATTTTATTAATGATCAAAATTCAAAATGCCAAACAATGTTCACTTCTCCCTTAGGCATAAGAGAAGGATTTTCAAAAACAAATAAAAGAAATTACTTAGATCGATGCATAATAACAGGAATATCAACAGCAGTCCAATTGTTGCAAGTTTTTCCATGCGTCACAAAATTGGTTCAATATTCCTCTTCGTCATCCTCTAGCATAACAACTAAGTGTTGTTCATTGCCATGAATGAACCCTCCGCTATGGAAGCTGAGTTACACATCATCAGATCTAACAGTTGACCAACCTTGCTGAAAGCCCAAACCGGCTCTATTCTTGTTGTCGGAGACCTCTACCATTTGTCCCCACTGATCAACATTTCCATCTTCAACAATCTTCAATGCATCTTTGAATAAGGACATGGGTGCCCCAACTCTCTTTTCAACAGCAATAGATAAGGCTTGGAATGGAGTTCCAACCTAATCCTCAGCTTCAACATAAGAGAAAGATTATAGGTGGCTGACTAGCAGTGCCTTCTCCTCGCCAACAATGACTAACTTCCCATTCTTGACAAATTTGAGCTTTTGATGCAACGTGGAGGTAACAACTCTAGCCTCGTGGATCCACGGCCTTCTCAATAAACAGTTGTAGGTCGGGTGGATATCCATTACTTGAAAAGTAATCTGGAAGTCACTCAAACCTATTTTCACCGGAAGGTCCACTTCACCAATCACAGTTTTGCGCGAACCGTCAAAAGCTTTGACGATCACGCCATTATATCTCATAGGCGCTCCTTGATATGACAACTTTGACAATGTTGACTTTGGAAGCACATTCAACGAAGATCCGGTGTCAACTAGCACATTTGACAAAACATCATCTTTGCAGTTCATGGAGATATGCAAAGCCAAGTTATGATTCCTACCCTCCTCGGGGAGTTCTTCATCACAGAAACTGAGATTATTACAGGAAGTGATGTTAGCCACAATATGATCGAACTGATCCACCGTAACATCATGTTCCATAAACGCTTGCTCTAGAACTCTTTGCAGTGCTTCTCTGTGCGCTTCTAAGTTCATCAATAGAGACAGTACTAAAATCTTCGAGGGGGTTTGGAGCAGCCGTTCCACCACACTGAACTCACTCTTCTTTATTAGTCTAAGTACCTCATCATCATCATTAGGCTTCAAGCCGCTGGATCCACCAGACTGACACCTTGGAACACTAACTAATTCTACAACAGGTACATCCACCTTTCTGCTAACAGACGAATCGTCCACGTTCTTTGGGAACACCGACCCAAACACACGACCATTGCAGGTCACCTTAGTAACATCAGCAATGCTTACGACATAATTGGTCGTAGGTAAAGGAACCTCTTGACCATATTTCCCCATAGTAGCATTATACTGATATGGGACATCTTTATCGGATGCATACGGGATTGGACTCGCTAACCGTATAACCAACGGTGATACTGATCTCTTGCTGACATTGTTATTGTTGTTGCTATCATACTGAATAACCACTCTCTCAGGACTCTTGAAAACCGGTACTATAACATTGATATCGTCATCTACATGACGGGACTGAACAATCTGAATCAAGCCTTCATCCATCAACTGTTGGATGTCCCTCTTCACAATCATATAACCCTTAGGGTTAACACTCCAGATAGCACAACCATCATGGTCATGTTCACAATCACTAACCAAGAAAATATTCTTGTGCATCCTCACCAAGGATCTCCTTATTGTAACACCTCAAAATTTGCCCTCCTCTCTTGGGACTAGCTAATCATATTGCATATCATTTTTAGGTCATTAGGCATTGCATATTGCATATCGTGTGGTTACATTGTGCAAGTCATCCTCACAAGTCTTGACCAGGAGATGAGGAAGTCAAAGTGCAAGCCTAGGGTTTACTGACTGATCATTGGCCATCTGAGGATTGGGCTGTGAATTAGGGTTTTGTGATTCTCAAAGGATATTGATCTTCATCTTGATTGCAATGATACATCATCATCATCATGGTTGGATGTCATCAGGAGATTGGAGAAGATTCCTTGAGATTAGGGTTTTGACCACTGGTCAACCCTAATCAGTTGCATTGGGCCAATCAGGGTTTAATCAGGAGATGGGGTCTATAATGGATATGGGGTTCATTCTTTGATTATATTGTGCTTATTGAGACTAGGGTGTCACCCTTGAGCCATTTCAGTTGAAGATTGGAGATTAATTGGATCTATGCATTGCCAAGTTCATCTATCAGATGAAAAGTCAACTGTGGTCAACTGTACATGATCTGATGGATTTGGAGGTGGAAATGAGTTGGATGCACTTCATTCATGTTGGAACAAGTGTTATTTGACATCTCAAAGCTTAAAAATGAAGGAAATCAAGTCAGAACAAAAACTGCCAAAAATAGAAAGTGACTTGTAATTGAAGTTTCCAAAAATGGAAAGTTTTTGACCTCAAAGCCACGTGTCCAAGGAAGCTTAAAATGAAAAATTGTTCAACATGAAAGTTGTAGATCTTGTTCTCACCTTTCCAAAAAGTCCAAGAACTTGAAATTCCCATGTATGGTTGGAAAATTATGGCTCAGTGAATTTCAAAAATGACCCATAATCAGGAGGCCATAATTTCCACATGGTTTGTCCAAATTGCAAGTTCTTTATATGCACAAACTCCATTTGACATGTACTTTCATGGTGCATAATTGGATTTTCTCAAAAGTGGCCAATGCAAAAAGTCAATTTTCAACTGGACAGTTAAAGTGGACCAAGGGCAAAATTGTCCAACTTTCAAAATAATTGGAATTTTTGAGTGGGGATTTTTGCAACACCTCATGAATGGTATTTAAAATTTGTTGGAATCATCATTTCTTGGCAAAGGCTTGTAATTTGAGATTTGGCTTGAAAAATGAAAGTGTGAAATTGGACAAAATGCAAATACATAGTGAAATTGAGAATGGCTTATCCAATGAGCAAAAGACAAATGGAGACAGCTCACACATGGCATTTGGAAGGTGTGTGAGCTGTCAAACAGGTGGCAATGAGCTGGCAAGTGAAATCCCCATTATGCCCTTACTTGAAAAATTGTATTTTCATTAACAATTCCAATTTGGCTAATTACATGATTAAGGGATGATTAAGCTCACATATATAAACCTAAACACATTCTAATCATAACTAGAATTTCACATTCCCCAAAATTGGATCTCAAACTTTCCAAATTCTCTCAAAATCTCAAGAACACCATAAACACAAAACTTCATCAAACTTCATCAAATCTCAACCAATTCTCGAAATTCTTTTTGCATCCAACTCCTTTCATCATCATCATTGGCTGTTTGTGGAAATTGGAGTGCAAGGAATACTGATTCTCGACTGTTCCAAGAAGCATCATCAATGGTGAATTCGGATTTGGAGCATTAGAAGCAAAGGCAAGCGGATTTGAATGCATCAAACATCTTCCTCATCATCCTAGTTCATCTGTTTTGTGGAATTGAGGCTCAAGAACAGCTAGAATCACACTGCCATAACAGGTATGTGAAATTCGAAACTCACGAAATGCTTAATGTTCATGTGCGTTTGAAAGAGCATGCTACATAGGTTATGGTGATGTGAGTAGTTTAGCAAATGATGCACTGTAGGCTAAGAGATCTGGATTTGAAATTATGAACCAAAACCCTAAGTTGATCGATTCATGAGATAGAGGAACATTTAGGTCGAATTAAGTTGATATTCAAGATCCTCGTAGTTAGACGATTCCAACGAGTATCGGTTTGCTCATTTTGGTGACGATTTGAGGATCATGTGTTTTTGGCCTTGCTGGGAAGAAGAGAACGAATTCTGGAAATTTTAGGTGTTAGATCCAGTTTTCCATTTGAAAATTCAAATACCGTGTTTCCCTCCCCCGCGCGATTTATTTACAAGTCTGCCATTGGAATTTCATTTAATTATAATTTAATTCTAAAAAAATTGTAAAAAATTCATAATGATGTTAAAAAATTCATAGAAAATCATAGAAAATTCAGAAAAATATGAGGATTTTTCCTTTGACTTCCTTGTTGACTGTAGATTATTTTTGACCTATTGGTCAAAGTTGTGCATGGTAGAATTATTGTTGGACTTAGGCTTATTTCACATGTGCTCAAAATTGATGCATTTTACCATTTGATTCATGAAATGCTCATAATGTAAAATAAATGCTTGGAAATTTTTGTGATGATTCTTGACTGATTGATGTTCATTTCCATGTAAACTTTATGAATTTTTGATGCCTGGCCATTGAGTTATGAATTTTGGAACTTAGGTGTGACAATTTGTGTCACACCTCATTGTGTCAATTTGCTGGATTTAATTGTGTGACCTAGGCTTGGTAGAATAATGTGAAATTTTGCATGATGGTTGATTAACATGTTGAGATGCTATATGAATTTTTGTGGAATTTTACATTGCATTTTCAAATTGTTTGGTATTTTTCATCTCTGGTGGTCAAAATTGCAAGCTTGTATGACATAGGTTGGTAGATTGATTGTGAAATGCTCCTATTGTATTGAATGATCATGAAACTTGATATGCTTGTAGTAGACACATAATGTGACATCCCTGTTTTGGTCTCATCCATTTCTTTTTTGTTTTCATTGAGTTATGAATTTTTGAAGTGGAAGCATGTATTGATATTGGGATTTGGAGCATATAATTGTGTCTGTTTTTGTTGATTTTCATTTACATGGTTCCATTTGCCCAATTAAGCTGAAATTTGGTGTGCCATACCTGGATTAGGCCCTGTTTAGGTGTAAATAATTTGAGAATTTTTAGATTTGTCTTGGTATGGATTTGAATGCAATAGTTCTGTTTGTATGCTTGGTGCTTCATTTGAACTAGTTTGCCTTATTTTGTGCATAACATGAGCATGATGAATGATATAAACATGAGACTAATGGTGTTGGCTCTTGTTTGACATTAATTTGACTTTGGTTGGTGAATACCTTGCTGTTTAGGAATTTTTCTTGCCTTTGGACCCTAGGCTTAGCCTAGTGGTCTAGTTGCTAATATTTGCTTGATTTTTCAGGATCAAAAGCATAATGCACATGGAGAATGAATCAAGTTAAATGCAATTGATGTTGTTTGATGTTTGTACACTAACATAACATTGTTTTGTAGGTTGTGAAGTTTGGGATTGAGCTTTGAGCTTGCTTTGTTGTGCATTGATCTGTATAGATTAATTGGTTGATACTTGCTGTTTAGTTTGTCTGTCTGAGTACTAACTGTGTTTGACTGTTTCCAGGTACTTTTAGTTGCTCAGTTCCTTGTGAACTTTTGCTTTGCTTTGCTTAAGCAACTTGCATTGAGGTATAACTTCCTAACTTCATGTAGTCTGGAGACCCGGCTGTTACCGGGCCGGGCAAATAAATGTCTGAAGTCCTCCTTAAGAGGCGATGATTGTGATTGTTTAATTTTGTGCCTAAGCAGGTGAAAGTCCTCTAAAGAGGCAATTGGTGGAAGGTAGGGATATGCAATCTATCCCCCACTATTCAGTTGAGTCTTCTCCTTGCTCCCATTACATGGTTGTAGCATTGAGATCACAAGCCCAAGATCCGTGCAGTGCACATTGTGTCAGAGTCTCTGAGTATAGAAGGGTTCCCCCATTCTGGACCCATGCTCATTTGTCAGAAGCTCTCCCTGGTTAGGGATAAGAGCTGTGAGGTCTGATCCTCACTTCATCCTTTCATCTGCTTCACCTTAGCCTCGTAATGGCAAGGTTAAGAGCAAACCCCAGCCCGTACAGACGACTCGCTTCGGCAGTCAAACCTATTGTGTGAGCCACTTGTTTGGTTATAGTGCGTGCTGTGTGGATATCTGTTTGAGATGCTTGTTCTCATTTGATGTATGCTTGAATTATGCTGTATGCTTGTGTGCTTACTTCTTTCCTGGATAGGGGTAGTTTGCTTATGCAAGTAGGATAGAAACCTGAACTTAGGGTGACTTTGCATGACAACATCTAGGCTCGAGTCGTAGTCTCCCTAGTGTCGTGTCTTCCCCTGGTTTCTGGTTAGCAATTCAGTCCCTTTCAGGGGAACTACATCGCCCTGATCCTCGTTCCAGACGAGGTATGTAGGCAGGGGGTCGTGCGAGACCTCTCCGGGCAACCTTTTTCTTTTTGCGTGTGTTTACTTGTTATCTGACTGTGTGTTTTGGCTCGGATGCCGACGTAAGTCCAGTAAGTGGCTGTCGGGCTCCACGTTTGCCGTTTTGTGCGTGTTTTGGTTCGGATGCCGACATAATTCCATCAAGTGGTTGTCGGGCTCCATGTTTGCCACCCTTGTTTGTTCGCGTGTTTTGTGTTGTTTGGCGTGCGTAAGCCGAACTACAGTGGCTCTGATTCTTGTTCCAGACAAGATATGTAGGCATAAGGTGCGATACCTTATCGAGCTCCCTTCTCTTAACCCCACCTGCGTTCCCCGTGTGTGTGTGTGATGTTTAGCAACCTTTTCTTTTATTCTAGGACGTGGATCCCGTCGAGTACGACGGACGTGAGGGGTGCTAATACCTTCCCCTTGCGTAACCGACTCCCTTACCCTTTCTCTCTGGTCGCGAGACCATGTTCTTTCCAGGTTTCTCTGAGCGTTTCCTTTCCCTATTTTGGGATAAATAACGCGCAGTGGTGGCTCTGTGTGTGTTTTATTCGAGCTTCGCCGGTTGATTTTCGCAGGATGCGACAGCTGGCGACTCTGCTGGGGACACTCGATGTAGACCTATGCTGGTCCATCGTCCCTAAGCGAGTCTTTCCTAGCGTTCTAGGATAGTTTAGGTTGCTTGTTTTGTATTATTTATTGCATTTATTATTCTAACCAGTGTATATTTGCATTAATGTCTGCATGCATCATACTATCATGTTGCCGTCCTCTGTACAGGTGGTTCCACTGTTTGGGGTGGGGGTTACTCGAGGTAAAAGGCCCAATACCCAGGCTATGAGTGAAATCTAGGAAACCTAGGAATATAGTGATTCATGGGAAGCGGGTGGTATGCGCCACTTAGCGGAACATTGACATCACGAGCAGTTCAGACCCTGGTAGGATATTATCGTTACATACTTCGGGTGTGTATATGATGGTATTCTGCGAAAGGTTATTTATGCTGCGTTTCTCTCGACCTTACCCTGGCCTAGATGACACCCGTGAGTGGGGAGGGAATGATCTTTATTTCAGGTACAGATGGTGACTCAGGTGGTGACTAATGGTTCCGTTGATCAGAGTCCTATTTATAAGTCGGATTTATGGTCATTTATTACGGTGACGCCGGAGTGCTGTCCGTGATATTTATCAGTGGGGATCCGTTTATTTCAGGATTCCCCGGGCCGAGTTATTTATCAGTGGGGATCCGTTTATTTCAGGATTCCCCGGGCCGATTCAGAGGGTTGAGAATGTCTGTTCAGAGATGGTTTGGTGATGATGGTTATGATGATGATGTATCTGTCTTCCGTTTATTTCGGAACCCTTGAGATGGATTGGTGGTTACAGATTCCTCAGATGGTTGTGATCAGTTCAGAGATCAGGGCTGTGATTCAGAGCAACAAATGATCAGATGACTTGGAAGATGGCACAGTGCATTGCATTCATTCAGCATCATTACATCTTGCATTCATCTGCACCTAAATTATGTCTAGCCATATGGGGAGTATTATTGATTGAGAATCTGGTTGAGAGACATCTTGAATTTCAGAATGTGGATGTCAAAATATTATCTGTCTCGATGAAACCAGAATCAAAGGACGGAATCTTCCTCATATGGATAGATGTTGCATTCATGCATATTAACCCATTTGCTGTTTTGTAGGTGTCAACCGGTGCGCATAGCTTGTTTGCTCAGATATCCTGCTAGGGGCAACAAATCCAAACTGATGGATCCTCCCAACGCCGACATCCTCGAACTGAAAGAGATGGTGAGGGATTTGTTCAGGGTTGTGCAAGGGCTTGCCTTGGGGCAGAAAGCCATGGCCGAGAGATTAGAAAGGATTGAGGGCTGGATGATCAAAGAGAAAGTTCAGGGAAAGGCTCCGTCATCTGAAGTAACAAATCCCTCTGGCTCTGTGGTGAAGAAATCCCTTGACAGTGGTCAGCCCAAGAAGAAGGTTGAATCAGGTGGTGCGCAGACTAAAAGAGAATGCGGTAAGGATCGTTATCACCCTTATGCTGCCACTGCAACCATTCCTGTTGGTGGTTCATCTGTACCACCGAGACATCCGTCACCTCGCCCGGGAGCACAGAGAGCTGGGAACCAGGTAAGAGGAAAGGGGGTTGATCGTCAATTTGATAGGCCACCTATACCGTATGCTCTTCTGTTGAGGAAGTTGAAAGATCTCGGAATGGTACAATTGAGGACATTAGCTCCATTAGAACCTGATCAGAGGCCAACCAACTACGATGAGAATGCTAAGTGCGAATTCCATTCGGGGGCGTCTGGGCATAACATTGAGGGTTGTAGAGCTTTTAAGCATGCTGTCCAAGACCTGGTGGATTCCAAGGCCATTAATTTTGCACAATTTCCCAATGTTAATGCTAATCATATGCCCGCGCATGGTGAGGTGGAGATGAATGCAATTTCTGAGGATAGGAAGACGATTGGGTTGGTGAATGGGGATCGGTTAAAAATGCCGAGGCCTGTGGTCCCAAAACCTCGGAGGAAAGAGGGAACTTTCCCTAGTGTTGATACTTGTTGTATGGCCATCGCCACAGAGGGTGGTGTACCGATGGGGGATATGATCCAGAGAAAGATGAAAGCAGAAATGGACGGTGGAAAATTTGAAACACTCAGTCTGGTAGCTGAAACCGTCAAGGTAGAAAATGCCATTGGTGTTGAGAAAGAGAAAAAGCCGTCCATTTCTTCTTACAAGCAGGCATTGGAAGTGGTGAGAAATGGAGGGATCCCAGGCTGGGGACAGATCATAGGCATTGTGGTAAAGGCGGATATGTTTGGGATTGGTTATCATCTAGGTCAAGACTCGTCTGAGCAGAACAGAGGACGTCGTCCGTCGTTCACCTTTGTCAGTGCCGGAATGCTAGATTCAGATCACGCCTATACAGTGGGTAAAGAAACTGACAGTGACTGGGAGATTGATCAATGGATAAAATCGTGTGTACCAGGAAGCTGGAAGGCCTAAACAAGATCATCACTGACACTCGTCCGGAAGAGTAATATTTCTTGTTTTCAGTTTATATGCATGGAAGCCATATGTGTTGCCCGACACGTAATGGTTCATTGTAAGGGCCATTTCATGTTTAAATTTGCATTTTCTGCATCATTAATAAATGGATGTTTTTCAGTCAAAAAGCGGTGTTCCCTGTTTTTCATTTATTTTTGCAATTTAAGAAACAAATAAAAATGGCAATGTTTATTTTCATTTTTTTCTTTTTTTGATTTGTCTCGTCCCGAATTCAAAAATAGTTCTCCGGATCTCATTGATAACAATTTGGTTACACCTCATATGACTTCGACAAACCGAGCAATCATGCCGAAGAAGGAGGCGAAGAAGATTGTGATCTGCTGGAATTAGCCAGGTTGTTTAAACAAGAGGAGAAGGTGATTCAGCCGCACGTGAAGCGGGTTGAGATTGTTGTACCAAGCACCGCCGAGGTCAGGAAGGAAATAGGAAAATGAGGCCGCTTCAGAGGCGAATCGAGAGTAGAATGGTAGCCTTGTTGAAAGAGCATGTGGATACTTTTACCTGGTCATGTCAGGATATGCCAGGTCAAGTACCAATGTCGTTGTGCACACGCTGCCATGGAGAGAAGACTGTCCTCTAGAGGAGCAGAACGCCAGTGCCTGTATCAGAGAGCCATGGTGACTTTGTTTCATGATATGATTCATCATGAAGTTGAATGCTATGCTATGACATGATAGCAAAGTCCCAAACAGGAGAGGGGCATCTGGCAGACTGGGGCAAGTCGTTTGACCAGTTGAAATGATTCAAACTGAGGTTGAATTCGAATCAGTGCACTATCAGAGTGTGGGGCCGGTAAATCGTTGGGGTTCATTATAAGTGTCCGAGAGGAATCGAGGTTGATCCTGCAAAAAAAAAAAAAAAAAAAAAAAAAAAAAAAAAAAAAGAAATGTGCCTGAACCGAGAATGGAAAGAGAGGTTCGTGGTCTCCTGAATAGATTGAACTACCTGTCATGATTCACATCTCATCTAACAGCCACGTGCGAACCTATATTCAAGATGTTGAAAAAAAAGAGATCAAACGGTCAGGTAAAATAATGATTGCCAAGGGGCATTAAAAGATAAAAGAAAAGTTGCAGGAACCTCTGATTCTGATACCTCCTGTGGAAGGAGCAATTGTTAATCTGTACTTGACGGCCTTCGAGGGGTCTACGAGGTGTATTGGGTCAGCATGACGCGTCTTGTCGAAAAGAGCATGCAATTTACCTTAGCAAAAAGTTTATCGACTGTGAAACAGTACATTCACTGTTCGAAAAAACTTGATGTACTTTGGCATAGGCTGCCCGCCGACTGAGACAGTATATGCTGGTTCATACCACTTTGTGGATTTCCAAGATGGATCTGATCAAGTATGGGTTTGAGAAGCCAACATTGACCGGACGGGTTGCGAGAGGAGCAAAATAATGTTTACTGATTTGTGATGCTCTCAGAAAGCAATCAAAGGGGTATTGTCTGATTACGTCGCTCCGCAACCCATTGAGGGTTATCAACCGAGGAAGTTTGAGTTCCCTGATGAGGACATCTCGAGGTACTCAAATCGAAAGATTGAGAGTGACCGATCCCGGAGGAGGGGCCTGACCCCAAATCCGAACGGATTCTGATGTCTGATGGGGAGGTTAAGGAAAATAAGATTTTGTTGCCCGGATAACGTTTGAATACACCAACGACGGTGTGATTGAGTAGGAAACTGGTATCCTGGGTAGTGATCTTCGGTGTGTCTACTGGGGCAACTCCTTTCTCATTGGTATATGGAATGGAGGCTGTATTACCCGTTGAGGTTCAGATTCCCTCTTTGAGAGTCCTGATGGACGTGAAATTGCAAGAGGCTGAATGGGTAAGGACCCGGTATGAAGAGTTGAGCCTGATTGAGGAAAAGAGGCTAGCAGCCATTTGTCATGGGCAGTTATACCAGCAGAGAATGAAGCATGCTTTTGACAAGAAGGTGCGACCTCGGGTATATCACGTAGGTGATATGGTGTTAAAAAGGATCCTTCCTCCTCAAAACGATTGAAGGGGCAAATGGACGCCGAATTATGAAGGTCCATTCGTGGTCAAGAAGGTTTTCTCTGGCGGAGCCTTGTTGTTAACGACCATGGATGGCGAGGATTTTCCATCCCCTGTGAATGCGGACGCAGTTAAAAAATACTTCGTATAAAAGAGACCCGCTGGACGAAAAGAACAAAATAGTCCAGGCAAAAATGGGCATCCCGGCGAACCAAAAACAGAAAAAGGTTCGGGCAAAAATTAGGGATAAAATGAGAAAATTGTACACCCGGCAAGTCGAAAACCCCACAAAGGCGACTTGAGCAAAAAAGGGTGTCCCGGTGGACTGAAAACCCGAAAGGGCGGTCCAGGCAAAAGAGGGATTGAAACGAACAACTGCGTCTAGCATGATCGTTTGCGCTTTGATTAAAGCATCATGGATAATACCCGGTGGGGATCAATCGGAATCGTCTTGTTCAGAAGGCAGAAAGCATGGAGAGTCTGAGGACATATGGGGTGTAACCGAGTTGGAACTCGATGAGATCGCGGGTTTCACATTGCCATTAGGATAGATTTTTCCTTTTGAGCGCAGTTACCTCTTTTCAGGAATTGCTTCCTTTTGTATTGCTCAATTTGAGCCACACATTTCCAATCAATAAAATGCACTTTCAGTCAAATAATTTTGTTTTTGTTTTTCATTACTGCTTTGATTGCAAAAACATCTAGATATTTTGATAAAGAATCTTTGCATTTTAAGACATACAGGTCCCTTCCAATGCATGTTTATAAGATTGAAAGCTTGAAATTTTATTTGGAAGGTTGAGTGACCCAAGTGTTGAAATCTTGACACGCCTGGGGCACGGTTTTATCTGACGATCTGTTTTGCAGGTACTGTTAGGTATTTTCACTCACTTGCAGGTTGTGATGTGGAAGCTTTGTGACAGATCCCCAGAAAGTTCGCTCAGGAACGAATGAATATGAAGGGATGATGAAGAGACGTTGAGACGTACGATGATCCTTGATGGTAATCAAGAAGACTCTTCAAAGTCGGAAGATTGGAAAGTTTGTTGTAATTCCCCGCGGAGTCTGATCGGGGATGAGTGCATGAAGAAGGGACGGAGAAACGACGAGACGTGCGACGACCTTTGGAATTAACCAAGAAGACTCTTCAAAGTCGAAAAATTGGAAAAATTTCTGTATAAGTCCCAGGAGTACGCTTTCCGTCGAGCGCGGAGCAATTGGGAATATAAGATGATGGAGCAGAAAAGGTCCAGACGAGTCTGGGAATTCTCAAAAGTGGAAAGCTGATACGAGATTGGGAGGTGGATACCGTGGTTCGACGAGTCGACGGGTGTTCTGTACCAACTTTTCTCATTTCCCAGCTAGGTTCCCAAGCAGAATATGAGGGTCAACTCCCCAGCAGATTCCAAGTCTGTGACTTCTCCAGCCGAGTCAGGATGGTTATTCCCGGCAGGTTTACAACGGTGTTTCCTCAGCAGCCCGGTCTGAAGGTTGTTATTCCCCGAGTGGAGCGGGTTTCAATGAAATATATCTCCAGCAGTGTTCATCCTACCAGTGGATTGAACAAAGTCCCGTAGCGGACGGATTTTTGCATCACCAGCTGAGTTGATTCTACCTATGGGTTGCGCGGGCTGTCCCCAGCGGAGTAGTATTCGTTTCCCTAGCAGGGTCAGGATGGTTATCCCCAGCCGGTGGTAGAGTGATGCATCCCCAGTTGAGTCGGGAGATTGCTGTTTTCCCCAGCGGAGTATCTGTGAGCATTTCCTCAGTAAAGTCAGCAGGTATCTGTGAAGGTTTCCCGAAGCAGAGTTGGGATTGATATCCCCAGCAAGTCAAAAAACTATTGTATCCCCACAGGGTGTTGGTGGTGCTTATCCCCGTAGTTTCTCGAGTGGATTGGATGCAAAGGAGGTTCTTTCCCCAGCAAGAGATGCTTATTCCCAGCAGCAGTGCTTATTCCCCGGCAGGGTGGAGATTGGAGTAATGACGAGTTCCTCAACGGAGTGTCTCATGCTCCCCAGCAGAACCCCTTGAGGGGGACGTTTTTATGCATTCATCATGTAGCGTAAGCATAGCATATTGCATAGAAAAATAAATCGCGTAGCATTTCCATAATTATGGAGCATTACGCAGAAAAAGATCATGCATCATTGTTGCAAGCATAGAGCTAGTCTCAAGCCGTGGTTACCGTTTGAGAAGTGGTTGTGTCAGACAGTGAAGGTGTTACTCCGAAGAGTTTAGCCTCATGATTGGATCAGAGATGTACCCCAGTAGTGCGATACTGGAGGAAGCTTTTCCGTCGGGCCGAGATGGGAATGAAGATTGGAGAATGTTACGCGATCAGCGCGATTCGAGCCGTGGTTACCGCTTGAGGATTGGTTTTGCCGGACAATGAAGACGATACTCCGAGGAGTTCAGCATTGTGAGTTTGGAACAACAGTATTTCCCAGTCATCAGTAAGTGTCTGGTCGAGCTTTCTTTGGTGTCAGTAAACATCATCATTCGATGTCCAGTAAACGTCGAGTTATTTCCCAGTCATTGTTTAATGTCTGGTCGGTCATTGTTTGATGTCCCGTCAACATCCTTGTTTGATGTCCTGTCAACATCATTGTTTGATGTCCCGTCAACATCCTTGTTTTGATGTCCTGTCAACATCATTGTTTGATGTCCTGTCAACATCCTTGTTTGATGTCCTGTCAACATCATTGTTTGATGTCCTGTCAACATCATTGTTCGATGTCCTGTCAACATCCTTGTTTGATGTCCTGTCAACATCATTGTTTGATGTCCTGTCAACATCATTGTTTGATGTCCTGTCAACATCATTGTTCGATGTCCTGTCAACATCATTGTTTAATGTCTGGTCGGTCATTGTTTGATGTCCTGTCAACATCCTTGTTTGATGTCCTGTCAACATCATTGTTCGATGTCCTGTCAACATCATTGTTCGATGTCTGTCAACATCATTGTTCGATGTCCTGTAAACATCATTGTTCGATGTCCAGTAAAACGTCGAGTTTCTTCCCAGTCATCAGTCAGTGTCTGGTTGAAAGTGTTACTCTGAGGAGTGTGGTACCATGACGTCAGATCAGCAGTGTTCCCCAGTAGTGCGATATTGGAGGAAATGTTTCCGTCGGACAGAGATGGAAATGATATTAGAAGACGTTACGCGATCAGCGCGATTCCGGGGTTCAAATGGAGAAAAGGAGATGTTGCGACATTTTTTGGAGATCGGGGTTCAATCAGAGAAGAGTATATGCTGAGGCATTTTCTGGGGTTCAAATGGAGATAGAGTTGAAGATTATATCCAGGATGAGGTCCTTGGGATTATCTTCTGTTCATGTGTCACCTTAGACTTTGGCGGATGCCAGTGGAGGTCGTTACGGGTGTCTTCGGAAGAAGAGATGCACATGTTACCTTCCTTTTGTGAAGGTGTACCCTCTGATATGTCGCCCTCAGAGTGATGTTTGGTGTTATTTCCGGCGTTGCCAGCGGAATTATCACGCGAGATTGGAGAACGGGGTTCAAATGGAGAAAAGGGAATGTGGAGACATTTTCTGGAGATGGGGTTCAAATGGAGAAAGGGAGATGTTGCGGCATTTTCTGGAGAACGGGGTTCATATTGGCGATCGCGAGTCATCGTCAGGCGACTGGGGTCCAAATCGGAGAATGGGGTCCATTTATTTTGGCAAACAGGAGAATGGGGTTCAAATGCAGAGATCCGAGGGTCGTTTGCGCAGAGAAAATTTCGGGGTTCAAGAAAATGAAATCAGCAGAAATTTAGGGGTTCAAGAAAAGCATGAAAAAAGAAAGGAATAATAATCCCGAGCGGATGAGTGGTGTTCAGGCCATGGTTATCCCTGCGTTACCATTTATTTTGGTATCCAGGTTGACGTTTTTCGAGTTTGTTTCTTCGCCGATGCTGACAGGCACTGTTAATTATTATCCCATCGGAGTGCAAATTGTTCGTCTGTTCTTGGTATTCAATCACTCTTCATCCTGATCATCCGAAAGCCGAGGCTATTTCGTATCGACAGGTTCATAGTGGATTGAATAGGGGCAGCTGTAACACCTCAAAATTTGCCCTCCTCTCTTGGGACTAGCTAATCATATTGCATATCATTTTTAGGTCATTAGGCATTGCATATTGCATATCGTGTGGTTACATTGTGCAAGTCATCCTCACAAGTCTTGACCAGGAGATGAGGAAGTCAAAGTGCAAGCCTAGGGTTTACTGACTGATCATTGGCCATCTGAGGATTGGGCTGTGAATTAGGGTTTTGTGATTCTCAAAGGATATTGATCTTCATCTTGATTGCAATGATACATCATCATCATCATGGTTGGATGTCATCAGGAGATTGGAGAAGATTCCTTGAGATTAGGGTTTTGACCACTGGTCAACCCTAATCAGTTGCATTGGGCCAATCAGGGTTTAATCAGGAGATGGGGTCTATAATGGATATGGGGTTCATTCTTTGATTATATTGTGCTTATTGAGACTAGGGTGTCACCCTTGAGCCATTTCAGTTGAAGATTGGAGATTAATTGGATCTATGCATTGCCAAGTTCATCTATCAGATGAAAAGTCAACTGTGGTCAACTGTACATGATCTGATGGATTTGGAGGTGGAAATGAGTTGGATGCACTTCATTCATGTTGGAACAAGTGTTATTTGACATCTCAAAGCTTAAAAATGAAGGAAATCAAGTCAGAACAAAAACTGCCAAAAATAGAAAGTGACTTGTAATTGAAGTTTCCAAAAATGGAAAGTTTTTGACCTCAAAGCCACGTGTCCAAGGAAGCTTCAAATGAAAAATTGTTCAACATGAAAGTTGTAGATCTTGTTCTCACCTTTCCAAAAAGTCCAAGAACTTGAAATTCCCATGTATGGTTGGAAACTTATGGCTCAGTGAATTTCAAAAATGACCCATAATCAGGAGGCCATAATTTCCACATGGTTTGTCCAAATTGCAAGTTCTTTATATGCACAAACTCCATTTGACATGTACTTTCATGGTGCATAATTGGATTTTCTCAAAAGTGGCCAATGCAAAAAGTCAATTTTCAACTGGACAGTTAAAGTGGACCAAGGGCAAAATTGTCCAACTTTCAAAATAATTGGAATTTTTGAGTGGGGATTTTTGCAACACCTCATGAATGGTATTTAAAATTTGTTGGAATCATCATTTCTTGGCAAAGGCTTGTAATTTGAGATTTGGCTTGAAAAATGAAAGTGTGAAATTGGACAAAATGCAAATACATAGTGAAATTGAGAATGGCTTATCCAATGAGCAAAAGACAAATGGAGACAGCTCACACATGGCATTTGGAAGGTGTGTGAGCTGTCAAACAGGTGGCAATGAGCTGGCAAGTGAAATCCCCATTATGCCCTTACTTGAAAAATTGTATTTTCATTAACAATTCCAATTTGGCTAATTACATGATTAAGGGATGATTAAGCTCACATATATAAACCTAAACACATTCTAATCATAACTAGAATTTCACATTCCCCAAAATTGGATCTCAAACTTTCCAAATTCTCTCAAAATCTCAAGAACACCATAAACACAAAACTTCATCAAACTTCATCAAATCTCAACCAATTCTCGAAATTCTTTTTGCATCCAACTCCTTTCATCATCATCATTGGCTGTTTGTGGAAATTGGAGTGCAAGGAATACTGATTCTCGACTGTTCCAAGAAGCATCATCAATGGTGAATTCGGATTTGGAGCATTAGAAGCAAAGGCAAGCGGATTTGAATGCATCAAACATCTTCCTCATCATCCTAGTTCATCTGTTTTGTGGAATTGAGGCTCAAGAACAGCTAGAATCACACTGCCATAACAGGTATGTGAAATTCGAAACTCACGAAATGCTTAATGTTCATGTGCGTTTGAAAGAGCATGCTACATAGGTT
The DNA here is from genome assembly GCF_024323335.1 of Lathyrus oleraceus. NCBI lineage: Eukaryota > Viridiplantae > Streptophyta > Magnoliopsida > Fabales > Fabaceae > Lathyrus > Lathyrus oleraceus. Next base: position 246,784,854 of record NC_066582.1, on the reverse strand, counting down.
ATGGTGATGTGAGTAGTTTAGCAAATGATGCACTGTAGGCTAAGAGATCTGGATTTGAAATTATGAACCAAAACCCTAAGTTGATCGATTCATGAGATAGAGGAACATTTAGGTCGAATTAAGTTGATATTCAAGATCCTCGTAGTTAGACGATTCCAACGAGTATCGGTTTGCTCATTTTGGTGACGATTTGAGGATCATGTGTTTTTGGCCTTGCTGGGAAGAAGAGAACGAATTCTGGAAATTTTAGGTGTTAGATCCAGTTTTCCATTTGAAAATTCAAATACCGTGTTTCCCTCCCCCGCGCGATTTATTTACAAGTCTGCCATTGGAATTTCATTTAATTATAATTTAATTCTAAAAAAATTGTAAAAAATTCATAATGATGTTAAAAAATTCATAGAAAATCATAGAAAATTCAGAAAAATATGAGGATTTTTCCTTTGACTTCCTTGTTGACTGTAGATTATTTTTGACCTATTGGTTAAAGTTGTGCATGGTAGAATTATTGTTGGACTTAGGCTTATTTCACATGTGCTCAAAATTGATGCATTTTACCATTTGATTCATGAAATGCTCATAATGTAAAATAAATGCTTGGAAATTTTTGTGATGATTCTTGACTGATTGATGTTCATTTCCATGTAAACTTTATGAACTTTTGATGCCTGGCCATTGAGTTATGAATTTTGGAACTTAGGTGTGACAATTTGTGTCACACCTCATTGTGTCAATTTGCTGGATTTAATTGTGTGACCTAGGCTTGGTAGAATAATGTGAAATTTTGCATGATGGTTGATTAACATGTTGAGATGCTATATGAATTTTTGTGGAATTTTACATTGCATTTTCAAATTGTTTGGTATTTTTCATCTCTGGTGGTCAAAATTGCAAGCTTGTATGACATAGGTTGGTAGATTGATTGTGAAATGCTCCTATTGTATTGAATGATCATGAAACTTGATATGCTTGTAGTAGACACATAATGTGACATCCCTGTTTTGGTCTCATCCATTTCTTTTTTGTTTTCATTGAGTTATGAATTTTTGAAGTGGAAGCATGTATTGATATTGGGATTTGGAGCATATAATTGTGTCTGTTTTTGTTGATTTTCATTTACATGGTTCCACTTGCCCAATTAAGCTGAAATTTGGTGTGCCATACCTGGATTAGGCCCTGTTTAGGTGTAAATAATTTGAGAATTTTTAGATTTGTCTTGGTATGGATTTGAATGCAATAGTTCTGTTTGTATGCTTGGTGCTTCATTTGAACTAGTTTGCCTTATTTTGTGCATAACATGAGCATGATGAATGATATAAACATGAGACTAATGGTGTTGGCTCTTGTTTGACATTAATTTGACTTTGGTTGGTGAATACCTTGCTGTTTAGGAATTTTTCTTGCCTTTGGACCCTAGGCTTAGCCTAGTGGTCTAGTTGCTAATATTTGCTTGATTTTTCAGGATCAAAAGCATAATGCACATGGAGAATGAATCAAGTTAAATGCAATTGATGTTGTTTGATGTTTGTACACTAACATAACATTGTTTTGTAGGTTGTGAAGTTTGGGATTGAGCTTTGAGCTTGCTTTGTTGTGCATTGATCTGTATAGATTAATTGGTTGATACTTGCTGTTTAGTTTGTCTGTCTGAGTACTAACTGTGTTTGACTGTTTCCAGGTACTTTTAGTTGCTCAGTTCCTTGTGAACTTTTGCTTTGCTTTGCTTAAGCAACTTGCATTGAGGTATAACTTCCTAACTTCATGTAGTCTGGAGACCCGGCTGTTACCGGGCCGGGCAAATAAATGTCTGAAGTCCTCCTTAAGAGGCGATGATTGTGATTGTTTAATTTTGTGCCTAAGCAGGTGAAAGTCCTCTAAAGAGGCAATTGGTGGAAGGTAGGGATATGCAATCTATCCCCCACTATTCAGTTGAGTCTTCTCCTTGCTCCCATTACATGGTTGTAGCATTGAGATCACAAGCCCAAGATCCGTGCAGTGCACATTGTGTCAGAGTCTCTGAGTATAGAAGGGTTCCCCCATTCTGGACCCATGCTCATTTGTCAGAAGCTCTCCCTGGTTAGGGATAAGAGCTGTGAGGTCCGATCCTCACTTCATCCTTTCATCTGCTTCACCTTAGCCTCGTAATGGCAAGGTTAAGAGCAAACCCCAGCCCGTACAGACGACTCGCTTCGGCAGTCAAACCTATTGTGTGAGCCACTTGTTTGGTTATAGTGCGTGCTGTGTGGATATCTGTTTGAGATGCTTGTTCTCATTTGATGTATGCTTGAATTATGCTGTATGCTTGTGTGCTTACTTCTTTCCTGGATAGGGGTAGTTTGCTTATGCAAGTAGGATAGAAACCTGAACTTAGGGTGACTTTGCATGACAACATCTAGGCTCGAGTCGTAGTCTCCCTAGTGTCGTGTCTTCCCCTGGTTTCTGGTTAGCAATTCAGTCCCTTTCAGGGGAACTACATCGCCCTGATCCTCGTTCCAGACGAGGTATGTAGGCAGGGGGTCGTGCGAGACCTCTCCGGGCAACCTTTTTCTTTTTGCGTGTGTTTACTTGTTATCTGACTGTGTGTTTTGGCTCGGATGCCGACGTAAGTCCAGTAAGTGGCTGTCGGGCTCCACGTTTGCCGTTTTGTGCGTGTTTTGGTTCGGATGCCGACATAATTCCATCAAGTGGTTGTCGGGCTCCATGTTTGCCACCCTTGTTTGTTCGCGTGTTTTGTGTTGTTTGGCGTGCGTAAGCCGAACTACAGTGGCTCTGATTCTTGTTCCAGACAAGATATGTAGGCATAAGGTGCGATACCTTATCGAGCTCCCTTCTCTTAACCCCACCTGCGTTCCCCGTGTGTGTGTGTGATATTTAGCAACCTTTTCTTTTATTCTAGGACGTGGATCCCGTCGAGTACGACGGACGTGAGGGGTGCTAATACCTTCCCCTTGCGTAACCGACTCCCTTACCCTTTCTCTCTGGTCGCGAGACCATGTTCTTTCCAGGTTTCTCTGAGCGTTTCCTTTCCCTATTTTGGGATAAATAACGCGCAGTGGCGGCTCTGTGTGTGTTTTATTCGAGCTTCGCCGGTTGATTTTCGCAGGATGCGACACTTATGAAACGGACGTTGAATACCTTGAACTCGCCTGGACAACCGTCCACCATATTAACAGAAGAATTTCCATGGGCAGGCAGTGGATTAGCTTTAACATTCGGCGCTCGGTCCTCAAAGGACACCATTCCACTCTTTACCAGCTTCTGAACTTCGTACTTGAGAGGTAGAAATTCTCTATATCATGTCTGGGGGCTCCTTGATGAAAAGTATAGTGGAGTTCTGGTTTGTACCACCATGGAAGTGGTTCAGCGATTTGTAGAGGATTTCTTGGTTGTAACAGGTTCTTGAGAATCAAAGACGGATATAATTTAGCATATGTCATCGGAATAGGGTCAAAAAGAGACCTTTTTCCTCTCAAAAGTTTGTTGCTGGTGATTATTGGTATTGTTGTTGTTGTAGGTGTTTGTTTGTTGTTGAGGTTGTTATTGTTGACGTTGTTGTTGCTGAACTGGTGCTGATTGATTTGTAGAAAACACAGGAATAACTGAAGATACTTGATGATGATGTTGACGGGGTGTCGCAACCTAAATGCGAAAAAGACAACCGGCGAGAAAAGAAATGACAAAAGAGTCGCCACCGTGCGTTATTTATCCCAAAGGAGGGAAAGGAAACGCTCGAAGTAAACCTGGAGAAAGGAAAGGAAAAGACAAGGTCTCGCAACCAAATCTTGGGTTCGGGAGTCGATTATGCGAAGGGAAGGTATTAACACCCCTACGCATCCGTAGTACTCTACGGGATCCACTCTTGTTGTTCTCTTCTAAAGGGTGTGTGTTTATCTAATGTATTATTTACTAAAATAAAGGGTCAAAAGAAAATGACTCGCACGGATGTCGCACCCACTGCATACGTATCTCATCTGGATATGAGAATCAGAGTCTTCGTAGCTCGGCTACCTATGGGTTACAAATGAGTGTACTCGCTAAGACATCGCGTCTTATGCCTATGTATCTCATCGGGAATGAGAATCAGAGCAAAACGTAGTTCAACTAACTACGGGAACAAAGGCCTCGATTGCAACTAGGGCAACGCAACGAGGGCGAGAGAAAGAGAATCGCAACGAGGGAGAAAGCAAACAAGGATTAGTTGTTAGTTGTCAGTCAAAAAAACTCGGCAAGACATCGCATCTTGTGCCTACGTATCTCATCTGAACATGAGAATCAGAGTTGCCGTAGTTCGGCTACATAGGGATTGCCATATGAACATGGACTTACAAAGGAGGACACCATTTGTGTCAAAGGAGAGTGGACAATGTGTTCACGTCCTAGCACCAGGTGTCGCAGCTCGCGGAATCGAGTCTTAGGCGGTTACCTCTTTGCAATAGAACGGATGGACATGCCACAGGATCGGAGACGCACGGAAGGTCTGAAAAATGGGGAAGCTCTGCCCTAGAGTTGTCATGCAATGTGGACCTAAGTGTTAGGATTTACAAATGGGAACATCTACCTAATGTTAGCATGCAATGAATAAGGGAATTGTACCTATGTTATCACACAAAAGGGTTCTATCTAATGGGTGCTACCTAAACGGAACAAGAATTGACGGATGGAGCAAGGAAAGGAACCGGGGATAAGGGTAGATGGCGATGCCTGAAGCAATCGACTTACAAGTGGTAGATGGCGATGCATGAAGCAATCGACTTACAAGAGAAATGGCGATGCATGAAGCAATCGACTTACAAAAGGATGGATGAATACGTGTTGGTTATGTTAAGTTTTGAAAATGATTACTCGACGTTGGATCGAGGTTTTAATCTTTTTTTGAAATGGTTATCGAATGTTCATTTTAATTCTTGTATTAACAGATGAATAAAGAATGAAAGAATAAACGTTATACACTTCATGGGAGAGGGGTACATTTGTTATGAATAGGGATTGTTCATGGCAATCAAGCAAATAATAATATATGCCTCATACATCATACAAGTAGGCCACAATTATCAAACAATCAGATAAGCAATCAAGTATATGATCAAATCAAATACTCAAAGAATGAAATGGATGAGCATTAGACAATGCATGAGAAGTATAAACATGTTAAACAATCAAGCAATAGAAGCATGGATGAAAGAAACAAGTATAAAAAATATCAGATGAATCAGACAGGTGAAACTATGCACACAAAGGATCACTGAATAATTTAATCGGGAAATGATGCAAGGATCAAATAAAATCAAGATGAGAGGCCTCTAATACATGGCATATGAGATGAACAAGGGAGGATCAAAAGATCTCTTCAATTGCCCTAAGCAATCCCTAAGTCAAACATCAATCATAGAAAAGTCAACTGAAAAGTCAAGTCAACTTGAGAAAGTGAAAATAAAATGAAATGTGATAATGGGCCATGAGGGGGTGTGGACAGCGAGTGGTGCATGCTAGGCCCGGTCCAGGAAGCAAAATCCCAGCATGACAAAATAATGTACGTTTATTTTTAAAAATTCATGTAAACCTTCATCAACCGGTCTGTAGTGGGGTATTCGTTATCGTTAGAGATATTGACTAAATCTAAGGTAAATCATACAAGTCGAGTCGCCACCGCACTTCTATTTATCCAAAGGAATGGTTAGAAAACGAACAAAAACCTAAAAGTTTTATCGAATAAAAAACTAGTAAAAATGTCAGAGATCTGGGTAAGGGGGTTGGTTATGCAATGGGAAGGTGTTAGGCACCCAAAACATCCTAGGTACTCCTAGGGAGCCCTTTTCATACTTGTTGTAAGGTTGGTATTTTGTGAAAATTTATTTGTGCAAACATGATTGAAGAGATGAGAAGAGAATATACAAGTTATTTACATTTTGTGTTTGGATGGATAAACCCATTGCCTACGTACCATCTTTAAAAAAAGATTAGGATCAAAACCTCGTAGTTCGGGGTAAAAATCTCAAAATGAGTTGGTGAATTGATTGGTCCAAAAGCCTTAAGGTCTTTTGTTATCCAAGGGAGAAAACTCAACCTAAAACCACAAATCCACCATGTGAGGATAACTTCAACATACTAGTGAGGGGTTAACCCTATAATAAGCATGGAAGACTTATTGTCCATCACTAAGGATAAAGGTGAGTATTACATCTACCTCAAGGATAACTCAAACCTAATAGCTAAAGGTTATGAAAAATTTGATTAAGGAAGTGGCCATTGAAACCACAAAAAGACATTTGAATGGGTTGTATTTACCAATGAAAAGTATGTACAAAACATGGTCAAAGTTGACTTAGAAGTTTAATTCAGAATAAGTATTAAGAAAGGAAAGTTTGAAAATCAAAAGCATAAGGCTTAGGTTTCTAATGTTGAAAACAAGTGTTAAATGTTTGCACAAAAGTTTTGGCCTGGGTTAGAGTGGAGAGAAGAAGAAGAATGGCTAGAGTCCTAAGCATACAAGAGGTAAGGGATAAAGAAAAAGACCACAAATGGAGTTCCTCTCTTGAGATCATATTGATGATCCAAGTAGCTCCCATCCTTTGGAATAAGCAATCACAAGAATGCTAAACTCAAGCAATCAACAATCAAATGAAGCACTTGGAAAATTCCTCAATGTATCTTGGATCCCTCTCTCTTAGAAGCTCATGGTAATGGTTCCTCAATTTGGCTCAATGTTGGAATCCCTAGCACAAGAACACACACATCAAAAGGTTCTATTAACAATCAAAGAATGGATAAGAGAGAGTTTAGAATATGGTCCTTTCAATGTTCATCTTCAAGCTTTAAGCATTCTAAAGGCATGAGGCCTAGTTGCTCTTTGACATTTAAGCACTCTAAAGGCATGAGGCCTAGTTGCTCTTCAAACTCCATTAGCTTGGGTAAAGGTCCTAAAGTCTAAGTCCATTTTGTCCAATTCTTTGCATTTGGTCAACAACAATCAAACAAACACAAGCACAAAAGATATATACACAATTATGTGCTCAAGTGAGCAAAAGGCAAATTGCATTAACATAAACATGTGCTCAAGTGAGCAAAGGAAAAAGCAAATGGATAATATGTACAAGAATGATAAATTGCATAAATGTAAAGTGCAGAAAGTAAATGTTAATGGTTAATGGTTAGTGTTAGTAGTTAGTGTGCCATAAGGCAAATTTAGCGCTATGTTAAGCAATCGTAATTGGACTTATGTAGAAGTCACAACTATATGAGGCCGGTCAATAATAATGTAGGCAACAACACAAGTTAGAAGTCTTGATTAGTGAACCAAGTTCCAACAACTTGCCATGCCAAAAAGAAGAAAGTTGATCTTGTATTGGTTTAAGTCTTTTGCATGATTTAGGAAGCAACCTATCCTTAATGCAAAGTCATTCACTTGATCATTTGATCAAGATGAATTAGATTTGAATCAAGGAAGATTAAACCTCCCTAATCAATGCTAACTTATCAACCTTCAACTCATTGATCAAAAAGAAGAAAGAAGAAGAAGAAGATGAATAATGGAAAATGGCAAAAGGAAAGAATAAAGTGCATTAAATGAAATAAAATGTACCAATCAACAAGTGTTGACCAATGACATTGAGGATCATGGTCAAACAATCAAAAACAGAAGTGAGATGAAGATTGGAAGTCAAGAAATGAACAAAATATTTTTGGCATTTTTAATATTTAAAATAAACTTGAATTAAAATATTAAAGAAAGGTCAAACTTCAAAATCACTTCAAATCAACCTTGAAAGGTCCAAGTGATTTATCCTAGGTTCAACAAGGTCAAACAAAGTTTGACAAAAAATTTCAGCATTTTTAAAAGTCAGAAACTATTTTTAATCAATTAAAAATGAATAAAAATAACCTAATTGAACTACAATCTCAAATAAATCTCAAATCAATTAGAAAGTTGATGAGAATATTTTTCATAGATCCATCATCATTCAAATAGGTTAGGAATTTTTTTTTGTATTTTTTGAATATTGAAAACTATTTAAAATGAATTAAAAATAACCAGAAAAGAGAAAATTCACAAAAAATATCAAATGACAAAATAAAAAATATTAAAAATCATTTTTAGAAACTAGAATTTAAATGGAGAAGAATGCAATTGGTCCCATATTTTTTGGAATTAAAATAAAGAGTTATGAATTTTTAAAATAAAAGGGAATTAAAGAAAATAAAATCAGAAAATGAAAAATAGCAAAAATCAGGAGGCGTTGGATGAGATTTTATTAATTGACTTGGCACATCTAATAGTCCAGAGGCGCGCGCTCACCATGAGTCAAAGTCAATGCAACCACACACTGAATTAAAAAAAGTCATAAAGATGGAAGGTGGAGATTAGATCTGGAAATCAGATCTAACGGCCCATATTCAACCTGGCAAACGGACGGTGGTGTACACCACCGTCTTCTCCGGCGAGTCCAGGGATTCCGGCTAAAGTTGCAGGTCATCAAATCTTAATGAAAACGAGCGATCCTCATATCATTGGAAAGCTGGGGTGATGTACATCACCCCTGTACCATTAGTTTCTCTTCTAGATCTCCATAGAAAGAGAAATCAGAAGAAGAAAAATATGGTTTTCATGCTGAACTTCATGTTTTTACAAAATTGAAAGCACAAATCAAATGCCTCTAATGAGAGGACTTCAGCCAAGTCAAGGAACTCAAGAAATAAGCAAGAAACAATGAGTTTCGAAGAGAAAAAGTTCTGATATCCACCTTTGAAATGCAGGTCTGGAGAGCACGATTCTTCTCAACTAAAGCTTGCAGTAGGATCTAGTGATGAAGATGAAGCAAGGCTAAGGAATTGTAGGTCTGAAAATCAACCAAGGTAGTTGAAATTCAGATCTGAATTTTTTAGAAGAAAGTAGAAATTCCTTTAGTGATGGATAGGTTTTGATTTCTGCAGCATTTCAGATTGATTCCAGGATTGAAATTGAATGAAATGGTGCTTCTATTTATAGATGGAGAGGCAAGGCAAAGGTGATCAAACTCATGTGCATGAAATTGGGTCCTCCATGCATGGGCCTGTACAGGCGCATGTGAGGCCCAAGATCAAACGCAATGTGAGCTGAGCTCATTCTGAAGTGAAATGGACGTGCATTTTGAATGGTAATTGCTTGTGTATTGAAATTCTGGTATAGTCAGAGTTCAGATGTTCTACACGAAGTCATGACATCTGATCCAACATTGTTACTAATACAGCAAGACAGTTATAATAATTAAAATCCAGCACCAATATGCACTCAGTCACAGATGTTTAGACATCTGATAATATACCAACATGGAAATAAGAACATCCAGTTTTGTCCATCTAGTGCACACACACAGTAGAAATCAACCATAGCCCTTATGATTATTGATCCTGTCCAGTTCTAAGCAGGATGTCTCAACATTGTTTTGACCATCATCTGTCACAACATTACAGATGGATAAACTGTAACAGACTAACCAGTCTACCAGTAACAGCAGTCAATAATGAATGTCATAACATTCTGTTTTGCAATCAGACTGTAGGCTATGTGTCAAGTCTGTTCTTCCCTTCATAAATAGACTAGAAACAGACTGAATTATAACAGATAAATTACAGAGTGCAGAAGGTAAAAACACCAGTAATTTTTAACCCAGTTCGGTACAACTTTACCTACTCTAGGGGCATACCAAGCCAGGAAGAAGATCCACTATTAGCAGTATTAGTTCAGAGTTAAACTCCCCCGTTTACAACTCCTCACTTAATTCCTACCCAATGCAATCTATACCTAGGAACTACTAGATAGAAACCTCCAGTTTCCATTCCTATCACTACAATTACCATGTAATGTTTAAACATCTTGAACATGCTTCACAACTTCGTTCAAGAACATAATCACTCTTGCCTACGGGCTTTGAGTTACAAATAATCTCATGCTTTCAAGCACTGAGAAACACTTGGTAACCTTCCCACAGGTTGGGAGGTTTACCTCACAAATACCCCTAATTTTTACATTGTTTGAGGCTTACAAAACCTAAGTTACAATCTACTATTTATAACCTAACCACCCAACTGGATTTGGGCCTTCAGAAATCGCAACAAATCTTTCCTTTGCTGTTACAGAGCTAGCAAAATTCTTCTGCTACAATCAAGGTCTTCAATCTTTTATTTCCTAAAAGATCTCCATATTTGGAAACTGTATATTCATCAAATATTCTGATTGAGTCTTCAAGACCTCCACAAATAACGCCACATAGGATTCTAACTAATCCCAGAAAATTAAATCAGTTAACACATAACAGAATTAACTAATTCAGTTTTATACACAACTGGGCTTGGACAACTTGAAAACCCTAAATCTATTTTCCAATCAAATCTTTTTATAACAGTTGTATAGATCTCCTTGGAAAATAAGTAAATCTGGTTGTAATCCATGATTGAATGTGCCGTGCTAGCCATATCTTCAATCATCCAAAGATTGCCATTAATTGTGCAATCACAAAACACCAGACATCCACACTGAATGTTCTGTGTACAGGATGTCATGACATCGGGTCTGACATCCTGGAAAAAATCCTGCATAATCCAGTTTCCTTTTATAGTAGGTACAACCATATCAGTTACCATGACAATGAGTATGTCAACTGAAACAATCCTGCAGCATATGTCTTCCATATAAGCTCCAGCAGGTACAACCAATATCAGAAACCTTGTCTTTGTATGTGGCATTCTGAAACAATCCTGCTTGCATATCTTCTTTAACTCTAGCAGGTACATAGGATATCTCATGTTAAGACATCACACAAGACATCTTGTGAACACTCTTTGTTTTACCAAAATTGCTGCCAACTCTTAGAATCAACAAACTCCCCCTTTGGCAAATTTTGGCTAAAACATATATCTGTCCTTTTTGTTCACAAGGCAAACTATCAGCAGTTAAACCACATAACAGTAGTTTAATCAGCAGCAGAAGCAAAACAACAATTACTAGCTATGGCTACTAGTAATACACACATGCACAAGGGTACTTCTCCTCCCCCTAAAACTGTGCAACAATCATCAGAATTACTAGTTATGGATGCAACTAGTAAGACACACAAATGCACAATGCACAAGGGTACTTCTTCTCCCCCTAAATCTGTGCATTCATCAAATAACAGCTACTGTAACTCCAGCACCTGTACCAGCCAGAATGTCATTCTGACATCTGCTTCAACATCAGCACCTGTACACCTTATCAGACATCCCTGTTGTAGCACCTGTGTACTTCTTTCAATAATAGTTGTCCTCTAGTCCAGCCACACACATCTCTCCACAACTGCTTCCATATCAACACTTCTCCCCCTTTTTAGTCAAAATTGACCAAAGGTGACCAATTAGACAAAATAAATGTCAATTAGTCTGTCAGAGAATGTCAGGACAGATGTTGTAACATTAAACATGTTAAAACATAATATTTATGCAGTAAACACCACATCCATATTTCCTTATGACTGTAAGTTTCAGAAGGAAATAACAATATTGTCCAAGGCAATGTCGTGACATCCGGTCAGACATTCTTCTGCTCACTCAGCCTTGACAGACACCACATCATCCCACTAACTAACAAGGTGCCATACCTTGTTATCTGAGAACACATAGACCACAAGCTTGATGATCACTTGTTGTGCAAAGACAGAACTCCCCCTGTCATGAACAACCAACTCTCCTCTTGAAACTTGGAGATCACACATGAACATATCCAACACCCCAAAGTTGGACCTTCACATACTTCCTGATTCAAAGAGAACCCAGACCACTTGATGAATGGAAAACATAAGACGCATCTTCATGTCTTCAAGAGCACACCCTCTGTTCAACCCTCTTGGCTGAACACATCCACACTCTGTGTCAATCTCTCTTCTAACCAGAACAGAAAACCACTTCACAAAATGTTCTAACATAAGTTAGGACAACCTTCACAATATAACCCCATCTGATAATCTTCAGATATCACTGAGTCACTAGCTTGATCCACAAGAACCCAGACACAAATTGGGACATATACATTCTCATCCCATTACAAGAGATAATCTTCCATAGATAGCTCAGAACTCCTTCCACAAGCTCCAAGAGATGAATAGAAAACACCTCCTTTTGTCTTCAACTTACTACTTTTCTGCTCAAAGTAATTTGTCTCAGACCTTCCTCAAGAATAATCAGTTGCCATAAGTTGATTGTCTTGATCCTTCGAACTCACTTCTGAGATAGACCAAATGCCACTAGTTGATTACCTCCTTCATGAATCTTCATATGAAAAAGTCAAATGCCATTCTTTGACCTCTCCATGTTTATCAGACTTCTCCCAAAGATATTCTGACCTTCCAAGTGAGACTTGAACTTCAAGCTACATGTTGAACAAAACTTAGATGAACATGTAACATCCTCTCCATCCAGCAACTCCAAAGAACTGCAACGAGAACGATCTTTTTGAAGTATCCAATCTACAACCCTGTAGACCCTTCTATCTCAAGTTGATGTGCCACTTCACCAACTAAGATTCTGATGTTGAACCAAATGTCATAACCTTGTGTTTTGACATCTAGCTGTTGAATTCAGCTCCTTCTTCTGCCACTTGAAAGAACTTCCTCCCTTCACAGAACAAGAGTTCAATGTTCTCATAGACTTGATTGTGGAACCAAGTTTGAGTAAACATCCTCCATCCTGCAGGTTTGCAGTTAAGTCATCCAAGCTCACACCTTGATGAATCCCTGCTTCTTCTCCAAAGACCTCAGACACTCTGATGCATGAGTCTTCAGAAGGACCAGTTAGAAACTGTCCCTTCAGCTATACCAAGGATTCCACTTCCTAAGCAAAGTTGTTTTCATGATGTCAAGAATGCTGCCACTTATTCTTAACTCCACAGTGTGCATTAGCCAATGCACTTCCTTACCTAGATCAGAAGTAAACTGATCCAAGTAACCACCATCAGGACTATGATGTTTTCTTCTTCTTGTACACGTCAAGGCTGAACATGTTTCTTGCCAGGAAACCTTTTCAGAGATCATATGCTTTTGCTGCCACCAAAGTGATAGATCATACTCCAGTGTACTATCCTTCCTGTGATTCTGCACAGGGTCTTGAAGACTAGATGTTCCAACATCTTTAAAAACATCAGTTATCTTGAGCTCCAAGGATAATCAATTAAATACTTGTACTTGGCACAAGTAGACATTGATCTTAAATCCTTTCCCAATATTCCTTTCAGATACTTCTACCATAAGAATACTTTGAAAATACTCTTCTAGTGTCAACATCTTCTGCTTGCAAGCACCTCAACAGTTTTGAAAAACTTCCCTGATTAAATTCACCCTTAGGAATGAGAGAGATGAATTCTTCCTTGCAAATGTGTCATACAACTACCAGAACCCATGTGACACAGGTCAACAGCCAACCAGACCCTAGGCTGACCAATACGTGAGGAGGTTAACCAAAACTCCCCCTCAAATTAACAATCATGGAAACTTCACACCAATATCCATGCATTGTACCCAACTGTCTCAACATGACATACATCACCCTTATTGGTGGCAACTAACTCTCTGAGTTAAACCTATACATACTCCAATCACACCAATCAGACTCCAGCTGACCATAAGTGCTGGTGAAGGACAACAATACTCGTCAATAGTAGATATGCATTGCTAGAGCATACTATATCAACCAATCTCTGAATCTTAATATTCTCACTCCTTGAAAGAACTGCCACTTCTGAGCGTGGTGTTTGAATTACAAGATTCATGGTCCTAATCCTCTTAAATGATATAGCAATCAGGTTGCCCCATTGTTGACTTCTAACATCCAGGGGACATGTCTTCCAACACAACATAGTACTTCCAGGAGCAACTATCCAAGACAGACAACATGAGGTTGCACAATGTCACATTTCAACCAGCTCCACTTCTAGATATCAAACTTCTAAAAGTGACCTTCTTGAGCATACTCATAGTTGACCCTACCCTTGTCAACTTAGCTCCCACAGATGTCTCCTCTTCCAGGTCAGGAGTAGGTTCCAAACACAAGTATCCCTTTGTTTGACACCTAAAAACATCTGCTCTTCAACCAGTAGCTGCATACTTGTTGAACAACATGTTCTAACATCTCCTAGAACATTAGTTCCACCTCCTTGGAACAAATCCTCCTTGAAAGTCTTCAAGGTCTTCATATACATTACCCAAGAGAGTAAAAGAATCAGTGATCAGGTGATTCTTACCATCCTGAAGTGAGAACGTCATCATGAGTGGACTTGAGGAGACTCAAGTATCTTTGACATCTTCAGTAGATTATGATGAAATCTTGAACACAACAGCCTTTCATCCACATGAGGGGAAACTACATCAAAGTTTGAGTTTTGCCAGGTATTATGCAGCGGAAATCATAATACAACTCAACCTATGACCACACATTTCACTAGATCAGCCTCCAAGAACATACCAAGTTTGAATATGTTTCAATACTAGCACAGCTATTCCACATAAAGGCCAATTGCCAACCTCCAGAGACAGGTACACATAGTTCCTGTCATGAATAGTCCAACCACCTACTTCAAGGGACCATTCATGGGAATCACAGAACCTTCCACAGATTCCAACAATAGTACTGACATAACTCCTTGCAAGATACCAGAAAGTATCACCCATGAATCTCATCCAGGAACAGAACACGATGCCTGCTCTGATACCAATTGAAATTCTGGTATAGTCAGAGTTCAGATGTTCTACACGAAGTCATGACATCTGATCCAACATTGTTACTAATACAGCAAGACAGTTATAATAATTAAAATCCAGGACTGATATGCACTCAGTCACAGATGTTTAGACATCTGATAATATACCAACATGGAAATAAGAACATCCAGTTTTGTCCATCTAGTGCACACACACAGTAGAAATCAACCATAGCCCTTATGATTATTGATCCTGTCCAGTTCTAAGCAGGATGTCTCAACATTATTTTGACCATCATCTGTCACAACATTACAGATGGATAAACTGTAACAGACTAACCAGTCTACCAGTAACAACAGTCAATAATGAATGTCATAACATTCTGTTTTGCAATCAGACTGCAGGCTATGTGTCAAGTCTGTTCTTCCCTTCATAAACAGACTAGAAACAGACTGAATTATAACAGATAAATTACAGAGTGCAGAAGGTAAAAACACCAGTAATTGTTAACCCAGTTCGGTACAACTTTACCTACTCTGGGGGCATACCAAGCCAGGAAGAAGATCCACTATTAGCAGTATTAATTCAGAGTTAAACTCCCCCGTTTACAACTCCTCACTTAATCCCTACCCAATGCAATCTATACCTAGGAACTCCTAGATAGAAACCTCCAATTTCCATTCCTATCACTACAATTACCATGTAATGTTTAAACATCTCGAACATGCTTCACAGCTTCGTTCAAGAACATAATCACTCTTGCCTACGGGCTTTGAGTTACAAATAATCTCATGCTTTCAAGCACTGAGAAACACTTGGTAACCTTCCCACAGGTTGGGAGGTTTACCTCACAAATACCCCTAATTTTTACATTGTTTGAGGCTTACAAAACCTAGGTTACAATCTACTATTTATAACCTAACCACCCAACTGGATTTGGGCCTTCAGAAATCGCAGTAAATCTTTCCTTTGCTGTTACAGAGCTAGCAGAATTCTTCTGCTACAATCAAGGTCTTCAATCTTTTATTTCCTAAAAGATCTCCATATTTGGAAACTGTATATTCACCAAATATTCTAATTGAGTCTTCAAGACCTCCACAAATAACGCCACATAGGATTCTAACTAATCCCAGAAAATTAAATCAGTTAACACATAACAGAATTAACTAATTCAGTTTTATACACAACTGGGCTTGGATAACTTGAAAACCCTAAATCTATTTTCCAATCAAATCTTTTTATAACAGTTGTATAGATCTCCTTGGAAAATAAGTAAATCTGGTTGTAATCCATGATTGAATGTGCCAGCTAGCCATATCTTCAATCATCCAAAGATTACCATTAATTGTGCAATCACAAAACACCAGACATCCACACTGAATGTTCTGTGTACAGGATGTCATGACATCGGGTCTGACATCCTGGAAAAAATCCTGCATAATCAGTTTCCTTTTATAGCTGGTACAACCATATCAGTTACCATGACAATGAGTATGTCAACTTGTAGCACCTCAAATTTGCACCTATCATTGTACATACATTCTCATATTAGGTCATAACATAACATGGTCCACTGCATAACATTGCATTGTCCTATTTGCCTCAAGTGCAAGCCAATCAAGAGAATTAGGTCAAACTGGTCAGGAGATCAGTCAGTCAAGCAAGCAAGTGCATTTCTCAAGGAGCCAAGGCCCTAGGGTTGGTCCAACATGTTCACATGACTTGGGGATCCATTTGAAGTGTTTTGGTCAAGGATTGGATGTTCAGAAGTCATCATTCAATGCACAGTCAGTCAGAAACCCTAAAAAGTCAAACTTGGTCAACTGTGATTGATTTTATGGTTTTGATGATGGGATTTGGTTTGAGAGAGCTTATTCATGTCCAAATGGGCCTCATATATCATGTCAAACACCATCATGGAAGAATTTGAAGCCAGATCAGAAATTTCCAAAAATAGAAACTGGACCTGTAATTGAAACCTGCCAAAAATGGAAAGTCTTGATCCTCAAACTTACATCATGATACAAGCTTCAAATGAATTTTTGCCCAACATGAAAGTTGAAGATATTGTTCTCCCATTTCCAAAAAGTCCAAGAACACTCAATTCCCATGTATGGTTGGCAAGTTATGATCAAATCATTTTCAGAAATTTTTGAACTTCAAAAGGCCATATCTCTCAAACCATTTGGCCAAATTTGGTGGGGTTTTTTCCAACAAGTCACATTTGACCTCCTCTTTCCAAAAATGTAACCATCACTCACCAAAACATCATAGATCAAAATGGCATTTTTTGACTTACTTGAATTAATTTCAAGTGAAGTGAAATTTTGACCTTTTAAAATAACCATTTGTAATCACTTTGGCCATTGGAATATGTTCAGAAATGACATTTGAGACTTGTTGGAGGCCCATTTTCGTGCAGTACACACACCCATCCCCAACTTGCTTGAAAATTGGCCAAAAGTACACTTTTCACCAACTCCATTCCACATTTTCATGAACCTTGATTAAGTACCATTGAGCAGAGTATATATTCATCATTTTATCTCTGAAACAAACCCTAGCAGCCACAAAAATAGAGAAAATCACTCACTCTCTCAAAACCTCATTTCTTGCCATTTTTTCAAAATCTGTCAAGAAACTCAAAAGACCACGAGCAAGCTTTGTTGATTCACCATCCAAACAACATTGAGAGCCCATTTCCACCATCATTCCACAACTGGAAAGCCTCCTGCCCGACTGTTTTCTTCAAAGCATCATCCATGGCAGAGTTGGGTTTGAACTGTTCCAAGCTTCATGGAGCCAAAGTAACTTCACCATTCACCTTGTAGAGGCTAAATCTTCATCTGTTCGAGCTCATACTAGCCAAATAGCAACTGAATCCCAACATTCTTCAAAAATAAGTAAGAACTCGATCTCTCTATTTCTCAAATCCATGATATGTATTGTGTAGATCTTTTGTTCCTGAGTATTTTGAGCTTTGAATCGCATGAAATGGTTGGTTATTTCTTGAGTTATGATGAAATGAAGTTTGATGTGGAAATCTATTCTTGCTCGATTCATGAGTATTGTTGTGTTTTAATGGAAATTGATGATGGATTCGTGTTTGCCATGCTTTGATGATCATTTCTGTGTAGCCAATTATGATTTATGGGAATTTTTGTTGAAACTCGATTTGGGGATGATGAAGTTCATCCTGTATGCATAAACCCTAATTAATCTTCACACTTTGCCCAGAAAATTGGAATTGTACGTATGCATGCTACTGTTCCCCATGCCAACCAATGAAAACATTCCAATCCGTGCCCCAAAACGGCACCGTTTTATTAAATGAAGTCCATAATTACAGCTTTGCCATCCGGTCCATTTAAATTCAATATTAATTCATTTTATTTTCTCATTTTCATTTTATTTGATCATCAAACTTGCAAAATTCATAATTATTTCATTTTAATTCCAAATCTCATGGGAATTTTTGCATCATCTTCATCATGATTTCCACTTTTTTATCATAATTTTTCCAGAATTTTGTGATCATTGGTTTTTGTTTGGCATTAGGATTAGTGACATGTATGCATATTTTGTACATTCTACCAAAACCTTTGTGAAATGGTCATGATTTATCTTTTGGACTTGAAATTTTTTATGCTCAAACCAGACTCACTCATGTTTATTTTGATGTAAGGATCATGAATTTATCTTATGTGGTTTGAGAGTTGTGAATTTTTGAAGTAGGGTGTGACAATTTGTGTCACACCAATGATGTCTAACTTCATGATTTTTGTATCCATGCTTCTTGACCTCCAAATGAATTGATTTTTTGCATGATTGAGCTCTTATATGTCTAGTTGGCATGTGATTTTTTGTGGAATTATTTGAGGCATTTCCTAATTGTTTGAGATTTTCTCCCCTGTTTGACCAAAATGTTGACCTCATGTGATGCATGTTGCCATTTCATTTGTGAAATTCTCATACTTTATTAGATGGACATGAAATTTTACATGAGATAACTAGACATCCTCATATTTGCCATGGTTTTAGTCCCATTCATTTATCATACACCATCTCTGATTTATGATTTTTCTAAGTTGATGCATGTTTGGTTGACTTCTTTGAGCATGTTCAAAATTGCTTTGACTTTCTGATTTTCATTGACTGCCTTCCACTTGTCCAAATGAGATGAAATTTGACATGCTTACCATGATATGTGTTAGGATTGATCATGATTTATTTGGTGATTTTTGGAAATGTTTGAGTTGACTTTTGATGCAAGTCTTTCTGTTGACTCCTATGAGCTCTCATTTGCCATGCTTTGACTTCTTTTGCTTATGAAATGATGATGATGCACGATATGAACATGAACCCAATTGGGATTGTTTCTTGATTGATTAAACATGATTTGGAATGCTTGCCCTTTGCTGTTTTGACTTTTTCATTCTCTTTTGACCCTAGGCTTGCCCTAGTGGTCCTGTTACTCACTCTTGAGCTTGTGTTTTCAGGTTGACCAACAAATGACCAATGAGGCCAATTCTTTTGATATGAGTTTGCTTGAATATCTTTGTCTAACTTGTTTGTTTTGTAGGTGGCTTGGCTCTCAAGCCTTAAGCCTTGTGCCTTGCACATTCATTTGCTTCTGACTAACTGTTAATGTCTGTTTCCTTTTGCTTTGATTTGAGTTGCATACTAACATCTGCTTGACTATTTCAGGTGCTTTTAGTTGCTTAGTTCCTTGTGAACTTTTTGCTTTGCTTTGCTTGTATAAGCAATTTGCATTGAGGTATATCCCTTAATCTTCATGTAGTCTGGAAGACCTGGCCTGTTACTTGGCCAGGCAACTGTCTGAAGTCCTCCTTAAGAGGCAATGTTTGTGTATGTTTAATTTGTCCTTGTACAGAGTCAAAGACCTCCTAAGTGAAGAGGCAATTGGCAGAACCCAAGGGATATGCAACCTATCCCCTGCTATTCTGTGTGTCATCTGCTTTGCTCACACCACTGTGTTGATGCATTGCGGATACAAACCCAAGATCTTGTACAATTGTACAGTTGAGTCAGTATCAAATGTGTAGAAGGGTTCCCACTTTCTGAACCCACACATTCTTGTCAAATGCTCTCCCTGGCCAGGGATAAGAGCAATGAGGCACACCCCTCATCTCCTTTCATCTGCTTCACCTTAGCCCCTCAATGGCAAGGTTAAGAGCGACATCTACCCAGTTCCAGAGGTTTGTTTGTTGAGGTTGATATGACCCCTCGACTAAAACCTAGCCTTGTTTGAGCCCCTTGCTTGTATATAGTGTGTGCTACCTGTGCTTGTATGTTTGTTTGACTTGCTTCCTGTGCAAGTTAGGGCTAGTTTAGACTTGCTTCCTGTGCGAGTTAGGTTTTGCTTGGCTTGCTTCCTGTGTAAGTTAAGTGTAGGTGTGGCTTGCTTCCTGTGCAAGTCACGATTAGGATAGGCTTGCTTCCTGTGCAAGTTAGCTAGAAACCTTAACTTAGGGACGACTTTGCATGACAACATCTAGGCTCGAGTCGTAGTCTCCCTAGTGTTGTGTCTCCCTCTGTTACCTGGTTAGGCTAGTCCTTTTTTCCCTCTGTAGGGGAACTACGTCGCCCTGATCCTCATACCAGATGAGGTACGTAGGCAGGAGATGAGCTGATCTCTCCGGGCGCCTGTGTCTTTGTTTTGTATGTTGTGTGCTTGGAAGCTGATGTAAGTCCATCGAGTGGCAGTTGGGTTCTAGTGTGAGTTTGTCTGGTTCAGATGCTGATGTAAGCCCAGTGATTGGCAGTCAGGCTCCACGTTTACCTCTTTGTGTGTGTTTTGGTTCGGATGCTGATGTAAGTCCAGTGATTGGCATTCAGGCTCCACGTTTGCCTTTGCCAGTGTTTGTTTGTGTGCGTGTCAGCTGAGCTACGAATGCTCTGATTCTCCTTCGTCCAAAGGAGATACGTATGCATAGGATGCGATATCCTAGCGAGCATGTGTCGTTTCCCCAGTCCGAACTACTTTGACTCTGATGTCTATGCCTGATAGACTAAGTAGGCCCAGGATGCGATATCCTGCCGAGTCAGTTTCAGTTTTGTTTTCTTGTGTCTCTTTCAGCCAGTGTGTGTGTGTGTGAGCAGTGTTTTAGCAACCATTTTCCTTTCTATTGTGCGTGGATCCCGTCGAGTACGACGGATGCGTAGGGGTGCTAATACCTTCCCTTCGCATAACCGACTCCCGATCCCATTCTCTTTGGTCGCGAGACCATGTTCTTTCCAGGTTTACTCTGAGCGTTTCCTTTCCCTCTTTTGGGATAAATAACGCACGGTGGCGGCTCTGTTGTTCTTGTTTCCCGCCGGTTTTTCGCGTGATGCGACACAACTGAAACAATCCTGCAGCATATGTCTTCCATATATGCTCCAGTAGGTACAACCAATATCAGAAACCTTGTCTTTGTATGTGGCCTTCTGAAACAATCCTGCTTGCATATCTTCTTTAACTCTAGCAGGTACATAGGATATCTCATGTTAAGACATCACACAAGACATCTTGTGAACACTCTTTGTTTTACCAAAATTGCTGCAAACTCTTAGAATCAACATGTATGAAGTTTCACCATGAATTGCATAATTGTGCCTAAAACTTCATCTCTTCGAAAATGCCAATTAGAAAATCCAAACATGAGCATATGAGTAATGTTTGGAAAGGTCTTGATGCAAGTAACAACTGTTATGTTGAACAAAATTTCAATTGGGCCTTGAAAATTAGTGAATTTTGAGTTTAAAGCATAAGGTGCAAAACATGCATTAGTGAAGTTTCCAAATTTAGCCAATGTTCAAGCCTTTCTGTTTTGATGATGCATGCTTCAAATGAAAACACTTCCAACATAAAAGTTGTATATCTTTTCAAAACAATCAAAATGGATATAAATTTTGCATCATTTGGATTTTTTATGAAGAAGTTATGGGCACTTGAAGTTGGACTTTTTTGCCTTTCAATGCTTTTGGTCCAAAGTGACCTATAATGTTTTGCATTATCACATGTATTTCCTTTGATATTATGAAATTTTGTTCAACATAACATTTGAAGTAGACATCGTAAGATTTCCAATGCATTTGATCCCACCTCAAAATCATAAAACATGAATGAGTTATGTCTTTGGGAAGTTGACCTAAAATTAGGGTTTCAGTCAAAATGACCTATAATGTCTTGGAATGGGAGATGACCTTCCAAGCTTCAAATCAATTTTTGATGAACATGAAAGTTGTTTATATTGTCCTTAAGAACATTTTTTCTCTTGGGATCATCTCCATTTGACCAACACACAAGAAGTTAGGTCTCAGTGTATTTCAAAATAGTTAGATGAATTGACTGATCAACTTCTCAAATCCACAACTCATATCTTGATGAATTGATGATTGAGGACACTCAAATAAGTTCAAATATGCATGAAATGATGAATTAAAGGACTTCCCTTGATTGTATTTGACCATGGGTTGAGGTTGCTTCATGAGCAAGGCATTGTAGGTGATCTGATGAACTTAGGGTTTCCTTGAGGAACAAACCTCAAACCCTTTGACTTGCTTTGATCAAAATGATGAATTGAGATACTAGGGAGGTATATTTGATGGGTGAGAGCTTTGGGAACCATTACCATGCTTGCTTTCATCTTCTCTTGGCCATATCTTTGCACAAAGGATCTCCTAGAAGCTTTTGACCTTGTGATTGCTCAAGCTACAAACAAAAGATGTTAATGACATATTTTTGTGCTTTTGGTTAGGAAATAAAGATGAGAAAAGCACTAATATACAATTCAAGCATGCTTGGTGATCTCAAACCACTCACAAGAGGTCCCACCTGTAACACCCCGATAAAAATAAGCTAATTATTTAATTTAAGTTAATATTATATTTATTAATTTAATTAAATAATTGGAATTATTGGATTATTATTATTATTATTATTATTGGAATAATAATTATTGGAAAATATATAAGTTGGAAATAAGGAAAAAGAGTTCCATTTTGGTAAAAAGAGTTTTCACGTGAAAACAGAGAAGCGGCTCAAAAAGAGGAAAAGGGCAAAGAGACAGAGCAAGAGGAAGAAGGTCGGAGAAGAGAAAAGCTTGAAGCTTAAAGATTCGCCGGATTAACTCAGGTAAGGGGGGTTTATCGTCGTTTAATGGGTATTATGGGTTAACATGTAATGGGTAGTGATGAACCGTTGAATTGACCCTAATTGGGATGATGAGTGCTGAAAAATTGTGATGAATAAACTGTGCTAAAGTCGTAATTGAATCTGTAATTGGATGGGTAGTGATTTTCCGAACGTATAGCTTTTTACGGAATCGGAATCGGAGGTCCGGAAGTCCTCCAACGGCGGAAAATGCGGAGAATTCTGCATTCTGCTTCGTGTTAGCGCAGGAACAACTTTCTGTCTTGCGTTAACCGGTTAACCCGGGGTGTTAACCGGTTAACACTGTTATGAATTGTGAAAAATTGCTGTTTTGTCTGCGTTAACCGGTTAACCCAGGGCGTTAACCGGTTAACACTGTTCTGAGTTGTGAAAATATTGCTGTTCTGTCTGCGTTAACCGGTTAACCCAGGGCGTTAACCAGTTAACACTGTTAAAATTGGCCAGGAAGCGTGTTCTGTCCTGCGTTAACCGGTTAACCCAGGGCGTTAACCGGTTAACACTGTTGGAAATTGGAAAAAATTGATATTTTAATGTTGTGAACATAATTGGTGATTGGCCTATATCGGTGTGTGATATAGTAGGGATTAGTTCCCGTTGTTTTGAGTAGGATAGGTATTAGTAGAGTGTGCTAATACTGTGATTGAATTATTTGGCATGACATGATATGATTATGTGATAAATATGCTGATGATGTGTGAAAATATGCATAATGTTGTGAATGTATATATTATGTATGTAATTGTGGATTGACTGTTTTATGGCTTAGAGTGTGAGCATATGTCCATTGTGGATTGTTGTTGATGATGTTGCATTGCTAGGTGAATTAGCATGCATATTGTGGCCTTTATGGTGGTAGCTAATTCCCATGGTGAGGAATTAGTGAGTAAATCATTGTGGATTGTTGTTGATGTTTGCATGCTAGGTGATTAGCGTGCATAGCATAGCCCTTGGGGTGGTAGCTAATTCCCATGGTGAGGAATTAGTGAGTGAGTCACTAGGTCTCAAATGAGTGGGACTAGTGGGCTTGGTAGCCGTATCTGGATTTGATCGGTGAGGTTGAACTATATGTTCACGAATAGTCGGTACCGCATGCATGGAGTCTCATTGCATAATGTATGTATGGCGTATAATATGAATGGATGTATTCCAATATTATACGTGTGTTTGTGTTGGCATTGAGTATGAGTATGAATTGTGTTGGTATTGAGTATGATATTTGAGTTGATGTGCTGTTACTGAATGTGTAGAAGGGTTCCCACTTTCTGAACCCACACATTCTTGTCAAATGCTCTCCCTGGCCAGGGATAAGAGCAATGAGGCACACCCCTCATCTCCTTTCATCTGCTTCACCTTAGCCCCTCAATGGCAAGGTTAAGAGCGACATCTACCCAGTTCCAGAGGTTTGTTTGTTGAGGTTGATATGACCCCTCGACTAAAACCTAGCCTTGTTTGAGCCCCTTGCTTGTATATAGTGTGTGCTACCTGTGCTTGTATGTTTGTTTGACTTGCTTCCTGTGCAAGTTAGGGCTAGTTTAGACTTGCTTCCTGTGCGAGTTAGGTTTTGCTTGGCTTGCTTCCTGTGCAAGTTAAGTGTAGGTGTGGCTTGCTTCCTGTGCAAGTTAGCTAGAAACCTTAACTTAGGGACGACTTTGCATGACAACATCTAGGCTCGAGTCGTAGTCTCCCTAGTGTTGTGTCTCCCTCTGTTACCTGGTTAGGCTAGTCCTTTTTTCCCTCTGTAGGGGAACTACGTCGCCCTGATCCTCATACCAGATGAGGTACGTAGGCAGGAGATGAGCTGATCTCTCCGGGCGCCTGTGTCTTTGTTTTGTCTGTTGTGTGCTTGGAAGCTGATGTAAGTCCATCGAGTGGCAGTTGGGTTCTAGTGTGAGTTTGTCTGGTTCGGATGCTGATGTAAGCCCAGTGATTGGCAGTCAGGCTCCACGTTTACCTCTTTGTGTGTGTTTTGGTTCGGATGCTGATGTAAGTCCAGTGATTGGCATTCAGGCTCCACGTTTGCCTTTGCCAGTGTTTGTTTGTGTGCGTGTCAGCTGAGCTACGAATGCTCTGATTCTCCTTCGTCCAAAGGAGATACGTATGCATAGGATGCGATATCCTAGCGAGCATGTGTCGTTTCCCCAGTCCGAACTACTTTGACTCTGATGTCTATGCCTGATAGACTAAGTAGGCCCAGGATGCGATATCCTGCCGAGTCAGTTTCAGTTTTGTTTTCTTGTGTCTCTTTCAGCCAGTGTGTGTGTGTGAGCAGTGTTTTAGCAACCATTTTCCTTTCTATTGTGCGTGGATCTCGTCGAGTACGACGGATGCGTAGGGGTGCTAATACCTTCCCTTCGCATAACCGACTCCCGATCCCATTCTCTTTGGTCGCGAGACCATGTTCTTTCCAGGTTTACTCTGAGCGTTTCCTTTCCCTCTTTTGGGATAAATAACGCACGGTGGCGGCTCTGTTGTTCTTGTTTCCCGCCGGTTTTTCGCGTGATGCGACAGCTGGCGACTCCACTGGGGAATATAGAGAGAAGTTGACCTGTGTTGGTCCGTCTTCCCTAAGCGAGTCTCTCCTAGCGCTCTCTAGGCAGGATAGCTGATCAACGTCCGCACCGCTACTCAACAAGACTGAATCAACAGAGAGGTATGGATCAAGTTCAAGCTGAGTTGGCTGAGATGAAGGCTAACATGGCCCAGTTTATGAATATGATGCAAGGGGTTGCACAAGGTCAAGAAGAACTTCGAGCCATGGTTCAGAGACAAGAGGCTGCAATTCCACCGGTCAACCATGCTCCGCCAGAGGGAGGCCCGGTCAATGATAATAATGTTGCTGCTGCTGTACCCATCAACAACTATGCTGTAGGTGATGAGTTGGGGGGTATTCGAATCAACGGTCAACCTATTGCTCCAGATGCCGCTAATGCCAGAGCAGTCCGTGCCCCGGCCCGTAATCCTGCTCCGATTGTTGACAGACAAGAGGATATGTTCACTCTGCTCAGTGAAGACGAAGACGTTCTGGGAAGGGTTGATGAGAGGGATCGTAAAGTTGATGCCCTTGCTGAGAAGATCCGGGCTATGGAATGTCAGAATTCTCTCGGTTTCGATGTTACCAATATGGGGTTGGTGGAAGGTTTGAGAATCCCTTACAAGTTCAAAGCACCGTCCTTCGATAAATACAACGGTACTTCTTGCCCTCGCACCCATGTGCAGGCTTATTATCGAAAAATCTTTGCGTATACCGATGATGAAAAGATGTGGATGTATTTTTTCCAAGATAGTCTATCTGGGGCTTCTTTGGACTGGTACATGGAATTGAAGAAAGATTCTATCCGCTGTTGGAGGGATCTGGGTGAGGCCTTTTTGAGGCAATACAAACACAACATGGACATGGCACCGAGCCGGACTCAGCTGCAGAGTCTTTGTCAGAAATCCAATGAGAGCTTCAAGGAGTACGCCCAGAGGTGGCGTGAACTGGCTGCTAGAGTTCAACCCCCTATGTTGGAGAGGGAGTTGACAGATATGTTTATCGGCACTCTTCAGGGTGTGTTTATGGACCGGATGGGGAGCTGCCCATTCGGTAGTTTTTCTGATGTTGTCATTTGTGGAGAGAGGACTGAGAGCTTGATTAAAACTGGGAAGATCCAAGATGCTGGTTCCTCTTCTTCTAAGAAGCCGTTTGCTGGGGCACCTCGTCGAAGAGAGGGTGAAACTAATGCTGTTCAATACCGCAGAGATCAGAACAGAAGTCAACGCTGTCAGGTTGCTGCAGTGACCATTCCGGCACCTCAACCTCGTCAACAACAACAAAGAGTTCAACAACCGCAACAACAACAACAACAGCAACGTCCGTATCAGCCCAGACAAAGGATGCCTGATCGACGTTTTGATTCGCTACCCATGTCGTACGCCGAGCTGCTGCCCGAACTACTCAGGTTGGGGATGGTTGAGTTGCGTACAATGGCTCCACCTACAGTATTGCCTCCTGGGTACGACGCCAACGTCCGTTGTGACTTTCACTCTGGGGCACCAGGGCATCATACTGAGAAGTGTCGGGCTCTCCAGCACAAGGTCCAAGATTTGATCGATGCCAAGGCGATCAACTTCGCTCCAGTGCCTAACGTCGTAAACAACCCTATGCCTCAGCATAGTGGGCATAGAGTGAACAATATTGAGGGGAAAGAAGCTGAAGATCTGGTTGTTAATGTTGATGATGTTCAGACTTCTCTGCTAGTTGTGAAGGGCCGTCTGCTGAATGGGGGTATCTACTCGGGCTGTGATGAGGATTGCTTGGGCTGTGCAGTATCTGAGAATGGTTGCGACCAGTTAAGGGCCGGTATCCAGGGTATGATGGATGAGGGTTGTTTGCAATTCAGTATGGCTGTAAAAGATCGTGGGACAGTGTCAACTATCACCATTTACTTTAAACCGTCTGAAGGACGTGGACAAAGGGTCGTTAGTGCACCTGCAACAAATGGTACCCCAGTTACCATTTCCGTGCCTGTAACCATCAGTGCTCCAACTACCATCGTTGCGTCTGGAAGAAGGGCTGTTGAGAATAGTAGAGCCGTGCCGTGGAAGTATGATAATGCTTATCGCAGTAACAGAAGGGCTGAAAGTCAGACGAGACCAGTGAATCAAACTCCAGTGACAATTGGTTTACCGAATAGAGTTCCTGCAACTGTTGGTCCGGCTGTGGACAATGTAGGGGGTCCAGGAGGTTTTACCAGAAGCGGTCGTCTGTTCGCACCGCAGCCTTTGAGGGACAAT
The DNA here is from genome assembly GCF_024323335.1 of Lathyrus oleraceus. Lineage (NCBI taxonomy): Eukaryota > Viridiplantae > Streptophyta > Magnoliopsida > Fabales > Fabaceae > Lathyrus > Lathyrus oleraceus. The sequence continues at coordinate 246,757,203 of NC_066582.1, read as the reverse complement.
AATGCTGAGGCTCTCGCCAAAGCAAAGGGTAAGCAAGCTGTGGTTGAGGAAGAGCCTGTCCAGAAGGAAGCGCCCGAGGGGTCATTTGAGAAGGACGTGGAGGAGTTTATGAAGATAATCAAGAAGAGTGACTACAAGATTGTAGATCAGTTGAATCAAACCCCGTCCAAGATTTCTATACTTTCACTGTTGTTGTGCTCTGAGGTGTAGCACCTCAAATTTGCACCTATCATTATACATACATTTTCATATTAGGTCATAGCATATCATGGTCCATTGCATAGCATTGCATTGCCTCTTTTGCCTCAAGTGCAAGCCAAGCAAGAAATTAGGTCAAACTGGTCAGGAGATCAGTCAATCAAGCAAGCAAGCACAATCTTCATTGAGCCAAGGCCTTGGGGCTTGTCCAACAAGTTCACATAACTTGGAGGTCCATTTGAAGTGCTTTGGTCAAGGGTTGAAGGCTCAGAGGTCATCAGTTCATACACAGACAGTCAAAAACCCTAGAAAGTCAAAGACAGTCAAAGTCAGTCAACAGCAATGGATGGTGGCCATTCTTGTGGAATTTGGGCACCATGATTAATAATCAAGAGTTCATACAACTTGGGACATCATTTGAAGTCAAGTTCTCAAGGAATTAGGGTTTGGAATTCATCAGTCAATGCACAATCAGACAAAAACCCTAAAAGTCAACTGTTGGTCAACTGTCCATTTAATCAGTGATTTGATGATTGGAATTGGTTTGTGAGAGCTCATTCATGGCCAAATAGTCCTCATATATCATGTCAAACACCATCATGGAAGAATTTGAAGCCAGATCATAAATTTCCAAAAATGGAAACTGGACCTGTAACTGAAACCTGCCATAAATGGAAAGTCTTGATCCTCAAAACTACATCATGATACAAGCTCCAAATGAATTTTTGCCCAACATGAAAGTTGAAGATCTTGTTCTCCCATTTCCAAAAAGTCCAAGAACTCTTAATTCCCATGTGTGGTTGGCAAGTTATGATCGAATCGATTTCAGAAAATCTTGAACTTCAAAGGGCCATATCTCTCAAACCATTTGGCCAATTTTGGTGGGGTTTTTTCCTACAAGTCACATTTGATCCCCTCTTTCCAAAAATATAAATTTCATGAGCCAAAACTTCACCAATCAAAATGGCATTTTTTGACCTATCTCATTTAAATGCAAGTTTGACCAATGTTTGACTTTTTGATATAAACCTTTTTCTACCATTTGGCCAATTGGAACAGCTCAGAAATGTCATTTAAAATGTGTTTGCAAGCTCAATTATGCAGTACATATGGCCATTCTTTAACTTGCTTGAAATTTGGACAAAAGGACATTTTCACCCATGCTACTCCATGCTATCCACCATGCCTTGCTTTGTACTCTTAAACAGAAAATTAAAAGGTCATTTGCTGTCATTCGAAACCTCATTTTGCAGCCCATAACCAACAGCAAAAGAAAGGCCATGTCCTAGTTGCTTGAAATTGGCAAAAGTACACTTCCATCCATACTTCCATACCTTGCTTTGTACCATAACCTAGCAGACCTTAGGCATGATTTTTTCTGTCATTTTGAGATTCAATTGCAGCCACAAACCATTTGGGCCTAGACAGCAAAAGAAGCATTGGTTCTCTCTCACTCTAAAAAACTCATTCTTGGCCATTTATCAAAATCTGTCACAAACTTCCAAAGGACCAAGCCTTGCCTTGCCAAAAACACCATCCAAGCATCATTTTGAACTGATTTGCAACATCATTTTCCATCTGTAACAGCCTTTGCATGACTGTTTTTCTTCACCTTCCATCCATGACAGTCCAAGTGTGAGGCCATTCCAAGTTGTTGCAAGTTAAAGCACCTTCACCATTCATCATTAGGAGGGTTTTAAAGTAACTGTTTCAAGCCAAACACACGAAAAAGCAACAGAATCACGACTGTTCTCCAAATTTGGCCAGGTATCGAATCTCTCATTTTCCAAAACCATGATATACATTAAATAGATCTCCTTGCCATGAGTATTTTGAGATTTGAGTCACTTGATTTGGTTGAGTATTTGTGAAGTTATGAGGTTTTAAAGTTTGACACTTGAATATGTTTTCGCTTGGTTTTCTCTTGATAGCACGAATCGATGTTAATGGTTGTGGGATTGTTAATGTATATGCTTAGATGTACACATTGATATGTTTATTCTTGAATTTGAAAAAAAAAATTTCAACCTGGGTTTGATGAGTATGCTGCTACTGTAAGTATTTTTTCCTGCAATATATTTTCTGCAATGTGTTTACTGTAGTGTGTGTAAATTGCCTTGCCTTGTTTCTAAATAAATGCCAAAAGGCCTGGGGCGAGGGGGATTCGAACCCCAGACCTTTGCTTCAAATACCAAGTGTTTTACCACTGGGGCACAATGCCAATTCATTTATTTAACGCCTTCTAAAATATATATTAAAAAAGAGCATTGCCATGCCGTCCTGCTATTGGCCATGTTGGCGCGTTGACCGGGGCGTTGAACCCCCCCCCCCCCCCCCCCCCCCCCGTTGTTTCTTTATTTATTCCATTAATCATTTTGTTTTGTAATGTTTGTTTCATTTGCCATGCCTAACTTACAAAAATCATAACTTGTTCATTTTTAATCCAAATTTAATGGGATTTTTTGTGTTGTGTTCATCATGATCTCTACTTTTTTATCACATTTTTTCCAGAATTTTTGCATGGTCGAATTTTAAATGGTGCTAGGGTTTGTGACATGTGACCAATTTTTGTACATCTTGCCAAAACATTTGTGAAATGATGATGCTTTATCCAATGGCTCCCAAATTTTTTGTGCTTAAACTAGACACACTCATCGTGATTTTGGTGTAGAGTTTGTGAATTTATCATTGCTGGTTTGTGAGATATGAATTTTTGAATTAGGGTGTGACAATTTGTGTCACACCATTGATGTGCAACTTCATGAATTTCATTACCATGCTTCTTGACCTCCAATTGATCTGATTTTTTGCATGAACCTACTCTTGTATGTCTAGTTTACATGTGATTTTTTGTGGATTTATTTGTGGCATTTCCTAATTGTTTGAGATTTTCTCCCCTGGTTAGTCATATGTTGACCTTGTGCGACACTTGTTCCCATTTCATTTGTGAAATTCTCATACTTTATTGGATGGACATGAAATTTTACATGAGATAACTAGACATCCTCATCTTTGCCATGGTTTTGATCCCATTCATTTATCATATGCCATCTCTGATTTATGAATTTTCTAAGTTGATACATGTTTGGTTGACTTCTTTGAGCATGTTCAAAATTGCTTTGATTTTCTGATTTTCATTGACTGCCTTCCACTTGTCCAAATGAGATGAAATTTGACATGCTTACCATGCTGTGGATTGTGATTGACCATGATTTATTTGGTGATTTTTGGAAATGTTTGAGTTGACTTTTGAGTTAAGTCTTGCTGTTGACTCCTATGAGCTTCTGTTTGCTATACTTTGACCTAAACTGTTCATGAAATGATGATAGTGATTGATATGCATGTGAACCCAATTGGTTGTGTTTCTTGAATGTTTAAACTTGACTTTGATTGGATATACCTTGCTGTCTTGGCTTTCTCATTCATTTTTGACCCTAGGCTTGCCCTAGTGGTCCTATTACTCACCTTTGAGCTTGTGTTTTCAGGTTGACCAACAAATGACCAATGAGACCAATTCTTTTTGATTGAGCTTGTTTAAATATCATTGTCTAACCTCTTTGTGTTGTAGGTTGCTTGGCTCACATGCCATGAGCCTTGTGCCTTGCACATCCATGGGCCTCTAATTGACTATTGGTGTCTGTTTCTGTTTGTTTTGTTTGAAGTTGCATACTAACATCTGCTTGACTGTTTCAGGTACTTTAGTTGCTTAGTTCCTTGTGAATTTTTTGCTTTGCTTTGCTTATATAAGCAATTTGCATTGAGGTATGTCTCTTTTACTTCATGTAGTCTGGAAGACCTGGCCTGTTACTTGGCCAGGCAACTGTCTGAAGTCCTCCTTAAGAGGCAATGTTTGTGGCTGTTTACTTTTGTCCTTGCATAGAGTCAAAGTCCTCCTAAGTGAAGAGGCAATTGGTGGAAGGTAGGGATATGCAATCTATCCCCCACTATTCAGTGTGTCATCTGCTTTGCTCACACCACTGTGTTGATGCATTGCAGATACAAACCCAAGATCTTGTACAACTGTACAGTTGAGTTAGTTTCAGATGTGTAGAAGGGTTCCCACTTTATGAACCCACACATTCTTGTCTTAAGCTCTCCCAGGCCAGGGATAAGAGCTGTGAAGTCTTACCTTCACTCACCTTTCATCTGCTTCACCTTAGCCCCTCAATGGCAAGGTTAAGAGCACATTCACCCAGTTCCAGAGGTTTGTTTGTCGAGGTTGATATGACCCCTTGACTAAAACCTAACCCTTGTTTGAGCCACTTGCTTGTGTATAGTGTGTGCTTCCTGTGTTTGTGATTGCCTGTTTGCTTTGCCTCCTTAGGTTTAGCTTAGACTTGCCCGTGTGCAAGATAGGTTGTGCTTGACTTGCCCTTGTGCAAAGTCAAGTGTGTGTGGCTTGCTTCCTGTGTGAGCCATGCTTAGAGTTGTTTGGCTGAACTACGGCAACTCTGATTCTCACGTTCAGGTGAGATACGTAGGCACTAGACGCGATGTCTTGTCGAGTTTGACTAACCACTAACACTATCCCTTTTCTCTCACCCCTGTTGTGATTGAGATATCCCCTTTCTCTTGCCCTAGTTGCAATTGAGACCTTTGCTTCTCCTGTGCATGCTTAGGATAGGTTGGCCCTTGTGCCATTTAGCTAGAAACCTTAACTTAGGGATGATTTGCATGATAACATCTAGGCTCGAGTCGTAGTCTCCCTAGTTGTGTCTCCCTCTGTTATCTGGTTAGGCTAGTCCTTTATCCCTCCGTAGGGGAACTACATCGCCCTGATCTTCATACCAGATGAAGTATGTAGGCAGGAGATTGAGCTGATCTCTCCGGGCGCCCTTTCTCTTTTTTTTGTGTGTTGTTTGACAGTTGCTAGGCTCGAGTCTGTGACTCCTTAGCATTTGCTGTCTGTCTGTGTGTGTGTTGTTTGACAGTTGCTAGGCTCGAGTCTGTGACTCCTTAGCATTTGCTGTCTGTCTGTTTGTGTGTGTTTGACAGTTATAGGCTGAGTCCCCGACTCCCTATCAACCTGTTGTGTTGTTGTGTGCTTGGAAGCCGATGTAAGTCCATCGAGTGGCATTTGGGTTCCAGTGTGTGTGTGTTTAGGTTCGGATGTCAATGTAAGTCCAGTGATTGGCATTTGGGCTCCACGTTTGCCTCTTTGCGTGTGTTTTAGGTTCGGATGCTGACATAAGTCCAGTGATTGGCAGTCGGGCTCCACGTTTGCCTGTGTGTGTCTTGTTTGTTTGTGTGCGTGTCAGCCGAGCTACGAATGCTCTGATTCTTCTTCGTCCAAGAATATACGTATGCATAGGATGCGATATCCTAGCGAGCATGTGTCGTTTCCCCAGTCCGAACTACTTCGACTCTGATGTCTATGCCTGATAGACTAAGTAGGCCCAGGATGCGATATCCTGCCGAGTCAGTTTCAGTCTTGTTTTCTTGTGTCTCTTTCAGCCAGTGTGTGTGTGAGTTTGAGCAGTGTTTAGCAACCAATTTTCCTTCCTTTTGTGCGTGGATCCCGTAGAGTACTACGGATGCGTAGGGGTGCTAATACCTTCCCTTCGCATAACCGACTCCCGAACCCATACTCTTTGGTCGCGAGACCATGTTCTTTCCTAGGTTTACTCTGAGCGTTTCCTTTCCCTCTTTTGGGATAAATAACGCACGGTGGCGGCTCTGTTGTTTCTTCTTTTCCCGCCGGTTTTTCGCGCGATGCGACAGCTGGCGACTCTGCTGGGGACATAGAGAAGTTGACCTATGCTGGTCCATCTTCCCTGAGCGAGTCTCTCCTAGCGCTCTCTAGGTTAGGGTTTTGGTTGCTTTGTGCTGTGTTTATTTATTGCATTCATTATTTACTGTTTGCATTCATTGTCTATTGTTTGCATTTATGGTTGCATTAATGTTTGCATTCATATTCATCTGTTCACCTGGCTGTGCTGTGTCTCTCTGTTGGGGTGGGAGTTACTTGAGGTAAAAGGCCCAATACCCAGGCTATGAGTGAAATCTAGGAAACCTAGGAATAGAGTGATTCATGGGAAGCGGGTGGTATGGCGCCACTTAGCGGAACATTGATATCACGAGCAGTTCAGACCCTGGTGGGATATTGTCGTTACATACTTCAGGTGTGTATATGATGGTATTCCGCGAAAGGTTATTTATGTTGCGTTTCTCTTCGACTTTACCCTAGCCTAGATAACACCCGTGAGTGGGGAGGGTTTGATCATTACAGGTACAGTTGCTGATTGTTGGTGACTTGTTGGTGACTCTTGGTACTGATGGTGACTATGGATTATGGGCATTTATTTCTGGGACGCCAGAGTTCTGTCCGTGGTTTATCAGCAGGTTCCGTTTATTTCGGATTCTCGGGTTGATTTGAGAGTACTTGTTCAGAGGATCTGTTTGTCATCCGTTCAGTGATTGTTCCTGTGAAGATGGTGATGTAATCTCCGGTTCCGTTTATTTCGGAACCCCCCCAAGTTGGATTTATGGTGGCTTGATCCCACAGATATGACTGGTTCAGAGAAGTATTGGGGCTTTCAGATGACTTGGTGGCGCAAAAGCCTGCATTCATGCATTTGCATCATATCACCTCGCATTCATCTGCATTCAACTCATGTTTGTCCGTACTCAGGGCTCATTTATTTTTAAATTAAAACCCCGGTTGAGAGACATCCAGATGTCAAAATGTTGTTGATGAAATTTTATCTGTCTCAATGAAACCAAAAAAAAAGAGGACTGAATATCCCTAGTACGGACAGACATTGCATGTGTGAGTCATACTAACCCATTTGCTGTTTTGTAGGTTTCAGTATTCAACCGGTACGCATAGTTCGTCTGTTCAGACAACCTGCTGGGGGTTAACAAATCCAAGCTGATGGATCTTCCCAACGCCAATATCCTTGAGCTGAAAGAGATGATGAGGGAGTTGTTAAGTGTTGTGCAAGGACTTGCCTTGGGGCAGAAGGCCATGTCTGAAAGATTGGAAAGGATCGAGAAATGGCTGATAGTGGAGAAAGCTCCGTTCTCCGAAGTGAACAAACCTTCCGGTACTATAGCAGAGAAACCCTCCGACAGTGGCCCATTCAAGAAGAAGTTTGAGCCAGTTGGTGTGCCCGCAAAGAAAGAACGTAGCAAAGATCGTTATCATCCTTATGCTGCCACTGTAACCACTCCTGTCAGTAATCCACCTGCTCAACAGCAACAACTGCCACCTCAACAGAAGACACCGAGAGCTGAAAGCCAGGTGAAGAAGAAGAAAGAGGATCGTCAGTTTGAGGAACCACCCGTGACTTACGCCCTTCTGTTCCAAAGGTTGATGGATCTTGCTTTAGTACGGCCAAGGATATTGATTCCCATAGAACGGCAGAAGAGGCCACCAAATTATGATGAGAATGCCAAGTGCGAGTTTCACTCTGGGGCGCCCGGACACAACATTGAGGGCTGTAGAGCTTTTAAGCATGTCGTCCAGGACATGGTGGACTCCGAGACCATTAACTTGGCCCAGATTATGAAGGGGGATGTCAACCCTGCGCCCAGAAAGGGTCCTGTAAAAGTCAAGATGGTGAAGAAGGCCAAGAAAGGATTGGAGATGACTGAGGAGGATCAGCTAAAGGTTCCAATAGCTATGGTTCCAAAACTTCTGCTACGGGATGGAGCTTCCCCTGCTGTTGATAATGCTTGTGCGACTGTCATCACAGAAGGGTGTGTATTGATGAAGGACCCGACCCAGAAGATGAAGAAAGTAGAAATGGACAATGAAAGATGTAGAGCACCCAGTCTGGCAGTTGAAACCGTCCAGGTGGAGAATACCTTTGTCGCTGAGAAAAAGAAGAAGCTGTCCATTTCTTCTTATAAACAAGCTCTGGAGGTGGTGAAGAACCAAGAGGCCCAAGGCTGGGGAAGGATCATTGACATCGTGGCAAAAGCAGACATGTTTGGAGTCGGTTATCAGCCGGATTTAGAGTCGTCTAGACCAGACAGAGGATGTCGTCCACTGTACGCCTTCGTCAGTGCAGGAATGTTGGATCCTGGTCATGCCCGTTCAGTGGGTGAAGATGTTGACAACGACCGCGAGCTTGAGGCGTGGATAAAGTCATGCGTACCAGGCAATTGGAAGGCCTCCAAGAGCATCACTGTCACTCATTCTGAAGAGTAGTATTTCTGTTTTTCAATTTTTGTTTGCATGAAAGCCATACGTTTTGCCCGAAACGTAATGGTCCATTGTAAGGGCCATCTCATGTGTTTCATTATGCAACATTTTGCATCAGTAATGAATGGATGTTTTTGTAGTTAAAAGCGGTGTTCCCTGTTTTTCATTTAATTTTGCAATTTAAAAAAAAAAAAAAAAGAAAAAACAAGTAAAAATGGCAACGTTTTTTCATTCTCTTTCCTTTTGATTTTGTCTCGTTCCAAAGTGATTGCTCTCCTGATCTCACCGATAACGATTTGGTTACACCTCTATATGACTTCGACAATCCAAGCTATCATGCCAGAGGAAAAAGGCGAAGAAGATTGTGATTTGCTGGAATTAGCCAGGTCATTGAAACAAGAGGAGAAGGCGATTCAACCGCACGAGGAGCGATTCAAGATTGTTACTCCAAGCTCCGCCGAGGTTAGAAAGCAAAAGCTGAGGCCGACAAAGGATGAGAAGGAGAGAAGGTGTGAATAGACTATCAAGATGCGAGCAGAGCTAATCAGAAAGATGGATTCCCGGTACATCACAATGAGGTATTGGTGGATTATATGGCTCAGGTCTCAGTGTTTATCTTCGTGGGTGGCTTCTTGGTCAAGACCAGATTGAATTGTTGCCAGATGATACGAAGTAAACCAGGTCTGTCGCGCAAGGGGCACCTTCTTGTTCTAAGTTAATATCGTTCCGTCACATGAGGCCGGTGCCACGTATCAGAGGTCTACGTTGACTTTGCTTCATGATATAATTCATCGTGAAAGCAAATGCCATGTTGATGACATGATGGCAAAGTCCCAAGCAGAACAGGGGCATCCGGTAGACTTGGGGCAAGTTGTTTGACCAGTTGAGATAACTCATACTTTTGAGTCTGAATCAGTGCACTTATGGAGTGTTGTCCATCAAGCTACCGAGGCTTGTTGAGAGCGAATCAGAGGAATCGAGGTCGATCCTGCTAAAAAAAAAAAAAAAAAAAAAAAAAAGAGAGAGAAAAAACGAGGAAAAAAGAAATGAATTGCAGGAACTTCTGATTCCAATGCTCCCTAGGGGGATGATTGTTAATCTGATATTCAGCAGCCCTCGAGGGGTCTATGAGGTGCGTACTGAGTTAGCATGACTAGTCTTGTCGAAAAGAGTATGCAATTTACCTAAGCAAAAAGCTTATCGACGGTGAGACAATACACTCACTGTTCGAAAAGACTTGATGAACTTTGGCATAGGCTGCTCGCCGACTGAGACAGTGTATGCTGATTCATACCACTTCGTGGATATCCAAAATGGATTTGGCTAGGTATGTGTTGGAAAAGCTAGTAACAACCCATGGAAGGTTATCAACCAAGGAAGTTTGAGGTCCCTGATGAGGACATCTCAAGGTACTCAAATCGAAAGATTGAGAGTGACCGATCCCGGAGGAGGGGCCTGACCCCGAATCCAAACGGATTCCGATGTCTGAGGGGGGAAGGAAATGAGGAATAAGGTAGTGCTTCCCGGATAACCTTTTAAATGCACCAACAATGGTGGCTGAACATAAAGTCTGTATCCTGGATATTGAACCTAGGGATGTGCATCTACCTGGGGCAGTGTCTTCCTCACAGATGTGTGAGAAATCAGAGAAGATTGAATGGATAAGGACACAGAATGACGCGTTGGGTCCGGCTGAGGAAGAGGGCTGACAGTTACTTGACATGGGACAGTTACCGAGAAGTGTGACCTCGTGCGTACTGTATGAGAGATGTAGCGTTGAAAAGGATCCTTCCTCCTCAAGACGATTGTGGGGCAAATGGACAAACAGTTAGGAATGTCCATTCGTGGTCAAGAGGGTCCCATCTGACAGAACCTTGTTGTTTACGACCACAGATGACGACGATTTTCCATCCACTGTGAGTGCGGACGCAGTTAGAAAATACTTCGTGAAAGAAACCCGCTGGACAAAAAAAAAAGAATAAAGAGTCCAGGCAAAAAAGGGGCATCCCGGCGAACCAAGAAAAAGAGAAAGGTTCGGGCAAAAATTAGGGATATAAAAGAAAAGAACTGTACACCCGGCAAGTTGAAAACCCGCAAGGGCGACTTGGGCAAAAAAGGGTATCCCGGTGGACTGAAACCCGAAAGGGCGGTCCAGGCAAAAGAGGGAATGAAACGAACAACTGCGTCCAGCATGATCGTTTGTGCTCTTGATGACTTGGATAATCTCCGACAGAGACCGATCGGAAGCGTCTCGTTCAGAAGACAGAAGGTGCGGAAAGTCCTGAGGACATATGAGGTGTAACTAAGTTGGAACCCGATGAGATCACGGTTTCACGTTGCCATTAGGATAGATTTTTCCTTTTATGTGCAATCACCTCTTTCCAGGGTTTGCTTCCTGTGTGTTGCTCGATTGTGAGCCATCTTTTATTCCAGTAAAATAAAGCGTGTGTTCAGTCAAATAATTTTGTTTTGTTGTCATTACCGTTTTGATTACGAAAACATCCGTTTATTTTGATAAGAATATTTGCATTTTGAAACATAGAGGTCTCTTCCAATGCATGCTTGTATGATTGAAATCTGGAAATCTTACTTGGAAGTCTGAGTGACCTAAGTGTTGAAATATCAGAACACCTGGGGCATACCTGGGGCACGTTTTTATCTAACGATCTCTTGTGCAAGTACTGTTGGATATATTCATTCACTTATCGGTGGTGATGTGAAGCCTTTATGACAAGAGATCCCTGCAGAGCCAAATCAGGGGCAAGGAATAGTTGAACGGTGAAAAGACGGTGAAGGATTACGACCACGGTCCTGGAAAATTAATCAAGAAGACTCTTCAAAGTCTGATGGTTGGAAAGTTTGTATGAATACCAGGAGTTCGATCCCCGTGGAGTACGGACGAGATTTGGAATACAAGATGATGGAGCAGAAAAGTCCAGAAGAGTCTGGGAGTTCTTAAAAGTGGAAAGTCAACACCATGAGTGGATGATGGATACCAGTGTCCGGCGAGTTGACCGACATCCGTGTCAAACAAGCTGTATATCCCCAGAGGTTTGAGAGTGTGATCTCCCTGGCAGATTCGAGATCTTTGTCTCCTCAGTAAGCCTGAAGGTTATCACGGTTCCCCAGCCCAAGCCAGTATTGAAGCTATCAGAATTATTTTCCCCTGCAGAGATACCTGCGGACAGTACCTTCTTTCCCCAGCAGATCTAAGGATTGCTTCTCCCCAGCAGGCCTATGCTTGCAGATTTCCCCAGTTGAGAATCCCCGCTGAGCGCCTGGCAGCTATTTTCCCCGGGAGTCCCCTAGTGGAGTTTATCAGTAGACTGTTGGTGTGTTCCCCAACAATTGGTTTTGTGATGCTATTATCTCCAGTATGGCCGTGAGTGCCTATCCCAAGCAGGTTTGTGGGAATTCATCTCCAGTATGATATGACGTGTTATCATCCTCAACAGAGTTGTTACTCTCACCACTATGGTTGTTCTCTCCACTAGGATCGTTCTCCTCAGCAGAATGGTGTGGTTTTTCCTCGGCAAGTTCCCCGAGTGGAGCGGGTCTCATGAAATACATCTCCAGCAGTGATTCTCTTACATATGGATTGGTTGGGTCGTCCCTAAATGGAGTAGCATTTATTTCTCCAACAGAGTTCATCCTACCAGTGGATTGGACGAGTTTCTATAGTGGACTGATATCTACATCCCCAGCTAAGTTGATTCTACATATGGACTGCATGGGTTACCCCCAGCGGATTAACAGATTTTCTCCAAGCAGAGTTTATCCTATCTGAGGATTGGTTGGGCCTTTCTCCCAGTGAAGTCGATTTACCATTCCCCAGCACAGTTCCTGGAGTTCCCCGGTGTTGTCTCTGAAGGAGACGTGTGTTTATGCATTCATCATTTAGGTAAGCATAGCATATCGCATCATTAGTGCATAGCATTTCCATAATCATGGGGCATTGTGTAAAGCAAGAAAAAACTCATGCATCAACATAGCAAGCATATCCATTAGCCCTAGGCCGTGGTGACCAGCCGAGATTGGATTGTTGGAAAGAGTTTAGCATCGCGCCCTTGGATCGGCTTCAGAATTGGGTTCATCAGCATGGTCGAGAGGTTGGTGTTTTCCGAACAAGTGATTCCTCGGTCGAGTGGGTATCCCCATCAGTGTTACTCCCAATTGTTAGTGTCTTGCCAGCTTGGGTCTTTTTCCTTAAGCAAATATGGGTGTGTCTGATCTCTCCATGTAGAGTCTACCCCTTAAGCAGAAAGTGTCAATCTTTTCCTGCCATTTCCCCACTGAGATACATCCTCGTGGATGACGGTTGCTTCCGTTCCCTCCCTAATGGGATGGGTTTTCCCTATTGAGTTCTTTCCTCATTAGGATGAGTCTTGATTCAGTCTGCCTTTTGGATCGATCCTAAATTGGCTTCTTGTTGACTATCTCTTGTGTTGCCCTGGGGCATAAATGAATAGTCGCTCACTAACCGGCACTCATTCATTTCATCCTCAGCGGAATTTGTGGGCCTCTACCACCAAACCGGTAGTTGTAAGTCCTATCTTTGTGGTTTTCTACCTACTAGTTGGTAGTTGTAAAATCCCACTCTCATCCCCTTGATTGGAGTTAACCCTTTGTGCTCATCCTATCGATGACTGGTTACTTTTCCGTGGTTTTCTACCTACTAACCGGTAGATGTAATCCCCTCTTTGCAGTTATCAGTATCCGGTTTGTGATATTGATATTCTTTCCCCTCTGGATACTTGCCTCGATCAAGCAGTATTGTCCCCATTGGGTCTTCCCCTTCCTTTTGGATACTTGCTCCGAGTTAGCAGCTTTATCCCCTGTTGATTGGTCATCTTTTGCATACCTAGTCTGGTACCCAGATGCATTTCTTTTCGGTCGATTATTCATTTAACAACCTACAACCCGGTTATGGATAATCTTCCAGGCGAGTGTATTATCTACGTTTTGACGGCTATAGATAATATGTACTTATGATATTCCGGTATTCCGGCTATAGATAATATCTATGTTTTGAAGGAGTTTCCGACGATCAGGTCGATGTACTCATGGCACAAGGCCAATTTTCCGGTATTCAGACCGAAGGAGTTTCCGACGATCAGGTCGATGTACTCATGGCACAAGGCCAATTTTCCGGTATTCAGACCGAAGGAGTTTCCGACGATCAGGTCGATGTACTCATGGCACAAGGCCAATTTGCCGGTATTCAGACCGAAGAAGTATTCTCCTCTCCGTTGGTGTCGATAAACGTCGAGTTTTTCCCGATCATCCGTTGATGATTTGGTTGTGTTCACTCTCCCCAGTAGAGTTTCCTCCTCTCCGTTGGTGTCGATAAACGTCGAGTTTTTCCCAATCATCCGTTGATGATTTGGTTGTGTTCACTCTCCCCAGTAGGGTTTCCTCCTCTCCGTTGGTGTCGATAAACGTTGAGTTTTTCCTAGTCATCCGATGATGTCTAGTTGTACCTGTCCCCATGTGGATTTACCTCTCCGTTGGTCTTGGTAAACGTTGAGTTTTTCCCATTTCGTCCGTTGACGTATGGTTGTATCCCTTCCATTCATTCATTAATGTTTGGTTACCTCTCCGTTGGTCCCGATAAACGTCGAGTTTTTCCTAGTTGTCCGTTGGCATCTAGTTGTGATTGTTGTTCCCATTCACCGTCGTTGTGATGTCTGGATGTAGCCGTACCCTTTGAAAACAAAACCAAAAAATATATACCCAGCAATAAATATCAAATCCCAGTGGACGTTTCCATCGGTGGATCCCTGTATTGTGCAAATTCTACGGTTCTTGGTATTCAATCCCTGGTTACCCTGAAAGTCTGACAGCCGCTGCTCTCATCCATTCGGGTTCCCAGCTGATTGAATAGGGGCAGCTGTAGCACCTCAAATTTGCACCTATCATTATACATACATTTTCATATTAGGTCATAGCATATCATGGTCCATTGCATAGCATTGCATTGCCTCTTTTGCCTCAAGTGCAAGCCAAGCAAGAAATTAGGTCAAACTGGTCAGGAGATCAGTCAATCAAGCAAGCAAGCACAATCTTCATTGAGCCAAGGCCTTGGGGCTTGTCCAACAAGTTCACATAACTTGGAGGTCCATTTGAAGTGCTTTGGTCAAGGGTTGAAGGCTCAGAGGTCATCAGTTCATACACAGACAGTCAAAAACCCTAGAAAGTCAAAGACAGTCAAAGTCAGTCAACAGCAATGGATGGTGGCCATTCTTGTGGAATTTGGGCACCATGATTAATAATCAAGAGTTCATACAACTTGGGACATCATTTGAAGTCAAGTTCTCAAGGAATTAGGGTTTGGAATTCATCAGTCAATGCACAATCAGACAAAAACCCTAAAAGTCAACTGTTGGTCAACTGTCCATTTAATCAGTGATTTGATGATTGGAATTGGTTTGTGAGAGCTCATTCATGGCCAAATAGTCCTCATATATCATGTCAAACACCATCATGGAAGAATTTGAAGCCAGATCATAAATTTCCAAAAATGGAAACTGGACCTGTAACTGAAACCTGCCATAAATGGAAAGTCTTGATCCTCAAAACTACATCATGATACAAGCTCCAAATGAATTTTTGCCCAACATGAAAGTTGAAGATCTTGTTCTCCCATTTCCAAAAAGTCCAAGAACTCTTAATTCCCATGTGTGGTTGGCAAGTTATGATCGAATCGATTTCAGAAAATCTTGAACTTCAAAGGGCCATATCTCTCAAACCATTTGGCCAATTTTGGTGGGGTTTTTTCCTACAAGTCACATTTGATCCCCTCTTTCCAAAAATATAAATTTCATGAGCCAAAACTTCACCAATCAAAATGGCATTTTTTGACCTATCTCATTTAAATGCAAGTTTGACCAATGTTTGACTTTTTGATATAAACCTTTTTCTACCATTTGGCCAATTGGAACAGCTCAGAAATGTCATTTAAAATGTGTTTGCAAGCTCAATTATGCAGTACATATGGCCATTCTTTAACTTGCTTGAAATTTGGACAAAAGGACATTTTCACCCATGCTACTCCATGCTATCCACCATGCCTTGCTTTGTACTCTTAAACAGAAAATTAAAAGGTCATTTGCTGTCATTTGAAACCTCATTTTGCAGCCCATAACCAACAGCAAAAGAAAGGCCATGTCCTAGTTGCTTGAAATTGGCAAAAGTACACTTCCATCCATACTTCCATACCTTGCTTTGTACCATAACCTAGCAGACCTTAGGCATGATTTTTTCTGTCATTTTGAGATTCAATTGCAGCCACAAACCATTTGGGCCTAGACAGCAAAAGAAGCATTGGTTCTCTCTCACTCTAAAAAACTCATTCTTGGCCATTTATCAAAATCTGTCACAAACTTCCAAAGGACCAAGCCTTGCCTTGCCAAAAACACCATCCAAGCATCATTTTGAACTGATTTGCAACATCATTTTCCATCTGTAACAGCCTTTGCATGACTGTTTTTCTTCACCTTCCATCCATGACAGTCCAAGTGTGAGGCCATTCCAAGTTGTTGCAAGTTAAAGCACCTTCACCATTCATCATTAGGAGGGTTTTAAAGTAACTGTTTCAAGCCAAACACACGAAAAAGCAACAGAATCACGATTGTTCTCCAAATTTGGCCAGGTATCGAATCTCTCATTTTCCAAAACCATGATATACATTAAATAGATCTCCTTGCCATGAGTATTTTGAGATTTGAGTCACTTGATTTGGTTGAGTATTTGTGAAGTTATGAGGTTTTAAAGTTTGACACTTGAATATGTTTTCGCTTGGTTTTCTCTTGATAGCACGAATCGATGTTAATGGTTGTGGGATTGTTAATGTATATGCTTAGATGTACACATTGATATGTTTATTCTTGAATTTGAAAAAAAAAAATTTCAACCTGGGTTTGATGAGTATGCTGCTACTGTAAGTATTTTTTCCTGCAATATATTTTCTGCAATGTGTTTACTGTAGTGTGTGTAAATTGCCTTGCCTTGTTTCTAAATAAATGCCAAAAGGCCTGGGGCGAGGGGGATTCGAACCCCAGACCTTTGCTTCAAATACCAAGTGTTTTACCACTGGGGCGCAATGCCAATTCATTTATTTAACGCCTTCTAAAATATATATTAAAAAAGAGCATTGCCATGCCGTCCTGCTATTGGCCATGTTGGCGCGTTGACCGGGGCGTTGACCCCCCCCCCCCATTGTTTCTTTATTTATTCCATTAATCATTTTGTTTTGTAATGTTTGTTTCATTTGCCATGCCTAACTTACAAAAATCATAACTTGTTCATTTTTAATCCAAATTTAATGGGATTTTTTGTGTTGTGTTCATCATGATCTCTACTTTTTTATCACATTTTTTCCAGAATTTTTGCATGGTCGAATTTTAAATGGTGCTAGGGTTTGTGACATGTGACCAATTTTTGTACATCTTGCCAAAACATTTGTGAAATGATGATGCTTTATCCAATGGCTTCCAAATTTTTTGTGCTTAAACTAGACACACTCATGGTGATTTTGGTGTAGAGTTTGTGAATTTATCATTGCTGGTTTGTGAGATATGAATTTTTGAATTAGGGTGTGACAATTTGTGTCACACCATTGATGTGCAACTTCATGAATTTCATTACCATGCTTCTTGACCTCCAATTGATCTGATTTTTTGCATGAACCTACTCTTGTATGTCTAGTTTACATGTGATTTTTTGTGGATTTATTTGTGGCATTTCCTAATTGTTTGAGATTTTCTCCCCTGGTTAGTCATATGTTGACCTTGTGCGACACTTGTTCCCATTTCATTTGTGAAATTCTCATACTTTATTGGATGGACATGAAATTTTACATGAGATAACTAGACATCCTCATCTTTGCCATGGTTTTGATCCCATTCATTTATCATATGCCATCTCTGATTTATGAATTTTCTAAGTTGATACATGTTTGGTTGACTTCTTTGAGCATGTTCAAAATTGCTTTGATTTTCTGATTTTCATTGACTGCCTTCCACTTGTCCAAATGAGATGAAATTTGACATGCTTACCATGCTGTGGATTGTGATTGACCATGATTTATTTGGTGATTTTTGGAAATGTTTGAGTTGACTTTTGAGTTAAGTCTTGCTGTTGACTCCTATGAGCTTCTGTTTGCTATACTTTGACCTAAACTGTTCATGAAATGATGATAGTGATTGATATGCATGTGAACCCAATTGGTTGTGTTTATTGAATGTTTAAACTTGACTTTGATTGGATATACCTTGCTGTCTTGGCTTTCTCATTCATTTTTGACCCTAGGCTTGCCCTAGTGGTCCTATTACTCACCTTTGAGCTTGTGTTTTCAGGTTGACCAACAAATGACCAATGAGACCAATTCTTTTTGATTGAGCTTGTTTAAATATCATTGTCTAACCTCTTTGTGTTGTAGGTTGCTTGGCTCACATGCCATGAGCCTTGTGCCTTGCACATCCATGGGCCTCTAATTGACTATTGGTGTCTGTTTCTGTTTGTTTTGTTTGAAGTTGCATACTAACATCTGCTTGACTGTTTCAGGTACTTTAGTTGCTTAGTTCCTTGTGAATTTTTTGCTTTGCTTTGCTTATATAAGCAATTTGCATTGAGGTATGTCTCTTTTACTTCATGTAGTCTGGAAGACCTGGCCTGTTACTTGGCCAGGCAACTGTCTGAAGTCCTCCTTAAGAGGCAATGTTTGTGGCTGTTTACTTTTGTCCTTGCATAGAGTCAAAGTCCTCCTAAGTGAAGAGGCAATTGGTGGAAGGTAGGGATATGCAATCTATCCCCCACTATTCAGTGTGTCATCTGCTTTGCTCACACCACTGTGTTGATGCATTGCAGATACAAACCCAAGATCTTGTACAACTGTACAGTTGAGTTAGTTTCAGATGTGTAGAAGGGTTCCCACTTTATGAACCCACACATTCTTGTCTTAAGCTCTCCCAGGCCAGGGATAAGAGCTGTGAAGTCTTACCTTCACTCACCTTTCATCTGCTTCACCTTAGCCCCTCAATGGCAAGGTTAAGAGCACATTCACCCAGTTCCAGAGGTTTGTTTGTCGAGGTTGATATGACCCCTTGACTAAAACCTAACCCTTGTTTGAGCCACTTGCTTGTGTATAGTGTGTGCTTCCTGTGTTTGTGATTGCCTGTTTGCTTTGCCTCCTTAGGTTTAGCTTAGACTTGCCCGTGTGCAAGATAGGTTGTGCTTGACTTGCCCTTGTGCAAAGTCAAGTGTGTGTGGCTTGCTTCATGTGTGAGCCATGCTTAGAGTTGTTTGGCCGAACTACGGCAACTCTGATTCTCACGTTCAGGTGAGATACGTAGGCACTAGACGCGATGTCTTGTCGAGTTTGACTAACCACTAACACTATCCCTTTTCTCTCACCCCTGTTGTGATTGAGATATCCCCTTTCTCTTGCCCTAGTTGCAATTGAGACCTTTGCTTCTCCTGTGCATGCTTAGGATAGGTTGGCCCTTGTGCCATTTAGCTAGAAACCTTAACTTAGGGATGATTTGCATGATAACATCTAGGCTCGAGTCGTAGTCTCCCTAGTTGTGTCTCCCTCTGTTATCTGGTTAGGCTAGTCCTTTATCCCTCCGTAGGGGAACTACATCGCCCTGATCTTCATACCAGATGAAGTATGTAGGCAGGAGATTGAGCTGATCTCTCCGGGCGCCCTTTCTCTTTTTTGTGTGTGTTGTTTGACAGTTGCTAGGCTCGAGTCTGTGACTCCTTAGCATTTGCTGTCTGTCTGTGTGTGTGTTGTTTGACAGTTGCTAGGCTCGAGTCTGTGACTCCTTAGCATTTGCTGTCTGTCTGTTTGTGTGTGTTTGACAGTTATAGGCTGAGTCCCCGACTCCCTATCAACCTGTTGTGTTGTTGTGTGCTTGGAAGCCGATGTAAGTCCATCGAGTGGCATTTGGGTTCCAGTGTGTGTGTGTTTAGGTTCGGATGTCAATGTAAGTCCAGTGATTGGCATTTGGGCTCCACGTTTGCCTCTTTGCGTGTGTTTTAGGTTCGGATGCTGACATAAGTCCAGTGATTGGCAGTCGGGCTCCACGTTTGCCTGTGTGTGTCTTGTTTGTTTGTGTGCGTGTCAGCCGAGCTACGAATGCTCTGATTCTTCTTCGTCCAAGAATATACGTATGCATAGGATGCGATATCCTAGCGAGCATGTGTCGTTTCCCCAGTCCGAACTACTTCGACTCTGATGTCTATGCCTGATAGACTAAGTAGGCCCAGGATGCGATATCCTGCCGAGTCAGTTTCAGTCTTGTTTTCTTGTGTCTCTTTCAGCCAGTGTGTGTGTGAGTTTGAGCAGTGTTTAGCAACCAATTTTCCTTCCTTTTGTGCGTGGATCCCGTAGAGTACTACGGATGCGTAGGGGTGCTAATACCTTCCCTTCGCATAACCGACTCCCGAACCCATACTCTTTGGTCGCGAGACCATGTTCTTTCCTAGGTTTACTCTGAGCGTTTCCTTTCCCTCTTTTGGGATAAATAACGCACGGTGGCGGCTCTGTTGTTTCTTCTTTTCCCGCCGGTTTTTCGCGCGATGCGACATGAGGCACACCGTAATGCCTTGCTGAAGATGTTGAATCTGGCTTACGTGCCTCAGGAGATTTCTGTCAATCAACTGGAGGGTGTGATGGCCAATGTGAGCACCAGGCATGGTGTGGGATTCACCAACCTGGACTTACCGCCTGAAGGGCGGAACCATAACAAAGCCTTGCACATCACCATGGAGTGCAAGGGGGCAGTGTTGTCTCACGTTTTGGTAGACACCGGGTCGTCGCTGAATGTGTTGCCTAAGCAGATTCTGAAGAAGATTGATGTGGAAGGGTTTGTGCTTACTCCCAGTGACCTGATCGTTCGTGCTTTCGACGGCTCCAAACGTTCTGTGTGTGGGGAAGTTACCTTGCCTGTGAAGATAGGTCCTGAGGTATTCGATATCATCTTCTATGTTATGGACATCCAGCCCGCCTATAGTTGTTTATTGGGGCGTCCATGGATTCATGCAGCAGGGGCAGTCTCGTCGACTCTCCATCAAAAGCTCAAGTATGTCTGGAACGGTCAGATTGTGACCGTGTGCGGTGAAGAAGAGATTCTGGTGAGTCATCTATCCTCGTTCAAATATGTTGAGGTGGTTGGCGAGATCCATGAAACCTTATGCCAGGCGTTTGAGACTGTGGCTCTTGAGAAAGTGGCGTACGCTGAGCAGAGGAAGCCAGGTGCTTCAATTACTTCTTACAAGCAGGCTAAGGAGGTTGTTGATTCTGGCAGAGTTGAAGGCTGGGGCAAGATGGTGGATTTGCCTGTCAAAGAAGACAAATTTGGCGTTGGTTATGAGCCTCTCCAAGCAGAGCAGAATGGTCAAGCGGGTCCGAGTACTTTTACCAGCGCTGGGCTGATGAATCATGGCGACGTCTCTGCAACCGGTAGTGAAGACTGTGACAGTGATTGTGATCTGGACAACTGGGTTCGCCCGTGTGCACCAGGGGGGTCTATCAACAACTGGACGGCTGAAGAAGTGGTTCAAGTTACTCTTCTGACAGAGTAATTTTCTGTTGTTTTTTTATTTTGCATGAAAATCCTACGATCTGCCCAAGGCGTAGTGATTCATTGTAGGGCCTCATCATGTTTTAATGATTATCATTAATGAAGGACATTTTTTGAAATCAAACTTTGTGATCCCTGTCTTTCTTTTTTTTGTTTTCATCCTTTTTCAAAAACAATAAAAATGGCAATGTTTTTGTTGTTTGTGACTTTATTGAACTCTTTTTTCTAAAACAAAGCATTAAACATGCAGAAGCGATCTTATGGAATTCACTATGAACAGTTCTGTTATGGCTCGGTATGATTTCGACAATCCCATCTACCAAGCTGAAGAGGAGAGTGAGGAAGACTGTGAACTCCCTGCAGAATTGGTCAGATTGCTGAGGCAGGAGGAAAGGGTCATCCAACCTCATCAGGAGGAGTTGGAGGTTGTTAATTTGGGTACTGAGGACGCCAAAAGAGAAATCAAGATTGGGGCTGCTTTAGAGGACTCTGTCAAGAGGAGGCTGATTGAGATGCTGAGAGAATATGTGGAGATATTCGCCTGGTCATATCAAGATATGCCTGGGTTAGATACAGACATTGTGGTGCATCGATTACCTCTTAGAGAAGGATGTCCTTCGGTCAAGCAGAAGCTTCGTAGAACGAGTCCTGACATGGCAACTAAGATCAAGGAAGAGGTTCAGAAGCAGTGGGATGCGGGTTTTTTGGCTGTTACGAGTTATCCCCCATGGGTGGCCAACATCGTTCCTGTGCCGAAGAAGGATGGTAAAGTCAGAATGTGTGTCGATTACCGGGATTTGAATAGAGCGAGTCCGAAAGACGATTTCCCATTACCTCACATTGATGTATTGGTGGATAATACGGCTCAATCCTCGGTATTCTCTTTCATGGATGGTTTCTCCGGATATAACCAGATCAAGATGGCGCCAGAGGACATGGAAAAGACGACATTCATTACACCTTGGGGCACGTTCTGCTATAAGGTGATGCCATTTGGGCTAAAGAATGCTGGTGCTACCTATCAGAGGGCAATGACGACTCTTTTTCATGACATGATGCATAAAGAAATTGAAGTGTACGTAGATGATATGATTGCGAAGTCGCAGACAGAAGAGGAGCACCTGGTTAATTTGCAGAAGCTGTTTGACCGGTTGAGAAAGTTCAAGCTGAGGTTGAATCCGAACAAGTGTACGTTTGGGGTGAGATCAGGGAAGCTGTTAGGCTTCATTGTCAGTGAAAAAGGGATTGAGGTTGATCCAGCAAAAGTCAAAGCTATTCAAGAGATGCCTGAACCGAAAACGGAGAAGCAAGTCCGTGGGTTTTTAGGGAGATTGAACTACATTGCAAGGTTCATATCTCACCTAACTGCCACGTGTGAACCAATTTTCAAATTGCTAAGAAAGAATCAAGCAATCAGGTGGAATGATGACTGTCAGAAAGCTTTTGATAAGATAAAGGAGTATTTACAGAAACCTCCAATCCTTATACCTCCAGTTCCAGGGAGACCTCTGATAATGTACCTGTCAGTGACTGAGAACTCGATGGGGTGTGTACTGGGACAGCATGACGAGTCTGGTCGAAAAGAGCATGCCATATACTACCTTAGCAAAAAGTTTACCGACTGTGAAACAAGATATTCACTGCTCGAGAAAACTTGATGTGCTTTGGCCTGGGCTGCTCGCCGACTGAGGCAGTATATGTTGAACCATACTACCTTATTGATTTCTAAGATGGATCCAGTGAAGTACATCTTTGAGAAACCGGCTCTCACCGGACGCGTTGTTCGTTGGCAGATGATTCTAACAGAATATGATATTCAGTACACGTCACAAAAGGCCATCAAAGGTAGTATTCTGTCAGACTACCTCGCCGAGCAACCGATTGAAGATTATCAGCCTATGATGTTTGAATTCCCTGATGAAGACATCATGTATCTTAAGATGAAAGATTGCGAAGAGCCTCTTGTCGAGGAAGGACCGGATCCAGATGACAAATGGACACTGATGTTTGATGGGGCCGTGAATATGAACGGTAACGGTGTGGGTGCGGTGCTGATCAATCCTAAAGGTGCTCATATACCTTTTTCTGCCAGATTGACGTTTGACGTCACCAACAACGAAGCTGAGTATGAGGCTTGTATCATGGGGATAGAAGAAGCCATTGATCTGAGGATCAAAACGCTTGACATTTATGGAGATTCCGCTCTAGTGGTCAATCAAGTCAATGGAGATTGGAATACGAATCAGCCGCATTTGATTCCGTATAGAGATTACACCAGAAGAATACTGACGTTCTTCAAGAAGGTGAAGTTGTATCATGTCCCCCGGGATGAGAATCAAATGGCTGATGCCTTGGCTACTTTGTCGTCTATGATCAAAGTTCATTGGTGGAATCATGTGCCACATGTTGCGGTGAATCGACTCGAGAGGCCTGCGTATGTGTTTGCAGCCGAGTCTGTTGTGATTGATGAGAAGCCGTGGTATTATGACATTAAGAACTTCCTCAAGACTCCGGAGTATCCTGAAGGTGCGTCGAAGAATGACAAGAAAACCCTGAGAAGGCTAGCTGGAAGCTTCTATTTGAATCAGGATGATGTGCTGTATAAGAGAAACTTTGACATGGTCTTGCTCAGATGCGTGGACAGACCCGAGGCAGACATGTTAATGCAGGAAGTTCATGAAGGTTCCTTCGGTACTCATGCTGGCGGACATGCAATGGCTAAGAAATTGTTGAGAGCGGGTTATTACTGGATGACTATGGAATCCGATTGTTTCAAGTATGCTCGGAAGTGCCATAAGTGTCAAATTTATGCTGATAAGGTGCATGTACCACCAAGCCCTCTGAATGTCATGAATTCGCCTTGGCCGTTTGCCATGTGGGGCATTGATATGATTGGGAAGATTGAGCCTACTGCTTCGAATGGACATCGCTTCATTTTGGTAGCGATTGACTATTTCACCAAGTGGGTGGAAGCAGCTTCCTATGCTAACGTTACCAAACAAGTGGTTACCCGGTTCATCAAGAAAGAAATCATATGTCGTTATGGAGTTTCTGAGAGAATCATCACTGACAATGGTTCGAATCTCAATAACAAGATGATGAAGGAGCTGTGTAAAGATTTCAAGATTGAACATCACAATTCTTCTCCTTACAGACCGAAGATGAATGGTGCTGTAGAAGCGGCGAACAAGAATATCAAGAAGATTATGCAGAAGATGGTCGTTACGTACAAGGATTGGCATGAGATGCTGCCTTTCGCTTTGCATGGGTACCGTACCTCAGTACGTACGTCGACCGGGGCAACCCCTTACTCCCTTGTGTATGGTATGGAAGCTGTCCTACCTGTTGAAGTGGAGATTCCTTCTCTGAGAGTTTTATTGGATGTCAAGCTGGACGAAGCCGAGTGGATTCGAACAAGGTTTAACGAGTTGAGCCTTATCGAGGAGAGACGGCTAGCAGCTGTATGTCATGGACAGTTGTATCAGAGAAGGATGAAGCGAGCCTTTGATCAGAAAGTGCGTCCTCGAAGCTATCAGATCGGTGATCTAGTTTTGAAGAGGATCCTCCCTCCCGGTGCAGATAACAGGGGCAAGTGGACTCCTAATTATGAAGGTCCATATGTTGTGAAAAAGGTATTCTCCGGTGGAGCCTTGATGCTTACAACTATGAATGGTGAAGATTTTCCGTCCCCTGTTAACTCAGATGTAGTCAAAAAATACTTCGCATAAATTGACCCGCTGGACAAAAAGAAAAAAAGAGTCCAGGCAAAAATGGGCATCCCGGCGAACCAAAAAACAGAAAGGAAAGGTTCGGGCAAAAATTAGGGATAAAATGAAAAGAATTTGTACACCCGGTAAGTCGAAAACCCGCAAGGGCGGCTTAGGCAAAAATGGGTATCCCGGTGGATTGAAAACCCGAAAGGGCGATCCAGCCAAAAGAGGGATTAAAGCGAAGACTACAGTCTGAGTTGTCCGTACTTCATCAAGCTTTGTCGTCTGCCATCTCGAAAGATGTGATCCGTCCAGTCATTCTTCTCAAAAAGCAAGGAGTTGGGAGGAAAACTGATGATCTGTGAGTTATAACAGAATTGGGAAATAGTGGATGTCGTGTTCACATTGCCATTAGGATAGATTTTTCCTTTTGTGCGCAATTACCTCTTTCTAGGAATTGCTTCCCAATGTATTTGCCTCTTCAGGCACATTTTCAATCAATAAAAGTCGTTATTCAGATAAATGGCTCTTTTGTTTTTATTTTTACTGTTTTGTTTGCAAAACTGTCCGAATTTTTGATAAGCATTGCATATAAAAACATGAAGGCTAAACAATAGCTTGTAGGATGACAAAACATTTGAAAATCATTTTGAATGTTGAGGACACTTGAGCGTATCTTGTCCATGTATCCCCTGGGGGCATTTTGTTGCGCTGTTTTTCAGGTTGGCATCTGTGAGGACGTTTCCTCAGCAGATATTCTCCCCAAGCAAGTTTGGAAGCTATCAGAGCTATGTTCCCCTGCGGAGACGTCTGTGGATAGTGCCTTCTATTCCCCAACAGATCTAAGGATTGCCTATCCCCAGCAGGCCTGTATTTGCCGATTTCCTCCCCGAGTGAGGCAGGTTCATTGAAATTTATCTCCAACATTTATCCTATCTGTGGACTAAAGGATATCCCCAGCGGAGTTTACCTTTCCCCAGCAGCAGTGCTATTCTTCAACATGGGTGAGAAGTTGTTGCTCTCCTTGCAGAGTCTCCCCGCAGAGTTGGAGTACCCGATCAGTTTTGGCTCCCCAACCGGAGTTTTTCATCATTTTTGCATTTTTGCATTTTAGTGATCATTGCATCCTCAAACTGCGTAGCATTCCCATTCAATATGGAGCATTACGCCATAGAAAAATTCAAACATATGCATTCATATGTTAACCTCACCAGACCGTATCCCCGGCAGAGGCGGATCATTTCGTTCAACATCAGCACAGCAAGTCTGCTACAGTTGCTCTTGACAGCATTCAGGTTTGATATCCCCACAAAGGTTTATTACCTCACCCGTTGGTGACAGAAAGTTTGTTTCTCCCCAGTGAGACCCCCAACAAGTGGTCAACCTTGCCTTGACATATCTAAATGGCGTTCTTATGATACCGGTAAGTGTCATACTAGCACCCGCGTGTGTTTCTTTGTTTGGTGTCGGTAAACACCATTGTTTCGGTGTCTGTAAACATCGGGTATTCTCCCCAGTCATCAGTAAGTGTCTGGTCATCATTTTTGGTGTCGGTAAACACCATTGTTTCGGTGTCTGTAAACATCGGGTTTTCTCCCCAGTCATCGATAAATGTCTGGTCATTTTTTTTTGATGTCGGTAAACATCGAGTCTTTTCTGCAGTCATCGGTAAATGTCCGATAACCCCCAGCTAGAGATCCCCAGTAGAATCATCGGTAAATGTCCTATCTGGTTTCCAGTTGCAAATATTTGTTTTTCCCTTAGCGAAGTGTTCCCCGGTCATCGGTAAATGTCTGGTCGTTTTTGGATGTCGGTAAACATCATCTTTCGATGTCGGTAAACATCGAGTCTCATCCCAGTCACCGGTAAATGTCTGGTCATGCTTTGTTTCCTTGTTGATAAAATCAAGATCCCCAGAAGTCGTCGGTAAACGTCTTGTTTGATTACACCACAAAGATTTTGTTCCTCCCCAAGTGGAGACGCCATCGGTGAATGGCCCTGTATGCTTCGATATCGGTAAATATTGAATGCCCAGTTTTATCAACCATCGGTAAATGGCCCCGTTTTCCTCGATATCGAAAAATATCAGATCCCCAGTTGCAGTAGCCATCGGTAAATGGTCAAGTTGAAGTTGATATCGGTAAATGTCAAGTTTCTTTGAAGCCGCCGTCGGTAAATGGTCTTGCTTCCTTTTACATCAGTGTTGTTTCCCAGCAGCCATTGGTAAATGGTCTTGCTAAAGTTGATATCGGTAAATATCAAGTTACCAGTTTCTAACCATCGGTAAATGGTTTCGCTTTTCTGAAGTTGTCAATTGCAGGCGTCATCAGTAAATGACGTGGTTCTTCTTGTATCATATCCGGCAGAGTGCAAATTTCTACGGTTCTTGGTATTCAATCCCTGTTTACCCTGAAAGTCTGACAGCCGTTGCTCTCATCCATTCGGGTTCCCAGCTGATTGAATAGGGGCAGCTGTAGCACCTCAAATTTGCACCTATCATTGTACATACATTCTCATATTAGGTCATAACATAACATGGTCCACTGCATAACATTGCATTGTCCTATTTGCCTCAAGTGCAAGCCAATCAAGAGAATTAGGTCAAACTGGTCAGGAGATCAGTCAGTCAAGCAAGCAAGTGCATTTCTCAAGGAGCCAAGGCCCTAGGGTTGGTCCAACATGTTCACATGACTTGGGGATCCATTTGAAGTGTTTTGGTCAAGGATTGGATGTTCAGAAGTCATCATTCAATGCACAGTCAGTCAGAAACCCTAAAAAGTCAAACTTGGTCAACTGTGATTGATTTTATGGTTTTGATGATGGGATTTGGTTTGAGAGAGCTTATTCATGTCCAAATGGGCCTCATATATCATGTCAAACACCATCATGGAAGAATTTGAAGCCAGATCAGAAATTTCCAAAAATAGAAACTGGACCTGTAATTGAAACCTGCCAAAAATGGAAAGTCTTGATCCTCAAACTTACATCATGATACAAGCTTCAAATGAATTTTTGCCCAACATGAAAGTTGAAGATCTTGTTCTCCCATTTCCAAAAAGTCCAAGAACACTCAATTCCCATGTATGGTTGGCAAGTTATGATCAAATCATTTTCAGAAATTTTTGAACTTCAAAAGGCCATATCTCTCAAACCATTTGGCCAAATTTGGTGGGTTTTTTCCAACAAGTCACATTTGACCTCCTCTTTCCAAAAATGTAACCATCACTCACCAAAACATCATAGATCAAAATGGCATTTTTTGACTTACTTGAATTAATTTCAAGTGAAGTGAAATTTTGACCTTTTAAAATAACCATTTGTAATCACTTTGGCCATTGGAATATGTTCAGAAATGACATTTGAGACTTGTTGGAGGCTCATTTTCGTGCAGTACACACACCCATCCCCAACTTGCTTGAAAATTGGCCAAAAGTACACTTTTCACCAACTCCATTCCACATTTTCATGAACCTTGATTAAGTACCATTGAGCAGAGTATATATTCATCATTTTATCTCTGAAACAAACCCTAGCAGCCACAAAAACAGAGAAAATCACTCACTCTCTCAAAACCTCATTTCTTGCCATTTTTTCAAAATCTGTCAAGAAACTCAAAAGACCACGAGCAAGCTTTGTTGATTCACCATCCAAACAACATTGAGAGCCCATTTCCACCATCATTCCACAACTGGAAAGCCTCCTGCCCGACTGTTTCCTTCAAAGCATCATCCATGGCAGAGTTGGGTTTGAACTGTTCCAAGCTTCATGGAGCCAAAGTAACTTCACCATTCACCTTGTAGAGGCTAAATCTTCATCTGTTCGAGCTCATACTAGCCAAATAGCAACTGAATCCCAACATTCTTCAAAAATAAGTAAGAACTCGATCTCTCTATTTCTCAAATCCATGATATGTATTGTGTAGATCTTTTGTTCCTGAGTATTTTGAGCTTTGAATCGCATGAAATGGTTGGTTATTTCTTGAGTTATGATGAAATGAAGTTTGATGTGGAAATCTATTCTTGCTCGATTCATGAGTATTGTTGTGTTTTAATGGAAATTGATGATGGATTCGTGTTTGCCATGCTTTGATGATCATTTCTGTGTAGCCAATTATGATTTCTGGGAATTTTTGTTGAAACTCGATTTGGGGATGATGAAGTTCATCCTGTATGCATAAACCCTAATTAATCTTCACACTTTGCCCAGAAAATTGGAATTGTACGTATGCATGCTACTGTTCCCCATGCCAACCAATGAAAACATTCCAATCCGTGCCCCAAAACGGCACCGTTTTATTAAATGAAGTCCATAATTACAGCTTTGCCATCCGGTCCATTTAAATTCAATATTAATTCATTTTATTTTCTCATTTTCATTTTATTTGATCATCAAACTTGCAAAATTCATAATTATTTCATTTTAATTCCAAATCTCATGGAAATTTTTGCATCATCTTCATCATGATTTCCACTTTTTTATCATAATTTTTCCAGAATTTTGTGATCATTGGTTTTTGTTTGGCATTAGGATTAGTGACATGTATGCATATTTTGTACATTCTACCAAAACCTTTGTGAAATGGTCATGATTTATCTTTTGGACTTGAAATTTTTTGTGCTCAAACCAGACTCACTCATGTTTATTTTGATGTAAGGATCATGAATTTATCTTATGTGGTTTGAGAGTTGTGAATTTTTGAAGTAGGGTGTGACAATTTGTGTCACACCAATGATGTCTAACTTCATGATTTTTGTATCCATGCTTCTTGACCTCCAAATGAATTGAGTTTTTGCATGATTGAGCTCTTATATGTCTTGTTGGCATGTGATTTTTTGTGGAATTATTTGAGGCATTTCCTAATTGTTTGAGATTTTCTCCCCTGTTTGACCAAAATGTTGACCTCATGTGATGCATGTTGCCATTTCATTTGTGAAATTCTCATACTTTATTAGATGGACATGAAATTTTACATGAGATAACTAGACATCCTCATATTTTCCATGGTTTTAGTCCCATTCATTTATCATACACCATCTCTGATTTATGATTTTTCTAAGTTGATGCATGTTTGGTTGACTTCTTTGAGCATGTTCAAAATTGCTTTGACTTTCTGATTTTCATTGACTGCCTTCCACTTGTCCAAATGAGATGAAATTTGACATGCTTACCATGATATCTGTTAGGATTGATCATGATTTATTTGGTGATTTTTGGAAATGTTTGAGTTGACTTTTGATGCAAGTCTTTCTGTTGACTCCTATGAGCTCTCATTTGCCATGCTTTGACTTCTTTTGCTTATGAAATGATGATGATGCACGATATGAACATGAACCCAATTGGGATTGTTTCTTGATTGATTAAACATGATTTGGAATGCTTGCCCTTTGCTGTTTTGACTTTTTCATTCTCTTTTGACCCTAGGCTTGCCCTAGTGGTCCTGTTACTCACTCTTGAGCTTGTGTTTTCAGGTTGACCAACAAATGACCAATGAGGCCAATTCTTTTGATATGAGTTTGCTTGAATATCTTTGTCTAACTTGTTTGTTTTGTAGGTGGCTTGGCTCTCAAGCCTTAAGCCTTGTGCCTTGCACATTCATTTGCTTCTGACTAACTGTTAATGTCTGTTTCCTTTTGCTTTGATTTGAGTTGCATACTAACATCTGCTTGACTATTTCAGGTGCTTTTAGTTGCTTAGTTCCTTGTGAACTTTTTGCTTTGCTTTGCTTGTATAAGCAATTTGCATTGAGGTATATCCCTTAATCTTCATGTAGTCTGGAAGACCTGGCCTGTTACTTGGCCAGGCAACTGTCTGAAGTCCTCCTTAAGAGGCAATGTTTGTGTATGTTTAATTTGTCCTTGTACAGAGTCAAAGACCTCCTAAGTGAAGAGGCAATTGGCAGAACCCAAGGGATATGCAACCTATCCCCTGCTATTCTGTGTGTCATCTGCTTTGCTCACACCACTGTGTTGATGCATTGCGGATACAAACCCAAGATCTTGTACAATTGTACAGTTGAGTCAGTATCAAATGTGTAGAAGGGTTCCCACTTTCTGAACCCACACATTCTTGTCAAATGCTCTCCCTGGCCAGGGATAAGAGCAATGAGGCACACCCCTCATCTCCTTTCATCTGCTTCACCTTAGCCCCTCAATGGCAAGGTTAAGAGCGACATCTACCCAGTTCCAGAGGTTTGTTTGTTGAGGTTGATATGACCCCTCGACTAAAACCTAGCCTTGTTTGAGCCCCTTGCTTGTATATAGTGTGTGCTACCTGTGCTTGTATGTTTGTTTGACTTGCTTCCTGTGCAAGTTAGGGCTAGTTTAGACTTGCTTCCTGTGCGAGTTAGGTTTTGCTTGGCTTGCTTCCTGTGCAAGTTAAGTGTAGGTGTGGCTTGCTTCCTGTGCAAGTCACGATTAGGATAGGCTTGCTTCCTGTGCAAGTTAGCTAGAAACCTTAACTTAGGGACAACTTTGCATGACAACATCTAGGCTCGAGTCGTAGTCTCCCTAGTGTTGTGTCTCCCTCTGTTACCTGGTTAGGCTAGTCCTTTTTTCCCTCTGTAGGGGAACTACGTCGCCCTGATCCTCATACTAGATGAGGTACGTAGGCAGGAGATGAGCTGATCTCTCCGGGCGCCTGTGTCTTTGTTTTGTCTGTTGTGTGCTTGGAAGCTGATGTAAGTCCATCGAGTGGCAGTTGGGTTCTAGTGTGAGTTTGTCTAGTTCGGATGCTGATGTAAGCCCAGTGATTGGCAGTCAGGCTCCACGTTTACCTCTTTGTGTGTGTTTTGGTTCGGATGCTGATGTAAGTCCAGTGATTGGCATTCAGGCTCCACGTTTGCCTTTGCCAGTGTTTGTTTGTGTGCGTGTCAGCTGAGCTACGAATGCTCTGATTCTCCTTCGTCCAAAGGAGATACGTATGCATAGGATGCGATATCCTAGCGAGCATGTGTCGTTTCCCCAGTCCGAACTACTTTGACTCTGATGTCTATGCCTGATAGACTAAGTAGGCCCAGGATGCGATATCCTGCCGAGTCAGTTTCAGTTTTGTTTTCTTGTGTCTCTTTCAGCCAGTGTGTGTGTGTGAGCAGTGTTTTAGCAACCATTTTCCTTTCTATTGTGCGTGGATCCCGTCGAGTACGACGGATGCGTAGGGGTGCTAATACCTTCCCTTCGCATAACCGACTCCCGATCCCATTCTCTTTGGTCGCGAGACCATGTTCTTTCCAGGTTTACTCTGAGCGTTTCCTTTCCCTCTTTTGGGATAAATAACGCACGGTGGCGGCTCTGTTGTTCTTGTTTCCCGCCGGTTTTTCGCGTGATGCGACACAACTGAAACAATCCTGCAGCATATGTCTTCCATATATGCTCCAGCAGGTACAACCAATATCAGAAACCTTGTCTTTGTATGTGGCCTTCTGAAACAATCCTGCTTGCATATCTTCTTTAACTCTAGCAGGTACATAGGATATCTCATGTTAAGACATCACACAAGACATCTTGTGAACACTCTTTGTTTTACCAAAATTGCTGCAAACTCTTAGAATCAACATGTATGAAGTTTCACCATGAATTGCATAATTGTGCCTAAAACTTCATCTCTTCGAAAATGCCAATTAGAAAATCCAAACATGAGCATATGAGTAATGTTTGGAAAGGTCTTGATAAAAGTAACAACTGTTATGTTGAACAAAATTTCAATTGGGCCTTGAAAATTAGTGAATTTTGAGTTTAAAGCATAAGGTGCAAAACATGCATTAGTGAAGTTTCCAAATTTAGCCAATGTTCAAGCCTTTCTGTTTTGATGATGCAAGCTTCAAATGAAAACACTTCCAACATAAAAGTTGTATATCTTTTCAAAACAATCAAAATGGATATAAATTTTGCATCATTTGGATTTTTTATGAAGAAGTTATGGGCACTTGAAGTTGGACTTTTTTGCCTTTCAATGCATTTGGTCCAAAGTGACCTATAATGTTTTGCATTATCACATGTATTTCCTTTGATATTATGAAATTTTGTTCAACATAACATTTGAAGTAGACATCGTAAGATTTCCAATGCATTTGATCCCACCTCAAAATCATAAAACATGAATGAGTTATGTCTTTGGGAAGTTGACCTAAAATTAGGGTTTCAGTCAAAATGACCTATAATGTCTTGGAATGGGAGATGACCTTCCAAGCTTCAAATCAATTTTTGATGAACATGAAAGTTGTTTATATTGTCCTTAAGAACATTTTTTCTCTTGGGATCATCTCCATTTGACCAACACACAAGAAGTTAGGTCTCAGTGTATTTCAAAATAGTCAGATGAATTAACTGATCAACTTCTCAAATCCACAACTCATATCTTGATGAATTGATGATTGAGGACACTCAAATAAGTTCAAATATGCATGAAATGATGAATTAAAGGACTTCCCTTGATTGTATTTGACCATGGGTTGAGGTTGCTTCATAAGCAAGGCATTGTAGGTGATCTGATGAACTTAGGGTTTCCTTGAGGAACAAACCTCAAACCCTTTGACTTGCTTTGATCAAAATGATGAATTGAGATACTAGGGAGGTATATTTGATGGGTGAGAGCTTTGGGAACCATTACCATGCTTGCTTTCATCTTCTCTTGGCCATATCTTTGCACAAAGGATCTCCTAGAAGCTTTTGACCTTGTGATTGCTCAAGCTACAAACAAAAGATGTTAATGACATATTTTTGTGCTTTTGGTTAGGAAATAAAGATGAGAAAAGCACTAATATACAATTCAAGCATGCTTGGTGATCTCAAACCACTCACAAGAGGTCCCACCTGTAACACCCCGATAAAAATAAGCTAATTATTTAATTTAAGTTAATATTATATTTATTAATTTAATTAAATAATTGGAATTATTGGATTATTATTATTATTATTATTGGAATAATAATTATTGGAAAATATATAAGTTGGAAATAAGGAAAAAGAGTTCCATTTTGGTAAAAAGAGTTTTCACGTGAAAACAGAGAAGCGGCTCAAAAAGAGGAAAAGGGCAAAGAGACAGAGCAAGAGGAAGAAGGTCGGAGAAGAGAAAAGCTTGAAGCTTAAAGATTCGCCGGATTAACTCAGGTAAGGGGGGTTTATCGTCGTTTAATGGGTATTATGGGTTAACATGTAATGGGTAGTGATGAACCGTTGAATTGACCCTAATTGGGATGATGAGTGCTGAAAAATTGTGATGAATAAACTGTGCTAAAGTCGTAATTGAATCTGTAATTGGATGGGTAGTGATTTTCCGAACGTATAGCTTTTTACGGAATCGGAATCGGAGGTCCGGAAGTCCTCCAACGACGGAAAATGCGGAGAATTCTGCATTCTGCTTCGTGTTAGCGCAGGAACAGCTTTCTGTCTTGCGTTAACCGGTTAACCCAGGGTGTTAACCGGTTAACACTGTTATGAATTGTGAAAAATTGCTGTTTTGTCTGCGTTAACCGGTTAACCCAGGGCGTTAACCGGTTAACACTGTTCTGAGTTGTGAAAATATTGCTGTTCTGTCTGCGTTAACCGGTTAACCCAGGGCGTTAACCGGTTAACACTGTTAAAATTGGCCAGGAAGCGTGTTCTGTCCTGCGTTAACCGGTTAACCCAGGGCGTTAACCGGTTAACACTGTTGGAAATTGGAAAAAATTGATATTTTAATGTTGTGAACATAATTGGTGATTGGCCTATATCGGTGTGTGATATAGTAGGGATTAGTTCCCGTTGTTTTGAGTAGGATAGGTATTAGTAGAGTGTGCTAATACTGTGATTGAATTATTTGGCATGACATGATATGATTATGTGATAAATATGCTGATGATGTGTGAAAATATGCATAATGTTGTGAATGTATATATTATGTATGTAATTGTGGATTGACTGTTTTATGGCTTAGAGTGTGAGCATATGTCCATTGTGGATTGTTGTTGATGATGTTGCATTGCTAGGTGAATTAGCATGCATATTGTGGCCTTTATGGTGGTAGCTAATTCCCATGGTGAGGAATTAGTGAGTAAATCATTGTGGATTGTTGTTGATGTTTGCATGCTAGGTGATTAGCGTGCATAGCATAGCCCTTGGGGTGGTAGCTAATTCCCATGGTGAGGAATTAGTGAGTGAGTCACTAGGTCTCAAATGAGTGGGACTAGTGGGCTTGGTAGCCGTATCTGGATTTGATCGGTGAGGTTGAACTATATGTTCACGAATAGTCGGTACCGCATGCATGGAGTCTCATTGCATAATGTATGTATGGCGTATAATATGAATGGATGTATTCCAATATTATACGTGTGTTTGTGTTGGCATTGAGTATGAGTATGAATTGTGTTGGTATTGAGTATGATATTTGAGTTGATGTGCCGTTACTGAATGTGTGGTATGATTAGGGTGATTAATGCGTTATTTACTTAGCATTACATGATATTTTATAATGCTTTTTATATCGATTGAGGAACTCACCCTTACAACTATTTTTCAGGTAACGAGCAGTGATTGAGTAGAAGCTAGTGCTTGGATTCTAGTGTAGTCTCCTTAGTGGGTCATGCTCTGATAGATGTAACATCGGGACGGGATGTTTTACCTTGTTGAATAATTTTACATGTAATGTGTTACATGTTTTGCATGATTGATTTGATTTCTATCCGCTGCGTATTGTGCAAATGCTTTATGTTTGGAATTAATAAAAGAGCATGACAGTTATCATGGTGAATGGTGTGAAATGATTGTGTGACACCCTTAATTGCATATTTACTCTGATTGATATATTGTTATTTTAATTAAATATTTGGGGTATTTTAGAAGGGTGTTACATTAGTGGTATCAGAGCATGGTCGGTCGAGTCGAGTCATAATTATTCTGTTTTCCCTGTACGGATAGGTGTTGTGTAACCCTATCAGTACTTATTGTTTTATCTTGTTGGATTAACTCAGAATAGAGATGGCTGGAAGAGGTAGAGATGATGCTGCGATTGCTGAGGCTCTGGGTATGCTAGCTGGAGTACTTGGAGGGAATCCGAATGTTGTGGGAATGGGAGCTGCTCGTCAACTGAGTGAGTTCCAGAAGAACAATCCTCCAATGTTCAAGGGAGCATACGATCCAGATGGTGCTCAGAAGTGGTTAAAGGAGATCGAGAGGATCTTCCGAGTGACTGAGTGTGCCGATAATCAGAAGGTCAGATTCGGTACGCATATGCTGTCAGAGGAAGCAGATGATTGGTGGGTTGCTACCCGCACTGAGTTGGAATCTGCTGGGAATGCTGAGATCACTTGGGCTGTGTTCAGAGAGAGATTCCTGAGGAAGTATTTTCCAGAGGATGTTAGAGGAAAGAAAGAGATAGAGTTCTTGGAATTGAAGCAGGGCAACCGGTCTGTTACTGAGTATGCTGCTAAGTTCACAGAGTTGTCGAAGTATTACACTCCCTATAACGAGGCTACTGGGGAATTTTCAAAATGTGTGAAGTTTGAGAACGGGTTACGTCCCGAGATCAAGCAGGCTATTGGGTATCAGCGGATTAGAGTGTTTTCTGATTTGGTTGACTGTTGCAGGATTTTTGAACAAGATACCAAGGCTAGAGCGGAGAGCTATCAGCAGAGGGTTGATAGGAAAGGCAAGAATCAGAATGATCGTGGGAAACCGTATGCAGCTGGCAAAGGTTTCCAGAGACAGAGTGGGATGAAGAGGCCTAGTGGGGGAGACTCCAGTGCCCCTGCTAAGTGTTTCAGATGTGGTCAGGCTGGACATCGTATCCATGAGTGTACCAGTAATGAGAAGAAGTGTTTTAAGTGTGGAAAAGGTGGGCACTTGGCTGCAGAGTGCCGGTCGAAGACTGTGACTTGTTTCAACTGTGGAGAAGTGGGTCATATCAGTCCACAGTGTCCTAAGCCGAAGAGAGAGAACCAGTCGGGAGGCAAGGTCTTTGCTTTATCGGGCTCTGAGACTTTTGCAGATGATCGTTTGATCCGAGGTACGTGTTATATTAATGGCTTTCCTCTTGTAGCTATTATTGACACAGGTGCGACTCATTCCTTTATATCTTTGGATTGTGCTGTGAAACTTAAGTTAGAGATATCTGAGATGCATGGAAGTATGGTGATTGATACTCCTGCGAAGGGTTCAGTGACTACTACTTTAGTTTGTTTAAATTGTCCTTTGAGTATTTTTGGTAGAGACTTTGGGATGGACCTAGTGTGTCTTCGACTAGTGCAGGTTGACGTTATTCTGGGTATGAACTGGTTGGTGTTTAACCGAGTCTATATCAATTGTTTTGATAAGACTGTGATCTTTCCTGAGATTGAGGAAGGAAAGAGTTGGTTTCTATCAGCGAGGCAGGTGAATGAGGCAGTAGCAGATGGGGCAGAATTGTTTATGCTGTTAGCGACTTTGGAGGCTAAAGATAAACTGGTGATTTGCGATCTAGCTGTGGTGTGTGACTTTCCTGATGTGTTTCCGGAAGAAGTGAATGAATTACCGCCAGAGCGTGAAGTTGAGTTCTCGATTGATTTGGTACCTGGTACTAGGCCGGTGTCAATGGCTCCGTACCGTATGTCTGCTGTTGAGTTAACTGAATTGAAGAGTCAGTTGGAAGATCTGTTGGATAAGAAATTTATTCGTCCGAGTGTGTCACCGTGGGGTGCACCAGTGTTATTGGTTAAGAAGAAAGAAGGTACTATGAGGTTGTGTGTGGACTACAGGCAACTGAATAAAGTGACGATCAAGAATCGGTATCCTTTGCCGAGGATTGATGATTTGATGGATCAGTTGGTTGGTGCTAGTGTGTTCAGCAAAATAGATTTGAGGTCGGGATATCATCAGATACGTGTGAAAACTGAGGATATTCAGAAGACTGCTTTCAGAACAAGGTATGGACATTATGAGTATTCTGTAATGCCTTTTGGTGTGACTAATGCGCCTGGAGTATTTATGGAGTATATGAATAGGATTTTCCATCCGTACCTAGATCAGTTTGTTGTGGTGTTTATTGACGATATTTTGGTGTATTCGAAATCGGAAGAAGAGCATGCTGAGCATTTGAGAATGGTTTTAGAAGTTCTACGAGAAAAGAAGTTATTTGCTAAACTGTCTAAGTGTGAATTTTGGTTAGAAGAGGTTAGTTTTCTTGGTCATGTGATTTCAAGAGGTGGTATTGCTGTTGATCCTTCTAAGATAGAAGCGGTATCTAAGTGGGAAGCTCCGAAGTCAGTTTCTGAGATAAGGAGTTTTCTTGGACTTGCAGGATATTATAGGAAGTTCATTGAGGGATTTTCTAAGTTGGCGTTACCGTTGACGATGTTGACTAGGAAGGGGCAAGCGTTTGTTTGGGACTCAAAATGTGAAGAAGGTTTCCAAGAGTTAAAGAGAAGGTTGACTACTGCTCCTATTCTGATATTACCGAGTTCGTCGGAATCATTTGAGGTTTACTATGATGCTTCATTGTTGGGTTTGGGTGGTGTGTTGATGCAGAATAAGCAGGTTATAGCTTATGCTTCGAGACAACTGAGGGTTCATGAGAGGAACTATCCGACACACGATTTAGAGTTGGCAGCTGTGGTATTTGTTCTGAAGTTATGGAGACATTACTTGTACGGGTCAAGATTTGAGGTTTTCAGTGACCATAAAAGTTTAAAGTATTTGTTTGATCAGAAAGAGCTGAATATGAGACAGAGGAGATGGTTAGAGTTTCTGAAGGATTATGACTTTGGTTTGAATTACCATCCGGGTAAAGCAAACGTAGTGGCTGATGCATTGAGTCGGAAATCATTGCATATGTCTATGTTAATGGTTAGAGAATTGGATTTAATTGAGCAGTTTAGAGACTTGAGTTTGGTGTGTGAGAGTACTCACAATAGTGTTAAATTGGGAATGTTGAAGTTAACGAGTAGTATTCTGGATGAGATTAGAGAGAGTCAGAAATCCGATGTACTTTTGGTTGATAAGTTGACTCTAGTGAATCAAGGTCAAGGTGGTGAATTCAGAGTTGATGAGAATGGTGTTTTGAAATTTGGTAATCGGGTGTGTATTCCGGATGTTACCGAGCTTAAGAAGAGTATTCTTGAGGAAGGATATCGTAGTGGCCTGAGTATTCATCCTGGGGATACGAAGATGTATCATGATTTGAAAAAGTTATTCTGGTGGCCGGGAATGAAAAGAGAAATTGCGAGTTTTGTTTATTCTTGTTTGACTTGTCAGAAGTCAAAGATTGAGCATCAGAAGCCGTCTGGGCTAATGCAACCGTTGGCTATTCCAGAGTGGAAGTGGGATAGTATCAGTATGGATTTTGTTTCTGGTTTACCGAGAACGATTAAGAATTTTGAAGCTATTTGGGTGATTGTAGATAGATTGACGAAATCGGCTCATTTCATTCCGATCAGAATGGATTATCCGTTAGAGAGATTAGTCGAGTTGTATATTGAGAAGATTGTAAGTTTGCATGGTATTCCGTCGAGTATTGTTTCGGACAGAGATCCTAGATTTACATCGAAGTTTTGGGAAGGTTTGCAGAAGGCTTTGGGAACTAAGCTGAGATTGAGTTCTGCATATCATCCGCAGACTGATGGTCAGACTGAGAGGACGATTCAGTCACTAGAGGATCTTTTGAGAGCTTGTGTTTTGGAAAAGGGAGGTACTTGGGATTGTTACTTACCTTTGATTGAGTTTACCTACAATAATAGTTTTCATTCAAGCATTGGTATGGCACCGTTTGAAGCTTTGTATGGTAGGAGATGTCAGACACCTTTATGTTGGTATGAGTCCGGTGAGAGTGCTGTGGTTGGACCGGAGATTGTTCAACAGACTACGGAAAAGATTAAGATGATTCAGGAGAAGATGAGAATTGCTCAGAGTCGTCAGAAGAGTTATCACGACAAGAGGAGGAAGGCACTTGAGTTCCAAGAGGGAGATCATGTGTTTCTTCGTGTTACTCCGATAACTGGGGTTGGTCGAGCTTTGAAGTCGAAGAAGTTGACACCTCGATTTATTGGTCCTTATCAGATTTTGGAGAGGATAGGGGAGGTAGCCTATCGTATCGCTTTACCGCCGTCACTTGCGAATTTGCATGAGGTTTTTCATGTGTCTCAGTTGAGGAGGTACATTCCTGATCCGTCGCATGTAGTCCAAATAGATGATGTGCAGGTGAGAGATAACCTGACTGTTGAAACATCACCTATGAGGATCGAGGATCGAGAGTTGAAGCAGTTGCGGGGTAAAGAGATTGCTTTGGTAAAGGTAGCTTGGGGAGGACCAGCAGGTGGCAATGTGACTTGGGAACTTGAGAGTCAGATGAAGGAGTCCTATCCAGAGTTATTCGCTTGAGGTATGTTTTCGAGGACGAAAACTCTTTTAGTGGGGGAGAGTTGTAACACCCCGATAAAAATAAGCTAATTATTTAATTTAAGTTAATATTATATTTATTAATTTAATTAAATAATTGGAATTATTGGATTATTATTATTATTATTATTATTGGAATAATAATTATTGGAAAATATATAAGTTGGAAATAAGGAAAAAGAGTTCCATTTTGGTAAAAAGAGTTTTCACGTGAAAACAGAGAAGCGGCTCAAAAAGAGGAAAAGGGCAAAGAGACAGAGCAAGAGGAAGAAGGTCGGAGAAGAGAAAAGCTTGAAGCTTAAAGATTCGCCGGATTAACTCAGGTAAGGGGGGTTTATCGTCGTTTAATGGGTATTATGGGTTAACATGTAATGGGTAGTGATGAACCGTTGAATTGACCCTAATTGGGATGATGAGTGCTGAAAAATTGTGATGAATAAACTGTGCTAAAGTCGTAATTGAATCTGTAATTGGATGGGTAGTTATTTTCCGAACGTATAGCTTTTTACGGAATCGGAATCGGAGGTCCGGAAGTCCTCCAACGGCGGAAAATGCGGAGAATTCTGCATTCTGCTTCGTGTTAGCGCAGGAACAGCTTTCTGTCTTGCGTTAACCGGTTAACCCAGGGTGTTAACCGGTTAACACTGTTATGAATTGTGAAAAATTGCTGTTTTGTCTGCGTTAACCGGTTAACCCAGGGCGTTAACCGGTTAACACTGTTCTGAGTTGTGAAAATATTGCTGTTCTGTCTGCGTTAACCGGTTAACCCAGGGCGTTAACCGGTTAACACTGTTAAAATTGGCCAGGAAGCGTGTTCTGTCCTGCGTTAACCGGTTAACCCAGGGCGTTAACCGGTTAACACTGTTGGAAATTGGAAAAAATTGATATTTTAATGTTGTGAACATAATTGGTGATTGGCCTATATCGGTGTGTGATATAGTAGGGATTAGTTCCCGTTGTTTTGAGTAGGATAGGTATTAGTAGAGTGTGCTAATACTGTGATTGAATTATTTGGCATGACATGATATGATTATGTGATAAATATGCTGATGATGTGTGAAAATATGCATAATGTTGTGAATGTATATATTATGTATGTAATTGTGGATTGACTGTTTTATGGCTTAGAGTGTGAGCATATGTCCATTGTGGATTGTTGTTGATGATGTTGCATTGCTAGGTGAATTAGCATGCATATTGTGGCCTTTATGGTGGTAGCTAATTCCCATGGTGAGGAATTAGTGAGTAAATCATTGTGGATTGTTGTTGATGTTTGCATGCTAGGTGATTAGCGTGCATAGCATAGCCCTTGGGGTGGTAGCTAATTCCCATGGTGAGGAATTAGTGAGTGAGTCACTAGGTCTCAAATGAGTGGGACTAGTGGGCTTGGTAGCCGTATCTGGATTTGATCGGTGAGGTTGAACTATATGTTCACGAATAGTCGGTACCGCATGCATGGAGTCTCATTGCATAATGTATGTATGGCGTATAATATGAATGGATGTATTCCAATATTATACGTGTGTTTGTGTTGGCATTGAGTATGAGTATGAATTGTGTTGGTATTGAGTATGATATTTGAGTTGATGTGCCGTTACTGAATGTGTGGTATGATTAGGGTGATTAATGCGTTATTTACTTAGCATTACATGATATTTTATAATGCTTTTTATATCGATTGAGGAACTCACCCTTACAACTATTTTTCAGGTAACGAGCAGTGATTGAGTAGAAGCTAGTGCTTGGATTCTAGTGTAGTCTCCTTAGTGGGTCATGCTCTGATAGATGTAACATCGGGACGGGATGTTTTACCTTGTTGAATAATTTTACATGTAATGTGTTACATGTTTTGCATGATTGATTTGATTTCTATCCGCTGCGTATTGTGCAAATGCTTTATGTTTGGAATTAATAAAAGAGCATGACAGTTATCATGGTGAATGGTGTGAAATGATTGTGTGACACCCTTAATTGCATATTTACTCTGATTGATATATTGTTATTTTAATTAAATATTTGGGGTATTTTAGAAGGGTGTTACACCACCCAAAGGCAAAGGGAACCAAGATGCTTATGATCCTTGAGGCTTTGCAAATGCAATGTTATGATGCCATGAGGGATCTTAGGGTCAAAATTGGGGTCTTACACGGTCCACTTCAATTAAAACCACAAAAGGACAAAAACGAAACGGATGGGTGGGATTACAAGTTGGCCGCGTGATCCAAAGGCTCTGGGAGCGAAACGTATGGCTTCCATTCAAACGTACAAAAACAAAACCTACAGCCATGCAAAATGCAGAAAAAACGCGACAAGAACGGTGGTATCTCGCTCATCTTCCACAACGAATTGCTCTCGCTACAGTGCTCCAAATGGCATGGTATAAAAAGCAAAGTTCTAGTGTGGAACGAGTAGATCACAATGGTGTCTTGTTTCATGAAAAATAATGGCCTT
This sequence comes from Lathyrus oleraceus, assembly GCF_024323335.1. Classification (NCBI taxonomy): domain Eukaryota; kingdom Viridiplantae; phylum Streptophyta; class Magnoliopsida; order Fabales; family Fabaceae; genus Lathyrus; species Lathyrus oleraceus. The sequence goes on along the minus strand of NC_066582.1, from coordinate 246,714,770 downwards.
AGCATAGAGAAATATGGACAGCAACGCACTTTCATGAACACGGATACGACAAAAATTTCACAACACAAACTCAAACTCAATCACAATGCCTCATGCTGAGGGCTTCATAGACAAACATGGCATATTATTTACATGGAAAATAAGCATGAAACCATCATGGCATAATGGAAAAATAATCATGAAGTAAGCATGGTGCACATGAAAAAAGTAATGAACAAGCATGATATTCATGGCCATGGAAGCTTGGGATAAGGAGGTTACCTAGTGGAGAACAGTCCACTGCTTCTTGGTAGTGGAGAAGATAGAAGAGGAAGATGCTCTTGGTGCTTTGAAATTTCAAGAACTTGTGAAAATGGAAGGGAATGCAACTTGGTCTTTTTCCTCTTGCCTTGCCTAGCTCGAAATACAGCAGCCTCCACTTCAGATTAGGGTTTAGAAGCTTTAAATATGTAGGGTTAAAGTGCTCTTAATGGGCTTGCAATGCTTGGTTTTGTTTATGTGCAATATGATACAAAAGGTGAGGTGGTGAAAGCAAGTTCTAAATGTGGCAAAACTTAAGTGAGTGAACATAAAAGTGCATGACCAAATGAGGTAAAAAGTGTGTTGGTTGGTTTTGTGGTCTGACTTGGTTTTCTTGTGCAGCACAAAAACAGTCCAACAGGGTGACTTTGAGGCTTTGTATCTTGATGAATACATGTCCAAATGGCAAGGCAATGCAAACAGTAGAAAAAGGGCATGGAACTTAACATTTTTCATGTTGAACACAAATTGAAATGGTGAGTGGAAAGAGGTGAAAAATGGCCATAAAGTGCAGGTCTCACAACTGCAGAATGGTTAGGCCAGTTTGGCCTAAATGCTGCCTAAAAATTCAGTCCATGAGGCCAACTTTAGATGAGTGTATCTTCCAAACCAATGATCCAAATGAGATTATTCCAAAAGGATGTGAAAGAGGACATGGCAAGGTGCAATTATTATGAAGAAAGTGTTTTCAAAAGATGCCTTGAAGTACAAGAAAACTGGCCCATAAGTCTTGACAAATTTTGCAAATTTTGGACTTAGAAAATTTTCTAGGTGTCCTAAAATAATGTCTCACTTTGACCAAGCATAACTTTCTCAATTTTAATCTAAATGAAACAAACTTTATATATCTAGAAATATTGGAACAAGAGGAACAACTTTCATGTTGGAGAAATTTTCAAATGGAGCTTGCATCTTGATGGAAAATAGGCTTAAAGTGGGTGCAACAACCATGAAAACTTGCCTTAAATGGAAAGTCAACTATTTCCAAATTTAGTAACTTTTCCAACTCCTGATTAAATGATGAATCCATGATCCAACCTTGATCAAATTTCACATGTAGGCTCCCTTAGGCATGAATTTTGAGATTCCACTTTCAAAATGTCAGGAGTTGACTTTTCTGGCCCCACAGTTGACTTTTCCCAAACTATCTGATTCTCGATTCCATTGATCAATTGAAGCACCTCTGGCTCAAATAAAGAGCTAATTTTTTGTATGTAGACCCTTGTGGACATATGGAGGGCCATGGAAAAGAGTTTCACCCAAGGAATCAGAAATAAACCGATTTTATACCAAACCCTAGTTTAGGGCAAAAATGACTAGGAACTAATTGCATTGATTGCCAATGGATCTTTGTAAGATAATTGTGGATCTTCTTAGGCCAAGATGCCTCTATAATCATGACATGAATGAGCCCCCTTTACTTCCAACCAAACATTGCCTATTGCAGATAGCCATGAAACCCTGATTTCTGATTAAGTGCAGATGCACACTCTGAGAGTTCTGAATCTTCCACTGATGAACTGTAGACCACCATAAGATACCTGGACCACCTTGAGACCCTTGAGACTTGTATACATAGAAAATGAAGTCCAATTCTCAGTTTTGCTTTGTGTGGGCCCCTTCTGTTAAGGAGTGATCAATCAAACCATGATTTCCCAAGTCACTAATGCAATATGCAATGAGTATGACCTAGTATGATGCTAATGAAATGTAAGACACAATCCCATGCTTTCATGAAAAATGAAGGGTAAATTTTGGGGTATTACACGGGGTGGTTGATTTCTTCTAATTTGAGGCGTCTTTTTCCTCCCAACGGAAACTGCATTAGCTTCATTGTCCTTCTTCTTGCTAAAACTGTTGTCATACCTATTGTTGGATGACACCTCCTCTCTAGATAACCGTCCCTCTCGGACACCTTCTTCGAGCCTCATCCCCATGTTTACCATTTCGGTAAAATCACTGGGGGCACTAGCAATCATCCTCTCATAATAAAATGAGCTCAGGGTCTTTAGAAAAATCTTGGACATCTCCTTTTCCTCTAAAGGAGTGGTAATCTGATCAGCAAGTTCTCTCCACCTCTGCGCATACTCCTTGAATGTCTCTTTGTCTTTCTGAGACAATGATCTCAACTGATCTCTATCGGGAGCCTTACCAACATTATATTTATACTGTTTCACAAATGCTTCTCCTAAATCGTTGAACGTGCGAATGCTCGCACTATCCAACCCCATGTGCCACCTTAGAGCGGCACCGGTCACACTATCTTGAAAATAATGGATCAACAGCTGATCATTATCCATTTGAGTAGACATCTTTCTGGCGTACATCACCAAATGACCGAGTCGACATGTATTCCCCTTGTATTTTTCAAAGTCAGGCACTTTGAATTTCAGTGGAATCTTCACATTTGGAACCAAACACAGTTCCGCAACACTCTTCCCGAATAATTCTTTACCCCTCAGAGTTTTCAACTACCTACGTACCTCAAGAAATTGATCTTTCATCTCATCCATCTTCTCATACACATCCGGGTCCTCAGACGGCTCAGAATGATAGATGGTGTCTTCTACACGAGGCAGGGTGTGCACGACAGGGGACAACACATACATGACCGAGCTAGATGCCGACATGGAAGCCAATGTAGGCGCAAAACCTTCGGGTACAAAGTTTGGCGGCATTCCCCACGGGAATTTGGCAAGCATGTTAGGTGCAAAGTGAGAAGCAGTTGCGGGAATGGTAGAGCTAGCCACCTCTAAAATAACGGTCCTCTGAGGAGGAGGAGTTGCAGGCGTTGGAGAAGACTGGCTCTGAGGAGCTAACACTGACTCCATCATGGAAGTCAGGCGGGCAATCTCCTCTTTCAAGTCTTTATTCTCTTGCTCAAGATGTTCCATGATTCTGGAGTGATTGACGCGAGTATTGTATCGATGAGTCAGCTTGGCTGAAGCACAGAAGAAACACCACTGAGACATCTGGCGAAAGAGAGATCTGCTTACACAAATGATGCATGAAATGCAATGTTTGATTGTTTTTATTTTCAAGGAACTTACTATATTATTTGCAAATATATATATATATATATATATATATATATATATATATATATATATATATATATATATATATATATATATATATATATATATATATATATATATATATATATATATATATATATATATATATATATATATATATATATATATATTCAACAATAATTGTAACAGCGATGTTAGTCATCCTAAGGATCCCTAACAACGATGTTAGAAGACCTAGCTTCAAGCGCGTACTTCCTACGAATGCGTCGGATCTCGGTCTCGAAAGAAGCCTTCATCTGAGTCTTCTCGAGGACAAGCTGATCAACAATCTTCTTCCAAGCAACGGAAGGCTGAGGCATACTAGAGGAAGATAAAACCTCTGACTCTCTCTGTCTCTTTGTCACTCAATCTTCAAGTAGCTCAATAAGTGCATCTTTTTCCTTAGACTCAAGCTGCAACTCCTCATGCTTTTGGCTAAAAGCATGGAAACGCTTTTCCCACATATCCTTCTCTTGTTTCATCTTGGCGAGCGCGTCTTCCAACTCCTTTGCAACTTGGTTAGGGAGAGTTAATGGCTCAACCACAACCATAGACATATGACTCTCACAAGGATAATGCATCTTCAACTCCAAAGCTCTCCTCTTCACCCAAAGAGTGTAGGCTTCCAAAGCTACACAATTGCGCGGACCGAGCTCGGATCTTCCGTTCCTATGCACATTATGCCAAGCATGCTCAATCTTCTTCTTCAAATGTTGGGGATCTTTACCCTCTTGATAGAAAATACTTTCTAACAAAGTGTTATTAGGTTTGTCTCTCAGGGAGAACCCAAGTTGACGATGAGTTAAAGCAGGGTTATAGTTAATTCCTCCTTGTGTACCAATGAGAGACACATTAGAGAAATCACCACAACTAGCAATAATCTCCAAACTGCTTAAAGATGGATCATACCAAACTATATCATCATTAGTGAGAGACATAAGTCTCTGAGACCACCGTAGACATTGTTTGTTCTCCACAAAAGCAGGTGTCTGAGGCAAGTGAGAAATAAACCACTTGTACAAAAGAGGAATGCAACAGACAATAGTTCCACCACCCTTAGAATTCCTTATATGCAAAGAGAAGTACATATCACCCAACAAAGTAGGTACAAGATTCCCAATCAAGAAAATTTTAATGGCGTTAACATCAACAAAACCGTCAATGTTAGGGAACAAGGTTAAACCATAGATGAGTAGCATAAAGATAGCTTCGAAAGCATCCACACTACCGGCCTGAGCAAAGGCAATAGCTTTCTTGATGAGAAATCAGAAGGCAACCCAAATAATCCTCCTTTCTTCACCCAATGAGCCTCTATTTCAGACTTCTTCAAGTGAAAAGCTTCAACAATAAGATGAGATCTGAGAATCTCTTCCAATCCACTAAAAGGCACTTTGTTAGAAACAGGTATTCCCAAAAGATGGGCATACTCCTCCAACGTAGGCACAAGCTGATAATCCGGAAAAGTGAAGCAACGGTAGAGAGGGTCATAGAGCTGCACCAATACACTCAATAGTCCTTCAACCACATCAGCGGACAAGATAGACAAAAGCTTCCCATGACGTTGTTTGAAGTCCAAGGGATCTAATAGAAAAGATGCTAGCTTCCTTAACTCTTTCAAATCGGGACATCTGAAACTGTACTTCTTTGTGTTCCTTCGTCCGCAATCCATGGTCTGAAAATATTTGCAAATAACACCTCAGTTCCTTGAGAGAGAAAATTGGTATGATGAATGTTAGGATGCGCGTGAATGCATGAATGCAACAATCACAAAATAAGGGATCAGACACAAGGCAAATAAATAAAGGTCAAGGGATGAATCAAGTCATTGTCAAGATCAATCATCCATTTTGGTGGATTGTGGTTTACACCTTATCAACACCCAAGTTCCATTGATATTGACAAGACTTGATTGGATCAACCAAGAATCAAGGGTTTGTTGTGAGTCACGAGCATGGAGTCTGGGTAAGAACCATCCCAAAGGAGTGAACTAAGGATAAAAACTTGTAGATCATATTCTAAAAAGTTCCCAGAGTCGTAATTCCATCTATCAGATATTACAGGTTAGGATGACTGAATCATCAACCCATAATATTCTCAAGAGAAACCCGTCTGAGTGTAGTATCACGTAACAACTGTTATCAAGTCTACACTTGAACAGTATCCACACTACGTCCTAAATAGGCCAAAAGGGGTTAAATGTTCTACGGTCCTCAGCTTCTCAGACCCCAACTTAGAGATAGTAATGCCTAACCACAAATACTTGTGTGACATTCCCAAATCCAAAAGGGTATCTATTGAGCAGATGGGTCTCAAGCCAACTTGTTAAGGATTACTCCACACAAGTCGAACATGACTATACCATCCTCCTATCTTAATTGCACTCAAGTTCGGGTTAGAACTTATCTCACCACTCAGAGATCACCAAGCACAACAAGCAGATTATATCATACAAATAAATATACAAACATCAAATATACAGTTATATACACACATAAAAGTAGACTAAACCCACTGGAGACTACTCCCCAGCAGAGTCACCACTTAATTTCTGTAGCGGTAAATTCATGATCATAAGCTATGGATAAGCTAGACATCAAATAAACAAGAGTCGCCACCGCGCTTTTATTGTTTCCAAGGGAAAAGTACGAACAAAACCCAAAAATAAGAAGTTTTCAAATCAAAACTAATAAAATTCCAGAGATTACAGGTAAGGGGGTTGGTTACATAGAGGGAAGGTGTTAGCACCCAAAGTGTCCTAGGTACTCCTAGGGAGCCCTTTTTTGTGTGCATAAGTGTTTTTGTACAAATGATGTTTGCAAACAAATAGAATGTGGGGATGAGAAAATAATTCATTAATTATATTTTTGTGTTTGGCAAGACCTTCGGACTTGTGCCTACGTACTAACATAAAAAATAAGAGATCAAAACCTCGTACTTCGTGGTATCAATTTCAAAGTGGATGCATTGCTTTTAATAAAATTTTAAGTTTGAAAGGCATAAAGGCCTAAAAAAGGTTTGAATGAGTTAGTTATTTTTGGCTTTTGAAATTTTAAGTCAAGTATAGTTAAGTTTATTTACAAGTTTGATTAAGAAAATGAGTTTGAAAATGCAATGGCATAAAGCCAAAGTTTATAATTTGCAAAAGTGGTAAAAGTTTAGAAATCAACAAAACACAAGCAAAGAAGATTTTAAAAAAATGAGGGAGAGACTTTGAAATTAAAGAAGTGGAGAGGAGATGAAGAGATTAATCCTAAGCACAAAATTAAAAGTTAAGAGTTGAAAAGATCTGACCAATGGGTTGCAATCCAATAGACAAGAATTTCATATAGAAACCCAAATTCCCTTGGACTTTTAGAGTCAAGCAACAAACAATGCACAAAATATCAACTTGAAGATCAAGGAATCAAATAAAAATAGCCACATCCAATCTTAGCAACTCCATGATCTTCTTCAAATTTACCCATGTAGCAGATGAATTCCATAATGCATAAATCACAGGTTCAAAATAACAACTTCACAATGATCTTGTTGCAGATGAACTCAAATGGATCTTCAATGATGTATCAAATAAAGTTTCAAATTATAAGCACTTGGTTACATGAAAGTTGGCATTGGCCAAGTCCTTTGCAAAGGGAATGTTGCCTAAATTCTAAGTCCAATTGTCTCAAATCAAACCAACAATCCACACAAGATATTTTTTAGGGGTTTTGTTCTTGTTATGTACATTAATGGTCAAAGACCACACAAACAAACACAACATACACAAACAAAATATATCACAAAATATGGTCCAAGTGGACAAAGTGAAAATGACATTAACATAAACAATTAGAATGGTATGAATAATGGCAAATGAATAAAGCTCAAAACTTAAATTGCATTAAAAGTAAATGACTTGAAATTAAATGTTAGTTGTTAATGAGTTAGAAGTTAGTATTGCTTTTGCTTTTCTTTTGTTTAAGTCATTCTTTGGAGAACACTCAACCCACTTACCACAAGAATAGATCCTTGAACCAAGACATCTTCCAAAGGAAGGAAAAAATGCCAAGTTTCCACACAATACCATGAAAGAGGGGAGATTTACAATCTCACTAACTAGAATGCTATGCCTTTTATGTCAAAATTTAGCGCTATGTTAAGCAATCATAATTGGACTTATGTAGAAGTCACAACTATTTGAGGGCGGGCAATAGAATTTTTGTGTTAATGCATGTTAGAGACATAGTATGATGAACTATGCTCATGAAACATACCACACACAAAAAGAATATGCAAATTGGGGTGGACCTAATCTCATCCATACTTATGTTGATTTTTCAATCAACTAGCCTTAGGATATAGAGATATTATAGGTCATTGACATGAATGCATAAAGAATGGGAATGAGATGAAGAATGGGGGGGGGGGGTGGATCAAACTCAAATTGGACAAAGGAGGACTTTTACCAAGTTAAGTGTTGAAAAGTATATCTTCGGCAAATATTTTTGTATCGTATCCACAGAGATTGGTTGATATTACCGCCGTTCTATAATCCGAATGTTATAAGTTTAGAAAGTAACAGGGTTGTTTTGTTTGGAAAACTATTTTGTGAGTGAATGTTAACAAAAAATATGAAATGGTTTTAGTCAAATATAAAAGCTTGGCAAGATTGGAGTTCACTATTTCAAATGTTTATGATTCCTTATGATAAATAAATAGATTCAAGATTATTGATGATGTTCAAGTATCCTCTCAAAGTCATTTATGTCTAAATGATATCGTGATAATCACTATATTGATCCTTAGACGATCTCTCCACCTAACTATCAATATAGCAATCTTTAATGTTTAATACCAAAGAAGAGTAATGAATAAATCTATCTCTACAACTTATTCACTACTTGAAAATCTGTTTTATGTCTAAACTCAAGTAATCTCTCTCGACAACTACTCAAATCTGGTTTTCAAAGTAGAGCAAAAACAGTATTCAATACATCAACAATCTTTATCAAATATATAAATCAAAATGAATACATAAACAAATGAGAATAGCTACTACCTCCAATCTTGACAAAAGGGAGTTTAGCTCCTCATCACCATTGTTACAAAGCAGAATGTTAAAGAAGAGAAAACTCTGTTTTCTCCCTTACAAAAATCTGAATGTGTGAATGATAATCCAATCTCTTTTCAATACCCTAGCATAATGTATTTGTTTCTAACCACAAAGGTTGACATTTCCCTAATTGGTATTTGTCATCTAAAGCAGAAAAGCAATTCCCAGGCAGACATCCAAATGGCAATCCAGCTGGCCTTCAAAACAGCACTTTTGACCCAAAAATCAGTTTGCTGGATTCGCAGGGTTCGCGGGGCGAACTATGTTCGCGGCTCGAACTGACACTGTCATTCAGTTCGCGGGGCGAACTTTGTTCGCGGGGCGAACTGAAGCTGCCTCAGTTTCCTTACTTTGCAAGCTTCATCCAAAATCTTCTAAATTATGATGCTGCAATCCAAAGCTTTCTCATCCAAAAATTCTACAAAACTAACAAATATGTGAAATAACTATTCAAAACAAAATAAATTAAACCTAATTGCATTTATACAAAATAGTGAGAATAAAAGTGTGTAATTACATCAAAACTTGGTAAAAGGAACCAATAAAATGATATAAAAAGTAGTACCAATTGGTCCCTAACAACTCTCCCCAACTTAGCATTTTGTTTGTCCCTAAACAAAAGTTTCCACCCTTACAACCAAAGCAATGACACAAAAGATTGAAACAAGGATTTACCAAGGACATTCAAATGGTTCAAAAGCGTTTGGCATTTTCTCAATTCACCTATCTCAATTCTAGACAAAACATGAATAAGGGAAATGGTTGAGTGCAAAAATCATTTCAAGGAATTCAAAGCCATATATGTCAAAATTGAATCAAACTTACACACACATCATATTGATGATGAATAACATGAAGGGTTACTTTCACTCATCCAAGCAATTAAATCAACAACAACTCAAATCATGCGGTTATCACAACAAATACCAAATTATGTGAAAAATGTGAATCAAGAGGTCTTTCAAAGGTTGTAATGTGGCTTAGGTTACAAGAAAGGATATGATTAAGAGAATTCAACCAAATTGCCTATCCTAAGGGAGCATTCCCAAATATTCAACCCTACACAATTTCCCTTTCTTTGATCCCTATCTTTTTCTTTTTCTTTTTCTTTTAAAATCCACACAACCATGAGCATTTTCTTTGCTTTTCTTTTTCTAAATTTTTTATTTTTTTTTGCTCTATGGTTTCAAGGGTGATTTCTTTTTCTTGTTTCTTTTCAAATTTTCACCCTTTCATAAGAAACTCACTTTTCCAAGTTTCTAATCACTTCTCATTTTACTCTCCCCAACTTTAGATTCCAAAACCAAATTTATTCAATAATGCTCCCTACTTAGACATAAGCAAAAGGCAAAATTTTGCAAACAACTCGGTTTGAGGTTTCAACTGATACGAAAGAAATTAGGATTCATTTATTCCACAATTTTCAATTAATTTTACAATGATCAATCAAATGAATCCTAAAATAAGCTCAAAGGGGTTTAACTAAGGATTATTCCTCACAAGGTTAGTTGATTCAAACTTTTTGGTCAAGTGGTTTTTCTCACAAATAATGCCTCTATCATTTTCAAAAATTTTACACAAAAATGGATTGATGCATGATTTAGCATGATAAGAATGAGTTAAAATAATGCTCGGTTTCCCGCTTTTTAGTGTATAATGGAAAGCTTCCTCACAAATGGTTAAGTCCTATTTTTATTCAAAGATGACATACATTTCAATGAGTTTATGATATGAAATTTGCACAAACCATCAAACTACTCATGTTAAGTCTAGAAAGCGATAAAGTGTACCTTGAAATGTCGACACTAATTCTTATCATCACCACTCGAAGTGTCCTATGCTTCTTTCTTTGCGATCATTTCTCGGTTGCTTTAAGCTTGACTTAAGAGTAAGAACAATTAAACAAAAAATGTTGGTAAACCAATTTGATTGTAACACACTTAAATCTCAAAAAGTATTCATGCAATTATCAAGCCAAACTCTAAAGTTCAACAAACTCCTCAATCTTCCTTCAACTCATCGCCATGGGTTACACCACCTCCTGCACCCCCCAAAAAAAATGGCTTGCCCTCAAGCCACTTAGCATAATCAACAAAATCCTCTTAGGAAGGGAATGGAGAGGAGAAGTTTTGAAATGTAGAGGTTTGGAAGTGGAGCAACGAGATTGTTGAAAGAATCTCCTAAGTTTGTGAAAATAGGAATGAAACGAAAATGACATAAAACAAAGTTTTTTTTTTTTTTTTTTTTCAGTTCGTGGGGCGAACTTTGTTCGCGGGGCGAACTGAAGGAAATTTCAAAAAAAATTAGTTCTGCCATTCACTGTTCGCGGGGCGAACTTCGTTCGCGGCGCGAACTGAAGCTGTGAATTCAGTTCGCGGGGCGAACTGTGTTCGCGAGGCGAACGGTAAAAAACAGAATCCAATTTTTTCAAAATTTAACACAGCAGAAACTCACACAGCAGGAAAAAAAATGAAAATGTAGACTTACAACGTTGGGTTGCCTCCCAACAAGCGCTTTGTTTAACGTCGTTTAGAGCTCGACGGTCCACTGATTAGCCCGGTTTAAATAGAGACACGACACCCATATCACGATTTACATCGCCACTAAGGTAGACTTTGAGTCTTTTACCATTAACAGTCCAGCTTTCTTGTGACTTTGGATCCTCGATCACAATGGCTCCATAATTGCGCACCTCTTTGACAACGAACGGTCCTGACCATTTTGACTTCAACTTACCAGGGAATAACTTCAACCTTGATTTGAAAAGCAATACCATTTGTCCGACATGAAACTCCTTGTGACGACCCTTTTCATCATGGAATTTCTCTTCAATTGCATCATTTCGGGGAGAATCATGCTTGTCATTTGGATGCTTCATAGCTTCAAAAAGATTAAAGATCACCTCTTCGTCTTGCACTCTCACCTTCATCAGTCCATCATCTACGTCAATCATCATCCGGGCTGTTTTCATAAAAGGTCTTCCAAGAATTAGGGGCACAACACGGTCCTCATCCATCTCTACTATTATGAAGTCTACCGGAAATAAGAATTTGTCCACTTTCACTAACATGTCTTTAGCAATTCCGTATGGTGAGGTGGTGGACTTGTCGGCTAGTTGTAGAGTCATCCTTGTCGATTTGATCTCCACATTTCCCAATCTTTTCACAATGGAGAGGGGGATTAAATTTATACTAGAGCCCAAGTCAATCAAACCATTTCCAACGTATGTGCTTCCAATGGTTACCGGTAGAACAACCCGGCCCGGATCAGACTCCTTCCTTGGGAGAGTCTTTTGGATGATGGCGCTACACCGTGCATCAAGCAATATGGTTTCGTCTTCCACGTGTCTCCTTTTCTTTGTAAGAATGTCCTTCATGAACTTAGCATACCTTGGCATTTGTTCTAATGCATCAGCAAATGGAATGTTGATTTGAAGTTGCTTGAAGATGTCCATGAACCGTGCGTAATGCTTAGCATCATCCTTCTTTGATGGTGCGTGTGGATATGGCAAATGTTGAACTGGAATGACCTTCACTCCTTTGTCTCTTTTTTTCTTCTTTCTTGGTTCGATCTCCTTATTCATTTCCGCTTCACACTGCTGTTCCTCCATCAATTGCTGGTTCTGCTGTTTTTGCGGCGCGAAGCGAGATCGCGGCGCGAACTGAGCAGTTTCTGCCACTTTCTCCTTTTCCAGTACAACATTCATATCATTCTCTATTGTAATTTCCTCACTTTTTTCACCTGTCAACTCTCTACCACTTCTAGTAAATATTGCTTTGCAGTGCTCCTTTGGATTGGTTTGAGTGTTAGCGGAGAAAGAGGATCCTGCAGTTTATTCCGACAATTGTTTTGCAAGCTGACCTACTTGATTCTCCAAATTCTTGATTGCTGCCTCGGTGCTTTTCTGATTTGCCATAGAGGTTTGCATGAATTGTTGGAGAGTGTCTTCTAGCGTTGAATTTCCTCCTTGCGATTGTTGTCCTTGAGAATTTGGGTGTTGATAAGGACTTTGCTGCTGAAAATTCTGGTTGTTGAACCTTGATGGTTGATAACCTTGATTGTTCCTTTGATAGCCTTGATTTTGATTGTTCACATAACTCACTTCTTCTAGTGGAGGACAAAAACCAGTAGGGTGGTCTCCTTGACATAATTCACAACATGCTACTTGATGTCGAACTTGAGACCCTTGAATTTCCTTCATTTGCTGTGGAAGCTTGGCCATTTGTTGAGTAAGCAACTCCACTTGTTGAGAGAGTAGCTTGTTTTGAGCAAGAATGGCGTCATTGGTATTTAACTCAAGAACTCCCGGTTTACGTTGTGAAGGGCTACGGTCATGTTGACTTTGGCGATCATTGAGTGCCATCCGATCAATAATGACTTTAGCTTCTTTCGCATTCTTTGACATAAGAGAGCCACCCGCGGTAGCATCCAAAAGTGTTCTGTGAGTTGATTGGAGCCCATTTAGAAAAATATGGATTTGAGTGAGCTCATCAAAACCATGTCCCTTGCACTTTCTCAACATTGACTTGAATCTTTCCCAAGCTTCATTTAGAGACTCGTTGCTTCCTTGAGTGAATACCGCGATAGCCGTTTTGGCTTCCATGAATCGGGATTGAGGGAAATATCTTTCTAAGAACTTTTCTTCTAACAAATTCCAATCCGTCATCACCCTTGCTGCTTGATCAAGATACCACTCTTTTGCCTTTCCCACTAAGGAGTGTGGGAACATCCTCTTGAATAATGCTTCTTCACCCGCTTCATCAATTCCCGTCGAACCCGCAATCTCATAGAATTTGATGAGATGGGAGTACGGATCTTCATGGTCCATTCCGGTGAATGGATTTGCATAGAGAAGTTGGAGGATTCCGGTCTTCATCTCCGTATTTCTTCCTCTACGGGCAAATTGAGCATTCCTTCTTGGACTATTAGCGGACATTTCGGTACGATTGTCATCCGCCATGTTTCTGTCACAAGCCTCTACAACCACTTCTTCTATTGGAACAAGTGCGGAAGTAGATGCTTCTTCTCTCCGGTTCCTCTCTTCGGCTAATTTCCTTCTTCTTCGTGTTTTGCTATTAAGCTTCCGAAGTGTTCTTTCAATTTCAGGATCGAATTGAAGTTGCTCCTCGGTTGCTTTTCCTCGCATGCACTAGAATCTACAAAACTAACAAAACAAGTGAAACAAAAGAGGGATAACAGTAAAAGTAACAAAACTTAAAACAATGAATTATTGCAATGCTTGTAATATCGACACCAATCCCCGGCAACGGCGCCAATTTGTTGAAAAGTATATCTTCGGCAAATATTTTTATATCGTATCCACAGAGATTGGTTGATATTACCGCCGTTCTATAATCCGAATGTTATAAGTTTAGAAAGTAACAGGGTTGTTTTGTTTGGAAAAATATTTTGTGAGTGAATGTTAACAAAAACTATGAAATGGTTTTAGTCAAATATAAAAGCTTGGCAAGATTGGAGTTCACTATTTCAAATGTTTATGATTCCTTATGATAAATAAATAGATTCAAGATTATTGATGATGTTCAAGTATCCTCTCAAAGTCATTTATGTCTAAATGATATCGTGATAATCACTATATTGATCCTTAGACGATCTCTCCACCTAACTATCAATATAGCAATCTTTAATGTTTAATACCAAAGAAGAGTAATGAATAAATCTATCTCTACAACTTATTCACTACTTGAAAATCTGTTTTATGTCTAAACTCAAGTAATCTCTCTCGACAACTACTCAAATCTGGTTTTCAAAGTAGAGCAAAAACAGTATTCAATACATCAACAATCTTTATCAAATATATAAATCAAAATGAATACATAAACAGATGAGAATAGCTACTACCTCCAATCTTGACAAAAGGGAGTTTAGCTCCTCATCACCATTGTTACAAAGCAGAATGTTAAAGAAGAGAAAACTTTGTTTTCTCCCTTACAAAAATCTGAATGTGTGAATGATAATCCAATCTCTTTTCAATACCCTAGCATAATGTATTTGTTTCTAACCACAAAGGTTGACATTTCCCTAATTGGTATTTGTCATCTAAAGCAGAAAAGCAATTCCCAGGCAGACATCCAAATGGCAATCCAACTGGCCTTCAAAACAGCACTTTTGACCCAAAAATCAGTTTGCTGGATTCGCAGGGTTCGCGGGGCGAACTATGTTCGCGGCTCGAACTGACACTGTCATTCAGTTCGCGGGGCGAACTGAAGCTGCCTCAGTTTCCTTACTTTGCAAGCTTCATCCAAAATCTTCTAAATTATGATGCTGCAATCCAAAGCTTTCTCATCCAAAAATTCTACAAAACTAACAAATATGTGAAATAACTATTCAAAACAAAATAAATTAAACCTAATTGCATTTATACAAAATAGTGAGAATAAAAGTGTGTAATTACATCAAAACTTGGTAAAAGGAACCAATAAAATGATATAAAAAGTAGTACCAATTGGTCCCTAATATTAAAATCATTCATTCATTTTGGGAGATGGAATGTACATTCCATCAATCCCCTAAATCCAATTATCTGAACCTAACAAAGTCAAATCAACCTTGACCAAGGCCCAACAACACAAGTTAAATTCACAAAGTTAATTAAAATGACTCTCCACAATTAATTTGGCATTTAAACAATTAAAAATATTAAAAATAATGCATTAAATTAAATATGGTTGGTCAATTTCCTAAAACCTCATCAAAACACCAAAGAAATGGCCATGAGATTTATAATAGGTCAAACAAGGTCAAAGGACCTTGGAGAAAAAAATTCAGAATTTTTGGAAACTTAAAAGGATTTTTAAACAATTAAAAATAATCACAAAATCAATTAAATCATGAAAAATATTAATAATGATCCAAAAAATAATTTTAATTTGAAAAATGAAAGAGGATTTTATTTAAAATTTTTTGGTGAAACTCTCATATTTTTTGGATCAATATTAAAATTAATATGAATTAATGAAAATCAAAGGAATAAAAATAAAAATCAGATAATCAAAAAAACATGGACTATTTGATCTCCCTCATTAATTGAGGTGGCAGATCAAGTGGTAGATAACACGCGTTCCATGATGCGCTTAAGTCAACTGATCACACGTTGGGTAATCACAATGTACGCTCCTGATTAAAACATTTTAAACTCATCTAATGGCTCTGAACTCTTCCAGCGTATCGCCAAAGCCAAAGGCCGGTCATCTTCTCCGATGACCCTGGCAGGACTGGTTCAATAATCACCACATCATAAATGAAAAAAGAGGACATGATCTTAAAGAAAAAATGGCGTAGATCACGAATATCACCTCAATTTTAACTAACTCCAAATATATAGAGAAATACGTGGAGTTGAATTTTAAGGTGTGTCAACTGAGTTGCTTCGATTTGACCTCAAATCAACTCAATCTTCTTGCCTATATTGGTAGGACTTCAGACAACCAACGATCCAAGAGAATTGATGAGAATTGAGAGAGAATCGAAGAGAAGAAAAATCTGGAAAAATACCTTAAATGTTGTGCAGACTGGATCTCTCTTGCTTCAATTCGTGCTTGATCTTGCTTATGGAGTTTATGGAAGTGGCTTAAGAGTAATGCAAAGCTTTGGATCCTGAAGTTTTTGAATCTCCAAACAGTGAGATTCAAACTCAAATTTCAATTGAAATTTCTCAGGTTTTCCTTTGAATTGAGAGGGTTTGGAAGGTTGCGGGCAAAGCTGACGTGCAAGGTCCTTTGAACTGAGGCATTGGACCTCTATTTATAGCAATGAGAAGTGTTATTTGCACACTTGAAAAATTCTCCAAAAATGGCAATGCAAGGCACATGCTTGCATGGGCGTGTGCAGATCCATGAAGCAATCCAATTAGGTCCACAATCAACTTAAATGAGGTATGCATGAATCTTGCCAACTGATATAGGCATGTTTAAGCCATGCGCAAACCCATCAAACTTTGTCCAAAATGAATGAATTATGACTATTTGGAAAGCTTAGATCAAGAGGAACAACTCTTATATTGAACACTTTTCCATTTGGAACTTGTATAATGGTGAATTTTGAGGTGGAAGTTTGGAAATTTCAACATGTCAAAATATTTTCTAAGTGTCAAGTCATATATTCAATTATTCCACCTTGCCTAACTTTTTATGTGAGCTCCAAATGAGAGAAATGTTTGCATCAAAGTTGTAGCTATTTCAAAAACCTTAAAAATAGACACAAATTTGACATAATTTAGATTTAGGATGAGTGAGTTATGAATTTTTTAAGTTGAGGAAAATCATTTGTTCAATGGTATTGGTCAAAAATGACCTATAATGTATCCTCATATCACATGCTCATAAAAGTTGATTTAGCTCTCACTATAAACATCAAAGTTGAAGTACACACCTTGAATTTTATTGTTCAACTTGGAAATATTTCATCTCACAAACATTGAGCAAGTTATGGCTTTGGGAAATTGACTTTTATATTAGGGTTTAGACAAAATGACCTATAATGTTTCAACATAGAAAATGACTTTACAAGCAAAATCAGATCTAGACCTCTACATGAAAGTTGTTTGGAATGTCATTTAGAGTAACTGTGCTCTTGGAATCATTTTCATTTGATGAAAATTGTAGGAGATAGGGTCTAGGGGGACCCAATTTTGATCAGATGAATTCCTCTGGTCAACCACCATCAACCACCTTGCAAACTTGCAATTATCTTGACTTTTTAGGCTCATGGTAGATAATATATGCATAAGATGATGAATTTTGAAGTGTCCCTTGTGAAATTTGATCAATTGGTGAAGAATCTTGTTGAAGAAGTTACTCAAGATACCCAGATGAACTAGGGTTTCCAAGGAAAACCAACTCCAAACTCTTGAAGAATGCTTGACCAAAGTAACATGTAGAGATCATTGGACTCATACATAATTCCTAGAGACATTATGGATCATTCCTTGGTTGTGCTCTTAGTAATGAGGGTCTTAAACCCTAGATGTGAACTTGATAGATCAAGGGTGATCATGCCCTGCCTACAAAAGAATTAGGCAAATGCAAAGACATCTTTTTGGTATTTTGGTTAGTAAAATGATAAAATACAACTATGATACAACCACATGGTGCTTGGTGATCTCTCCCAAAACAAACCCAATGAAAGATGGGTAAGGAGAATGCCAAGGTATGATCCCAATGCTAATGCATATGATGAGATTGCATGAGGGATCTTAGGGTCAAAATTAGGGTCTTACACCATGATTTCAGACTCTGAAGAGTCAACTCGAGTCTTTAAGATGATAAACCTAAGCTTACTTGATATTCAAAGATCAACATGGTTCTGAATACTGGAGTAGTTTGAAGCAAGCAGACTCTGTCATAAGGAATGACTCTGCAAATTCTCAACAAGGTTCATCAGCGGTTCTGAAGATATTGCTTCAAGGGAATTTTATTTATACCAAGTCAACAACTCTAAAAGTGTTCTCCTATATTAGTTTTGATCAAGACTCTGATAAAAGGAAAACTTAGAACCTGTGAACTCAATACTCTTAAGTCTCATTCCAATCAGGTTCTGAAGACATACTTTAACTTTTTATCATGCTTTAACTAATTCTATAAAAAAGGCCTTTGATTTAGGAAGTTGAGTATAAAGATAACAATGACTTTCATGAAGCTTCAACAAACATCTATAAGAAGTCTCCAGTCATAAGTTATCTAAAGAAGATCATGTGACAACAGTACACTACTTTATGTCAAATCAAGCAAAAAGCAACAATGTCAGGATCTTATCTCTCCAATAGATCTGAACTCTACTCTGCTCCTCTCAAAGTCTTTATGATATCTATGTTTATAGTTCACTAGCTAAAGACCTTTAACGACTACTTGTATTATAAGTAGTTTCAATCTTTAATGGATCTATTTTTAGCATCTATTTAAGAAAAAGATTGAAGACATTCTAAAAAGAGAGAATGAATGAGGTTGAAGAATATGTGATTGTGTTTACAAAACTGTGATATCAATTTGCAAAATGGGTTGAGAGATAGATTGTGTTACACAAAAAACACAGGAGAAAGAAACACACAAGAAATGGGAAATATAATCAGAAGGGTTAAGGTGTGAGAGTATAGTGAGACATATTCAAATATGACTTGAAGAAAGAATATGTGAATATGATCTAGAAGATCAACAGAACAAAAGGCACGACAAAGAAGAATATTTATACAAGAAGAGAAGAAGAATACAGACTTCATTCTTATACACTTAGAGGGAATCAATTTGTATTTTACTTAACTAAGAAGCACATATATAAACACAAGGTTAGTACCAGACTTTGTTGTTAAGAGAATCTAAAGACTTTAGCATTTATGCTCAGAGTAAGTCTCTTTTTGATGATTGAGCATTGAATTATCATGCTTGAGGGCATGTCAAGAAGTCTATTTTTTGATAGATTTAGCATTGAAGTCTCATGCTTGAGGGCAGAGCAAGAAGTCTCTTTCTAGATAGATTAAGCATTAAAGTCTCATGCTTAAGGGCATAGAAAGAAGTATATTTATGTGGGATTGAGCAGAAAGTCCTGACCTGGTTATTTATGCAAAGAAGTCTCTTGCTTGAGGGCTTGAGCATAAGTCTCTTTCTAGTTTTATTAAGTAAATTATAATTTATTGATTATAGTGAAAATCTTTTGTGCTGAAAGGGGACTAGATAACTCCCAGATTAAGAAGAACTAGGATATATATTGTGTCTCTCTATTTACTTCTGCATTTACATTCCGTCATGCAATAAACTCTGAAGTCAGATTCTGATCCAATTTAGACTCTTGCTTAGATAAGAATCTGAGCTTGACATCTTAGGTTCTGAAATAGGTTTAAGAAAAAGAAGTAAAATTTCCAATACAAAATTAGACCGCCCTTCTTGTGTATTTTTCTCACCTTCATCAGACATGTCTTTAATTAGGGTGGCGCTAAAAAACATACTTGCAGATTTGAAACGGAAAAAACTTGAAAGTGTTTCAAATATCAAGTAGGTATATAATGTGCATTATCTAAACAACATGGCGATAAAAGGTCTAAGAAACTAAATGCAACAAATTTTGAAACTTTTGAATAATAATAACTATATTTATAGGTACAAAGTTTGCGAGGATAAAGTCATAGTTTGTGACATATTTTGGACTCATCCTAAAGGTATCAAGTTGTTCAACACATTTCTCACTGTCCTTATAATTGATTCAACATACAAGACCAACAATTATAGGCTTCCCCTTTTGGAAATTGTTGGTGTTACTTTTACGAAGAAGACTTTTTTAGTGGGATTTGCATTTTTGGAATCCGAAAAAGAGGTAAATGTTACATGGGTCTTGGAATTGTGTAAGACTTTGTTGATGGTCCAAGAAAACATGATGAATGTAATTGTCACCGATCGAGACACCGCACTAATGAATTCAGTTTCAAAGGTGTTTCCTACATCCTACACATTACTTTGTTGATATCACATAACAAAAATGTGAAAAGTCTACTCAAATCGGTGATAGGCACCAACCAAATTAAGGGTGAAGACGGAAAAATGGTCAAACCTAGTGTGATATTGGAAAAGATAATGGATGCATGGAATATATTAAATTCATCTGTAAAATATTTGTATGTTGCATTTGTAATGCATTTTAGTATGTGTGCGTGTGTGTGTCTGATATTTAGATTTCTTGAAATACGTTAAGAGTACTATTCTAGACTAAGTGAAGGAGAAAATTATTTGTGTCTGTAATCAAGTTAGACACCTCAAAAATACAACAACCAACAGAGTCGAATATGCATATTTGGCACTGAAGAAATGGTTGATGATAGTAAGGGTGATTTTTATAGAGAGTGGGATGCCATGAACCAAATGCTCAAAAATCCGCATAATGAAATAAAAATAACTTTTGGTCGGAGCATTACTGTGTTAGAACATAAATTCAAAGAAAACAATCTCTATTCAAAGTTGGTTGGCAACGTATCTCGGGCGGGATTTAATTTCATTTTTCACTTAGTAAAGCGAGCAGAGCATACATGTTCGGATAGTTTGAAGTGTGGATGTACACTTAGGAAGACTTATGGTCTTTCATGTGCTTGTATCATTTCAAACAAGATGAAGTTTGATGCCCTAATACATATGGATGAAGTGTGCAATCACTAGAAAAGGCTCCGGTTTGCTGACGATGGTGTGATGAAGGATGGTAAAGCATGTATAACTATCATGAACGAGTAGGAAATAATCTAAGCTAGATTTTCTAAAGCTGATAACACCATGAAATTTCATATCAAATAGCAGTTGAGGAAGATTTCCTATCATGAAACCACAAATTTTAAACCTCCTTTGGAACCGGTTAAAACCAATGGGGCCTCTAAAAAGGTTAAAACACCATAAGATGCAAACATAATAAAGCGGTCTTCTTTGTAATTTGAACACATTGATTCACATTTTCCATATTCTCTAACAGTGAAATTTAAAAAAAGTGACTACAAGGGTTCTCGCATTAGCAAACCATCTCCTTCACCGCCAAAACCGAAAATCATCTTTATCGAAGAAATGTCATTTTTTATGCACAAACACGTTGAGCATATTGTAAATGTTAAGGGTGATGATAATTGAGGTTATCAAACTGTATTCGACTTGGCCGGTAGAGGAGAGGAAAAAATTAGAATTATTAATTAATTTTAAGTGACTAAAATAATAGAATAATAATAAAGTAAGAGAAATTGTGAGTTGTGGGGTGGAAAGTAATACATTAATAGAATTGGTGGGCTAAGGTGAGAGTTGGTAAGAATTGAGGGAAAGTTGGAAATTAAACATATTAATATTAAGTTAAATATATAGAAAATGTTTGGGGGAGCCTTTTGTCTGATACGTAGGAATTATAAAAAGTGAAAAAGAGGCAAACCTAGGAAATCATTGAAGGGGAAGAACACCATAGCCAAAGATCTTGATTATTTTGTTGCTGGAAATTCAGGTAAAGGGGGGAACTACTTGAATATAGGTGTATTGCATGAAGGGTAAAGATGGATCATAACCCTCCTATAGGGTTTATTCATAATTGTTGTAATTTATGAGCTTTGACGACGATTGTGTGATCATCCATGTTTAATGTGTGAATCCATTTTATGTTATATGATGAATATTATGCATAATATGTTGGTATGAATTTAGAATTTGGTTGTTGTCGTTGATGTGTTTTGGTGTTATGAAAATAACCTTAAATTTGGGACTAATTGATGAAATTGAATTATAGTCGTTGATTATGTGATGATTTGACCCATGTATAATATGTATCTATTGTTTTATGTGCAAATTGAGGTGTTCGAGGTCAAAATCAGAGCTTCAAATAAGCTTCCATGATGAGAAACGCATAAACTGCCTTATGCAACAGCGTGACGGACACTACGAGCATGACAGACTTCTCGTCATGCATATGGGATTATTGATGGTCGTCAACAGGGTGACAGGGAGACCATCATGGTCTCTAGGCGGGATTTCTCTTGTCGTCCATCATAGGGGTGACGAGTGATAAAGGAATGGGATGACGAGTTAGGTGACATGTTGCTCGTCATGACCGTCAGAGATTGTTTTAGAGCGATCAATTCTGTTTTCGATGTTCTTTTCTCGTGTGGTCGATGTTTGATTGTTGTTTTTGGGATGTTTGATATAATTAATTAATTAGGTGGATTATTATGATGATGAAATAATAATTAAATTAATTTGCATAATTATAAGTGGTGAATTATGACTATGTGTATGAGTTGTTATGTTACGAATATAATTATGTGTTATGAATGTGATTGTATGTGTTATATTGAGTTGTGTAGTTCAGAAGTGAAGACTATTATGAATGTTACATTGCATGTTGTTTATAGTTAGATGTGGGACCATAATTATTGTTGTTGAATTACTTATATGTCATGCATCATATTGTGTCACTGTGTTGAAAGAGGCAGGTCACGTGTTCAAATGTGGGGACCTGTGATCGTTTGGGGTTCAGAAGTGGGGACCCGATTTAAATGAGTAACCATTGTTTCATGGAAGATATCAGTCACAAACCTCTGATTTCCAAATTGGTACCACATGCATAAAGTCGAGTTATGAGTCATATTGCATACATAAAGTTTGTGTGAATTGAGTTGTCGTGTTGATGTGTAATTAAATGTTTGTTGTTGATTGTGTGAATTAAGTTACCTTTGTATTCTTTTACACTGTTAATATATTTGAGTGCATTCTCACCCCTTTCATGTTTATTTTGTGTTGCTCGATACATTGTTGTACATATACTTAGGAGGAGTAAGTCATGTTGTGAGTTGGAAGATAACCTTGGAGTTGTCTTCGTTTTATTTTATCCTTTATCCCTATTTAGTTGGTTTAATGCTTTGATCTATAACATTGGAAAATATGACGTCTTATTTGTTTTTGAGTTAATTTTGGATTGTTTTAATTTCATTAATTATTTATGTTGATGAGATAATTGAAGTTTATGTTAATTTCGATGTGAGTTTTGAAATTAATTGGAAAGTGCTTGTTATGTTTGAGTAACATCGTAAAATGTATGATTTTATTCTTTTACTTATGAGTCAGAGTTTTAGGGTGTTACATAATGGTATCAGAGTAGGTTGGTCAATTCGGCCGGGTTTTGTGATATTATCTAATCTCTGGTATGCGACATGTGTATAAACAATGTCGATGCAATGTTTCTTATAATGACTGTATAATGGTGTGCAAATAAATGGATGGAAGAAATGATTGCGCAATTGTTGATACTTTGGAGGTTATGGCTGACGTGATGGGTCAGGCGCATCAGGCATTGTAAAATCAAAATGGGATGATAAACGAGTTTATAGGGCTCGGAAAGTTCCAGAGGAACGATCCACCGACTTTTAAGGGGAGGTATGACCTAGAGGGTGCTCAGGTTTTATTGCAAGAGATTGAGAAGATCTTCAGAATAATGTCTTGTTCAGACGCGTAAAAGGTCATGTTTGATACTCATATGTTAACTGAGGAAACAAAGTAATTGTGGGATGACGCTCGTAAGAGGCTTGAAGATGCAGGTACTAAGGTCGAGTGGGAAAATTTCAAGACCGAGTTCCTTGAGAAGTACTTTCCTGTTGATGTCCGTAGTAAGAAAGAGATCGAGTTCCTTGAGCTAAAACAAGGAAAAATAACGGTTGTTGATTATGCTGAGAAGTTTGAAGAGTTGTCTAGATTCTTCCTGAATTACAATTGGGTAGGGCTAAGGGTTCCAAGTGTATTAAGTTTGAGAACAGATTGTACTCGAAGATCAAGCAATTCATCAGGTACCAGGAGATTCATCAATTCTTTGTGATGGTTTATAAGTGTAAGACCTACAACAAAGATAGTCGTGCTAGATTTGCTCATAATAAGAGTGTTAGTGAGAAGAAAAATGGAAATAAAAACCATGGAAACCCATATAGGGCTCTAGATGATAAAGGGAAATGGAAGGCTTCAAGTAAGGAAGAGACAAGTGTGGGAGGTACTCTTGCTTCTATATGATGTTTTAGTTGTGGAGGAATGGGTCATCGTGCTGGTGAATGCAAGAGTTCTAGTCAGAAATGTTTCAAGTGTGGGAAGTCAGGACACTGTATTGCTAATTGTAAGAGTAATGTGCCGACTTGCTTCAATTATGGATAATCATGTCACATTAGTAATCAATGCCAGAAAGCAAAGAAGACTCAATCTAGAGGGGAAGTTTTTGCTTTGAGTGGAGCAGAGACTACTAGATTCGATAACTTGATTAGAGGTACGTGTTTTATTAATGATGTTTCTCTGATTGCTATAATCGACACAGGCGCAACACATCGTTCACGTCTATTGGTTGTGCTAGAAAGTTTAATCTTGAAGTGTCTTATATGGTTGGGAGTATGGTTATTGATACCTCAACTAATGGTTCGATGACTACTCTGTTGGTGTGTTTGAATGGTCCATTGAATATTTATGGTAAGAACTTTGGTATTGTCCTAGTCTGCTTATCATGAAGCCAACTTGATGTTATATTGGGAATGAAAATATGATGTCTATGTCTACTAAGCAAGTGGATGAGTCATTGAAGGATGACACTTAAGTGTTTATGATGTTCGCTTCTTTGAAGGTTGAAAGTAAAGTTATGATTGGTGATTTACTAGTTGTGCGTGATTTTCCATATGTGTTTCCAGAGAATATTAGTGATTTGCCTCTAAAGCGCGAGGTTGAGTTTGCCATATACTTAGTAATTGGTATTAGTCCTGTGTCGATGGCACCTTATAGAATTTAAGCTTTAGAGCTAAGTGAGTTGAAGAAACAGTTAGAGGATCTGTTTGAGAAGAAGTTTGTTCAACCTAGTGTTTCCCCTTAGGGAGCATCAGGGTTGTTGGTTAGGAAGTAAGATGGTAGCATGAGGTTGTACTTTGATTATCGATAGCTAAATAAGGTTACTATGAAGAATAAAAATCCTTTTCCAATGATTTATGATCTTATGGATCAATTAGTTGGTGATTGCATGTCCAATAAGATTAATTTGCAATCAGGTTATCATCAAATTTGTGTGAATACAAAAGATATTCTAAAAACTACATTTAGAACTCAATATGGTCACTATGAGTATTCAATTATGTCATTCGACGTGTCTAGTGCGCCAGGCGTATTCATGGAGTATATGAACAATATCTTCCATTCTTACTTGGATCAGTTTGTGGTTGTGTTCATCAATGATATTTTAGTGTATTCTGAGACAGATGAAGATCATGCAGAATATCTGAGAGTTATGTTGCAAACTTTGTAAGAGAATAAGTTATATGCTAACTTTTCCAAGTGTGAGTTCTGGTTGCGTGAAGTGAGTTTCCTTGGTCATGTGATTTCTAGTGGTGGTATTATTTTTGACTCGTTGAAGGTTGACATTGTGTTACAATGGGAGACTCCAAACTTTGTCACTGAGATCAGAAGTTTTACATGTTTGATAATTAATATAAAAGATTTATAGAAGGATTTTCGAAGTTAGATTTGCCTTCGACTAAGTTGACTCGGAAAGGTCAATCATATGTGTGGTATGTTCCATGTGAGGAGAGTTTTCAAGAGATCAAAAAGGAAATGACATCAATGCCAATTTTGATTTTTCCAAGTCCAAGTGAATCTTTTGTTATGTATTGTGATGCTTCGAAAATGGGTTTAGATGGTGTGATATACAGAATGGTCAGATTGTGGCTTATGCTTCAAGACAATTGGAGATTCGTGAGAGGAATTACCCTACCCATGATTTAGGGTTAGATGTTGTGGTGTTTGTGCATAAAGTTTGGAAATGTTATCTATATGGCTCTAGATTTGAAGTGTCCATCGATCATAGGAATTTGAAGTATTTGTTCGATCAAAAGGAATTGAATATGAGACATAGGAAATGGCTTAAATTTTTGAAGGATTGTGATTTTGGTTTGAGTTACCATCCTGGTAAAGCAAATGTGGTAGCAGACACACTGAGCATGAAGTCCTTGTATGTGTCGACATTTATGGTTAGATAATTGGATTTGATTGAACATTTTAGAGATCTTAGTTTGGTGTGAGAGATGGCTCATAATAATGCGAAGTTAGGTATGTTGAAGTTGACTAGTGATATTCTCGAAGAGATCATATAAGGTCAAAAAGTCGACTTATGATTGATTAACCAGTTGGTGTTAGTCAATCAAGGTAAAGAGGTAGATTTCATAATTGATGAGATTGGTGTCATGAGATTCCGTGATAGATTTTGCATGCCAGATGTGCCAGTGTAAGACCCTAATTTTGACCCTAAGATCCCTCATGGCATCATATCATTGCTCAGTGCATTGCCTCAAGGATCATAGCATGTGTGGCTCCTTAACCCTAGGGGTGGGACTTGTGTGAGTTGGTTTGAGACCACCAAGCATGCTTGTATTGTATATTATTGCTTTTCTTTTTTTTTTACCAACCAAAAGCACAAAAATATGTCACTAACTCTTTTTGTTTTGAAGCTCAAGTGATCATGTGCTCCCATGCTCCTAGGAGGCTCCTAAGCTCAATGAAGTGGCTAGATGAGGATGAGAAAAAGAATGAAAATGGTCCAAAAAGTTCCTAATCATCATATATGTCTCCCAAGTATCTCAATTTTCCAATTTGATCAAGATAACCCAAAGGGCTTGAGGATTGTTTCCCAAGGAAACCCTAATTCAACTATGCTTTAACTGTGCCTTGCTCATGAAGCAACCTCAACCTAGGATCAAATTTAATCAAGGAAATTTATTTCATTAATTATTTTATGCATATATGATCCTATGTGAGGATCCTCAATCAATTATCCATCAAGATTGGAAGTTTGGCCTTGAGAAGTTGACTAGTCAAGTCATCTGACTAAACTGAGGATCACTGAGATACAACTTGTGATGTGTTTGTCAAATGAAGATGACCCCAAGATAAAACAAATTCTTAAGAACCATATGAACAACTTTCATGTTCATAAAAAATCCATTTGAAACTTTTAAGGTCATCATTCATTTCAAGACATTATAGGTCATTTTGACTGAAACCCTAATTTTAGGTCAACTTCCCAAGGACCTAACTTCCTTATTTTTTATGATTTTGAGGTGATACCAAATGCATTGGAAAGTTTAAGATGTCTGACTCAAATGTTATTTTGGACAAAATTTCATAACCCTAAAAGAAACACATGTGATAATACAAAACATTATAGGTCACTTTGGACCTAAATCATTGAATTTGAAAAATGTCCAACTTCAAGTGCCCATAACTTTCTCATGAAAAATCCAAATGATGAAAAATTTAAGTATAAATTGATCATCTAGAAACGGTATACAACTCTTATGTAGGAGGTTTTTCCATTTGAGGCTTGCATCATTGAAACAGAAGGGCTTGAAGATGCTTGCTTTTGGTGAA
Source organism: Lathyrus oleraceus (assembly GCF_024323335.1). Taxonomy (NCBI): domain Eukaryota; kingdom Viridiplantae; phylum Streptophyta; class Magnoliopsida; order Fabales; family Fabaceae; genus Lathyrus; species Lathyrus oleraceus. Next base: position 246,687,405 of record NC_066582.1, on the reverse strand, counting down.
AATTTTCAAAGGAGAACTAGACATGTTTTGTACCCAAACTTTCACATCCAGTTTTCATAAATTTCCAATTTCCAAATGAATTTTTTCCCAAAATGACTTTTGTTCCTTATTTCAAGGGCTTTCCAACCATTACTCACATTAATTTTTTGGAATTTCCATGAGTGAGTTTAGAAGAGCTTTATGTTTATGTTCATTTTTGCATTTCACTTTGTAACTTCATGTGCAAGCTTGTGCAGCCCCTTGTGCACGTGCAATTCACTTCCATTTGATCTCAGCATGGATTTTCATTCATTCTTGGGCCTTACATGCGCCTGTACAGGCCCATGCAAGGAGGATTCAAACTTCATGCACACGAGGGAAGCATTGCCTTGCATCACATTTCAGCTATAAATAGAAGCTCATTCTCATTCAAATGGTAACCAAGTGGAGATCTGAATTGCTACTGAATTGGAAACCAAACCCTCACTAAAGGAATTTTCAGTTTTCATTCTCTTTTTCAAGCTTGAATTTCAACATCATTAGTTGATCTTCAAATCTCAATTCCTTAACTTAGCATCACCATCACACTTCTAGAGCAAAAGTAGATCAAGAGCTTGGAGAATTTTTGATGTTTGAAGCTCCATTTCAGAGGTATATCACCAAACTTTCTTGATCTAGATCTTGCAATATAATGTGAATCTCTTTGGTTTGTGTGGTTTTCTGAAGTCCTCATGCTTGAGGCAGGCCAGTGGTGGTCTTAATTTTGTAAATCGTGCCATTTTAGTTCAAGCACCATGATCTTCAAGCTCACGTTTCTCTCTAAATAGGAACTGTGAGGATGATCCATGGTCACAGGGGTGATGTACATCACCTCAGCTTCATTTTGATACCTTTATTTTTCATTTTCATTGAGGTTTGTTATCCTGCGTGTGGTGGTCGGATCTGCTTAGATCGCCGGAGAAGATGGTGGTTTCCACCACCATCCCCACGTGGGAGCCTCCCAGCCATTGGATCATGTTGCTATGTTATAATTTCACGCGTCCAATGTATTGACTTATTTTAAATTATAGTGTTGTGCGTTTGACCAAGGATCATCATGTGACCGCGCCTCTGAGCCCTATGATCATTGCCACGTCAATTAATGAAGTGATCTTGTGGCTGCGCATTTTTGTTATTTTTCTTATTTTATGTTAATTCCATTTAATTCCTTTTATTTTCAAAAATTCATAAATATTTTATTTGAAGTCACAAAAATATGAGACCAATGCCAAAAAAATTCTTGAAAAATCTAGTTTCATATTTTGATTTTTAATTATTTTTGTGACTTCATTTAATATTTTTTGTGAATTATTTGGTTTTTAATAGTTTTAATTCATTTTTAATTACTTTATGATATTTGAAAAATCCAAAAATATTTCCCTAAGACCTATGGATCATGATAAGTCAATGAAACATAGTTTCATCAATTTCTCAATTGATTTGAGATTTTAATTCATATTATGTTATTTTTCATTATTTTTAATTGTTTTTAAATAGTTTCTGACTTGTGGACTTGTGATCTTCATTTCTTTTCTGTTTAGTATTGATTGATGATGATTTGGTTCACTTTTGACCAATTGAGTTTGACATTTGAATTCTCCTTCCACCCATTTCATCTTCATTCCATTCTTTTTTTCTAATTTGGCCAATGAGTTAATGTCTTATGGTTGGTCTTGACAAATGCGAGGTTTAACCTTCTTTGATCCAAACCAAACTCAACTTGATCGAAGATCAAGTGAGTTGTTTTGTGTCCAAGATAGGCTGCTTCTTGGTCAAGCAAAAAACCTAAAGTCCATACAAGGCCCTTCCCTTTTGTTTTGGCATGACAAGTTTTAGGAGTTTGGCTTACTAGTCAAGATCTCTAACTTGTGTTTATTTGCCTATAGTTTTATTGACCGACCTCAGATAGGTGTGACTACTACATTAGTCCACTTACGATTGCTTAACATAGCGCTAAATTGTCTTATGACAAGCTAACATAACTTCACTAATCACTAACTTTAATTTGAGCATTTAATTTCTTGCAATTTACTTTAATGCCATTTATTTCTTGCTCATTTATTCATATTGCTTTTCATTTTGCTCACTTGAGCACATATTTTATTCATTTTCCTTTTGCTCATTTGAGCTCATTATTGTATATAAATATATTGTTGTCTTGTGTTGGTTTTGTGTTTGTTTGTGTGAACCAAATGCAAAAAGGAGAAAGGATCTAGAATTAGGATATACCCATGCTTAAAGGAGTTCAAGAGCAACTAGGCCTCATGCCTTTAGAATGCTAAACTTGTTGAAGAGCAACTAGGCATCATGTCTTTAGAATGCTAAATTTCAAAGTTGACTTTAAAGGACTTCCTTTCCAAAACTCATTCTTTGTCCATTCCTCTTATTATGTTGTGAACTTTTTGATGTTTGCTCTTGTGTGATAGGGATTCCATCTTGATATATTAAAGAGGATCATTGTCATGAGTAGCCAAGTTAAGAGAGACAAGCCAAATGGAGATCCTAGGAGCTTGAATCTAATTTGTTTGATTGCTTGATTGTTTGCTAAGTCCAAAGGAAAGGAGCATCTTGAATCATCTCTATGATTTCAAGAAAAGGAACTCCAAGGGTTTTTTTTATCTTCTCTCTTATCTTTGTATGCTTTAGGACTAGCCCTTCTCTTCTTCTCCTCACTCTAACCCAAGTCAAAAATCTTTCTTGCAAACTTTGACTTTGTTTAAATTAGAAACCTAGGCCTTATGCCTTTGACTTTTCAAAATCTTTTCATTAATACTCATTATGAATAAATCTTAATCCAACTTTGACTTTATTTTGTAAATAAAACTAACTTGTAATTATAATTCATTTCAAGTTGTTTTGTGGTTCCAATGGCCACCTTTGTTAAAAACTTTTCATGAACATTAGTCATAGGTTTGAGTTATCGTAGTGGTTGATGTGAATCTCACCTTATCCTTAGTGATTGGATTATAAGTCTTCCATACTTATTATAGGGTTAACCCCTCACTAGTATGTTGAAGCTTTCCTCACATGGTGGATTGTTAGTTTGGGTTGAGTTTTCTCCCTTTGATAACAAAAGACCTTAAGGCTTCTGGTCAGATCAATTCACCAATCTTTTGAGATTTTTACCCCGAACTATGAGGTTTTGATCCTACCTTTGTGATGGTACGTAGGCAATGGGTTCATCCATTCAAACAACAAGCTTGTAAATATAATCTATTCTCTTCTCATCCCCCCAATCTTTTGCACATATTTTCACAAATATAAACCTACAACACATATTTGCAAAAAGGGTTCCCTTAGAGTACTAAGGATGTTTTGCGTGCGTAAAACCTTCCCATTTCATAACAAACCCCCTTACCTAGATCTCTGACATTTTTATTAGTTTTTGATTTGATAAAACTTCTTACTTGGCTTTTGTTCGCTTTTTAGCCTTTCCTTTGGACAAATAAAAGTGTTGTGGCGACTCGAAATTGTATGTTTACTTTTGGTTTAGTCAATAAACCTAAAGGTAACGAAAACCCCGTTATAGAAAAGTGGCGACTCTGCTGGGGAACCCTTCCTAGTGGGTTTAGCCTACTTTTTGCTTTTGCGTGTTGTATGTTTACATTTATTGGTGACATATTTTTGTGCAAATTTGGGATGACTGTATTGTTTGTAATGTATGAATTGCTTGATATATCAATTGCTTGTATGCTTGGTGGTCTCTTGTGAGATGAGTTATATACCCGAACTCGAGTGCACTTATGATAGGAGAATGGCATAGTCTTGTTGACTTGTGTGGAGTTATTCCTTAGCAAGTTGACTTGCGAGCCCATTCACTTGGTGGAGGTCTTGTTGGGATCAATAATGTCACACGAGTAGTCGTGGTTAGGCATTACTCTTTCCAATATAAACCTTAGAAGACAAGGACCTTAGATACCTAGCCCATCTTGGCCTATTTTAGGATGTAGTGCGAAGGTCGTTCAAGTGTAAGATTTGATACGATTGTTACGCGATCCTACACTCATAAGAGTCTCTCTTGATAATATTTTTGGAATACAAGTAGTCATTTTATCCGATAATATCCGAAAGATGAGATGATGACTATGGGGACTTTTTAGAACATGATTGTCAGGTTTAACCATAGTACACTCCCATTGGGTGGTTCTTAACCGAGACTCCATGCTCGTGACTTACAACAAACCCTTGACTCGCGGTTGATCTGTTCTCGTATATCCTCAATATCAATTGAACTTGGGTGTTGATAAGGTGTAAACCATAATCCACCAAAATGGATGATTGATATTGACGATGACGTGAGCCATCCCGTGACCTTTGTGTGGTGTGACTTGCTTGATCCTTGAGTGTGATTGTTGCATTCATGCATTCATTTGCATCCATATCATCAACAATGAAAATTTTCAAGGAACTTAAGAGGTCTATTTGCAAATCTTCAGACATGGATAAGCAAAGAAGGAATACGAAGAAGTACAGTTTCAGACAACCCGACTTGAAAGAGTTAAGGAGTTTGACACCTTATGTATTAGAGCCTTTGGACTTCAAAGCTCGCCATGGGAAGCTTTTGTCTATTCTTTCGACCAAGGTGGATGAGGGTCTGATGAGTGTGTTGGTGCAGTTCTACGATCCTCTATATCGGTGCTTCACTTTTCCGGATTTCCAGCTTTTGCCTACACTCGAGGAGCATGCCTATCATGTGGGTATACCTATTCTAGACCAGTTGTCATTCAGTGGCTTGGAGAAGATTCCGTCTTCTCAAGAGATTGTTGATATGCTTCATGTGGATGTATTTGACATTGGTGCCAATATGACTACCAAAGGTGGAATTCAAGGTCTCCCATCCAATTTTCTGATCGCCAAAGCTACCTTGTTTGGGAAGGCCATGAGTGAGGACGCCTTTGAAGCCATATTTGTACTACTCATCTATGGGTTAGTGTTATTTCCCAACATCGACAATTTCGTGGATGTGAACGCTATTAGGATTTTCTCTTCTCTTAATCTTATTCCGACTCTGTTGGGTGACACTTATTTCTCTTTGCATATGAGGAATGCAAAGGGTGGTGGATCCATTATGTGTTGTCTGCCTCTGTTGTACAAGTGGTTTATTTTGCATTTGCCTCAGACGCTCGCCTTCAAGGAGAACAATGGATGTCTACGGTGGTTTGCGAGACTCATGTCTCTCACTAATGATGATATCTCTTGGTATAATCATGTTTATGATGGTGTTCAAATTATTGACTCTTGTGGTGAGTTCTCCAATGTGTCTCTTCTTGGTACATGTGGTGGAATTAACTACAACCCTGTTTTAGCTCCCTGTCAACTTGGGTTCCCCTTAAAGGATAAACCTAACAATATTTCGTTGGAAGGCTTATTCTTTCAAGAGGGTAAAGATCCCCAGAACTTGAAGGGTAGGATGGTCCGCGCCTGGCGCAAAGTTCATAGGAAGGGAAGGAATGAGCTTGGTCCGAAGAATTGTATTGCTTTAGAACCCTACACTGCTTGGGTGAGGAAGAGAGCTCTTGACTCCCGCATGCCATACGATTATACGAGACCTACCCCTATGGTTATGGTTGGGCCTTCAAACCTCCCTAACCAAGGAGTAGAGGAGTTGAGAGACGAAGACCGGTCGCGTGCATGGGTTCGTGAGCGTGAGGAACTTCTTCAGCAGCTCAAAGATAAGGATGCAGTGATAGAATTTCTAAAGCATCGGGTTATTGATGAACTTGATGATGTGGTTACTTCTCTTCTTCCTCACTCATCTAGGTTTTGGAAGAGGAAGTATGATCAGCTCGCCAAGGAGAAGGCCGATGTGGAAGCAGCTTATGAGAGAGAGGTGAAGAGGCTTTGTGTAGCTTATCTTTCAATCTCGAGAGCTTTGGACGATTGTTTCTAGGGCTCCATAGGATGTTTATTCTCCTTTTCTCTTGTATTGTATTTGGTTACCGAGACTGTACTACTTCTTTGGTGTAAAAAATTTCCAAATATTATTGCTATGAGTATTCCATATATGTCTTAAAAGTTAAATATTTCCAAATATTTGTGAATAGATCTCTATAAAGTTCCTCAAATAAAAAACAGATCATATGCACAAACATTGCATGCATCATGTGCATAAGCAGGTTTTGTTCCAAGCTCTTAATCAGTGGTCTAACTCTTTGCTCTTCATTTATTTTGAAGACAAGTTAACGCACCGGTATAATACTAGAGCCAATCATCCGAGGATAATGGAGCATTTAGAGCAAGAGAAAAGGGACTTGAAGGAAGAGATTGCTAGACTGGCTGCCATGATGAAGTCAGTTCTGGCTGCCCAGAGCCAAGCTTCGCCAACTCCTGCAACTCCTCCCGTGAGGACTGTCATATCTGAGGTAGCGACGTCAACTGTGCCTGCTGCAATAGCCCATTTCGCTCCGTCTATGTCACCCGGGTTCCCTTGGGGAATGCCTGCCAATTTCATACCAGAGGGTTTTGCTCCTATTCTCGCTTCTTTGTCGGCATCTAGCCCGATCCTATCTGTGCCACCTCCCGTTGTGCACACCTTACCCCGTGTTGAAGACACCATCTATCATTCCGAGCCGTCTGAGGGGCCGGATGTATATGAAAAGATGGATGAGATGAAGGATCAATTCCTTGAGTTGCGCAAGGAACTGAAAACTTTGAGGGGTAAGGACCTCTTTGGTAAAAGTGTTGCTGAGTTGTGCTTAGTGCCCAACGTGAAGATCCCTATTAAATTCAAAGTACCCGACTTTGAGAAATATAAGGGAAATACATGCCCGCTCAACCATCTTGTGATGTATGCTCACAAGATGTCAACACAAACCGATAATGACCAACTGTTGATCCACTACTTTCAGGATAGCCTGACAGGTGTTGCGCTCCGGTGGTACATGGGGCTGGAGAGTGCGAGCATCCGCTCTTTCAACGATCTAGGTGAGGCCTTCGTCAAGAAGTATAAATATAATATGGATATGGCTCCAGATAGGGACCAATTGAGGGCGATGTCGCAGAAGGACAGGGAGACCTTTAAGGAGTACGCCCAGAGATGGCGAGAATTGGCAGCTCAGATAGTGCCACCCCTAGAAGAGAAGGAGATGACAAAGATCTTCTTGAAGACTTTGAGCTCTTTCTATTATGAAAGAATGATTGCCAGTGCTCCCTCAGACTTCACTGAAATGGTGAATATGGGGATGAGATTGGAGGAGGGGGTCCGTGAAGGACGGTTATCCAGAGATGACATTTCCTCAACAAATAAGTATGTAGGCTTTGCTAGGAAGAAAGAGGAGGAGACTCATGTTATGTCCCCTCACATTAAAAGAATGCCCTCTGTAAGGAGGAAGGATGTGCGTCCTGCCATCAACCAACACCAGGTGGCTCATATAGCACCTGCTTTTCGAGAAGTTCATCATCAACAACAACAACAACACCGTCAACAACAACAGGCATACCAGCCTCGCAACAATAATAACACCAGCACCAACAATTACGAGAGGAAGAGGGTAACTTTTGACCCAATTCCGATGACATATGCTGAGCTTTATCCTTCTTTCATAGATAGGAGGTTGATAACTCCACGAGACCCTCATGCTGTACCAACCAACCCTCAGTGGTGGTATAAGCCCGAGCTTCATTGTGTATATCATTCCGGTGCTCCCGGACATGACGTGGAGAACTGTTACCCATTGAAGACCAAGGTGCAAGACCTTGTGAGAAGTGGGATATTGTTTTTTGAGGACGTAGGTCCTAATGTTAAGAAGAACCCATTGCCCGAGCATGGGAAAGCAGTTGTTAACATGGTCCAGGGTTGCCTTGGCAAATATAAAGTCCTTTATGTGAATAACATAAGGCAGTCTTTGGTCGAGATGCATAAGTTGTTGTGTGAACACAGTCATTACGAGCATGACCATGATAGGTGCCAGGTGTGCACTATTAATGAGAGAGGATGCCGACAAGTAAGAAAGGACATCCAAGAGATGATTGATCAAGGGATGATCGAGATACTTCAGAATCGTAATGAGGACGAAATTGATGTTATCACCCCAGTGTTTAAAATTCTTGAGCCTGTTATCATCAAGTATGATGGCAGCAAGAAGAAGGTATCACCAACTCTTGTGATTAAGCCAGTGGGCCCTGTCCCATATGTATCATACAAAGTTGTTCCCTACTGATATAACGCCGTCATGCTAGAAGATGGGAAGGAGGTGCCGTTTCCCTCAACTTTTGTAGTAAGCATTTCAGACGTCAGTGGTGTGACTCGTAGTGGTCGTGTTTTCTCAGCGCAGCCGAAACCCCATGAAGATGTCATGAAGAGAACTGTTGTTAATCCTGTCGGTCCCGTGGGGACTTCTTCTTCAAATAATCATGCTCCTGTTGTGAAGGGTGTTGACCCTGTTGCTGTTAAGAGTAATATTACTCCTATCCTGGTTGGCCAGTCTGGCATTTTGAAAGAGGGTGGTGATGAGATGTTGAGGCTCATCAAAAGGAGTGAATATAATGTTGTTGATCGGCTGCTACAAACTCCATCAAAGATATTTGTCTTATCTTTGTTGATGAATTTTGAGCCACGCCGCAAAGCGTTGCAGAGGGTGTTGGACGTGGCATACGTGGACCACGATGTCACAATAGAACAGTTTGATAGTGTCGCAACCTGAAAAATACAGTGCGAAAAAAAACAACCGGCGAAAGAAAAAGACAGGAGAGTCGCCACCGTGCGTTATTTATCCCAAGGGAGGGAAAGGAAACGCTCGAAGTAAACCTGAAAAAGGAAAGGACAAGACGGGGTCTCGCAACCAAATCTTGGGTTCGGGAGTCGGTTATGCGAAGGGAAGGTATTAGCACCCCTACGCATCCGTAGTACTCTACGGGATCCACTTTTGTAGTTCTTGTCTAAAGGGTGTGGGTTTATCTTGTGCTGTTTGCCAAAAAAAAAAAGGGGGTTAAATAAAAATGACTCGCGCGGATGTCGCATCCACTGCATACGTATCTCATCTGAATATGAGAATCAGAGTCTTCGTAGCTCGGCTGACCTATGGGTTGGGGGGATGTGTGCTCGCTAAGACATCGCGTCTTATGCCTACGTATCTCATCTGGAATGAGAATCAGAGCAAGCCGTAGTTCGGCTAACTACGGGGTTATGGATTGGGTTTTGGACGAACGACGTTACTACGCAATCTACCGGATGCTCGACCTTTGGAGACTTACTCGCTTGTAGTAGAAGGAGTAAACGTGTTGCTTTGGGTTTTAGGGTTTGGGATGCTCGAGGGCAAACAGACAGTCCTTCACGAAGGAACCGCGCTACATGTGGGGATATGAATACAAAACACGAAACATGTATCTCAAAGTAAAATGCCACCAAGGGGCTCAAACATTGCCTCCTATCGAGGTCTTCCAGCTAAGAAAGCGATAAAGTACGAGAAAAGGAAAAAAATTACCACACGGATAAAGATCCGAAGTTACAGCAGTTAAAGAAGCAAGAAACCCTGAAATCTCTTCAGCTGGACCGTCAAAGGAAATCAGTCAACACGAATAATCAGAATAAAACTCCAGGGGGGTATCCCACAAATAAAGTGGGAAACCACGCGAGTGTCTCTGCAAAAGCCATGTGAGCCCTCACAAAACTCGACAAAGGGTTAGAGCAACAGGATGAAATCAAGAGAAAACAATGTCATGGCAACGCAAAGACAGGTTAGAGAAACAAAATAGGGTAACCCAGAGTTGCCCCTAAATCAAAATGTAACCACATGAATAATTCCATCAAAATTCACAAAAGGCTCACAAAAAGGTATCAAATTCACCCATAATACCTCATACATTTAGAGCATTCAAATTAAAGGCATAAAGATGATGGATATAGGGCAAACCTGATTGGAGAGCTTGATTGAAATTAAGTTGCACCCGTGAGGTTTACAAGTTGAGTTCCCTTCAGGGTTTGGAGGCTGCTCTGAGTTCTCTGTCAGGTCTTCTCTCACTATCTTTTTCCTCAGGGTTTTGTTCCAAAGAAACCTCAGAGTATTTTGCTTCCCTCCCTTTTTCTCAAGTGAATCTCCCAGTGTAACTCCAAGTGTCACTCCTCTACTGAAACTTCAGTATTTATAGACTGATTTTCGTGGGTAATGGGCTCAAATGAGGGAGACCCAAGTCCAAAATAATTTGTTATATTTTATTTATTTTATTTATTTATTTATTTAATTAATTAAATAATTAATTAAATAATTTTTTTTCTTTTTTTTTTTTTTTTTCAGGAAAACTGAAGGGTAAATTTTGGGGTATTACAGCTGCCCCTATTCAATCAACTGGAGACCCGGAAAGAAGATGGCAGCTGCTTTCGTGCTTTCGAGGTATCAAAGGATTGAATACAATAAAAGCCCAAAAATTTGCACTGAAGTGAAGTGAAGTAACAATGTCTGTCAGAATCGGCAAAGAGGTGGTCTTGAAAGAAGAATCTGTCTGGTACGGTGAGAGTCAGTCTGAATATCGAAAAAGAATGTTAAACTGGATACCAAAATAAATGGTAACACAGAAATAACCATGGCTGAATGCCGCTCAGCAGTCTGAATACTGGAAAGGATTTCGATCTGAACATCGGAAAATTGGCCTGAATGCCACAAGTCGCATCGACCTGAACGTCGGAAACTTCTTCGATCTGAACATCGGAAAATCGGCCTGAATGCCACAAGTCGCATCGACCTGAACGTCGGAAACTTCTTCGATCTGAACATCGGAACACTGGCCTGAATGCCACTTCGGTCTGGATATCGGAAAATTGGCCTGAATGCCACAAGCTGCATCGACCTGAACGTCGGAAACTTCTTCGATCTGAACATCGGAACACTGGCCTGAATGCCACTTCGGTCTGGATACCGGAAAACTGGCCTGAATGCCACTTCGGTCTGGATACCGGAAAATTGGCCTGAATGCCACAAGTTGCATCGACCTGAACGTCGGAAACTTCTTCGATCTGAACATCGGAAAGACTTGGCCTGAATGCCACTTCGATCTGAATATCGGAAAATTGGCCTGAATGCCACTTCGGTCTGGATACCGGAAAACTGGCCTGAATGCCACTTCGGTCTGGATACCGGAAAACTGGCCTGAATGCCACTTCGGTCTGGATACCGGAAAACTGACCTGAATGCCACAAGTTGCATCGACCTGAACGTCGGAAACTTCTTCGATCTGAACATCGGAAAACTTCATGCCTGTCAGCATTGGCAGAAATAGGGAATGATAATAGAGGCGGCGCATGGGCCAATGACACTTGCTGGGGATAACAAAGGTAAGTCATGAACAATCTTCAGTCTGAGTACTGGAAACAACTTCTAGCTTATCACTTGGGATACCGAGAATGTTTTATGCTTACATGCGTATGTTTGAATTTTTCAATGGCGTAATGCTCCATGAAAATGGAAATGCTACGCGATTTGGAAGGATGCAATGCAATATGATTCTACATGCAGGGATGCGAAATGCTGGGTAGAATGCCAAGCTGAGGCAAGGGGATCTACTGGGGAAATGATCACCATCTTCTGGACCCTGGCAAGGCTGTTGGAGATTCACAGCGCAAAGAACTCTGTGGGGAGATGACTAGCCATGCGGTGTTCTGGCCATACCGAGACTCTGATCGGGGAAAGAATGGCATTGGAAGCCTGCTGCTGAGGAAAGCTACAATGGTTCTGGCAACCACGATTTGCGAGAGATGACTCAGCAGGGGGAGCAAACACTGATACGGTACCGAGGTTCTGCTTCAAGGAAAGAAACCATGGATCTGGCATTGGGATTATCGATCTGGCATCGAACTCTAAGGAGCAGCCACTTCTGCTGGGAAGATACAGTCTGGCATTGTCAACTCCGCTGGGGAGTGTATGTCCTGAAACAACCGCTTGGGGAAGTGCGGTGGTGAGAAACTGCTGGGGATTGAAGAATCCAACGCTCTGATCAGCTCTGCAGGGATAAGACACCGAATTTGTCTGTTGGTGACTTCACTGAGGAAGATATTCACGATCATCTGCAGGGAATTTTAAGGAAATGCCCCGAGGGTATCTGTTCTGAATAGACGATCCAAAGCACTTAAAATTTACAGCAATTTTAAATGTTTATTAAGCATGTACCTGTAAAGCCCTTATGTGTCATGATGCAATGTTTATCAAAAATTCGGACGTCATTTTTGCAAACAAAACAGTAAAATGAAAATGAAAACAGAGATATACTGAATAACATGATTTTATTGATTGAATGGCCTCTGAATAGGCATTTACACTAAGAAGCAATCCCTGGAAAGAGGTAATCGCACAATAGATAAAAACAGAAATTAATCTGATGGCAATGTGAAATGGATTTCTATTGGGTTCCAATTCTGTTATGACTTGCCCGTCTTCAAGATCCTCCAGATGATCAGCTTTCTGAAAGAGTGATTGGACTGTTTCCTATCCTTCAAAAATTTCCAGTCATTGGCACGAGATGAGATTCAGAACTACTCAGAACGCAGTCATTCGTTTAATCCCTAACTTTTGCCTGGATCGCCCTTTTCGGGTTTTCAATCCACCGGGATACCCATTTTTGCCTAAGTTGCCTTTTCAGGTTTTCAACTTACCGGGTGTACAATCTTTTTTTATTTTTGTCCCTAATTTTTGCCCGAACCCTTTCATTTTCTTGGTTCGCCGGGACGCCCATTTTTGCCTGGACTACTCTTTTTTACTGTCCAGCGGGTCTATTTTATGCGAAGTATTTTTTAACTGCGTCTGAGTTCACAGGGGAAGTGAAGTTTTCACCATCCATAGTTGCAAGCATTAAGGCCCCACCATCAAAAACCTTGGTGACAATATACGGTCCATCATAGTTAGGAGTCCACTTGCCCCTGTGATCTGTCTGAGGAGGAAGGATCCTTTTCAACACTAAATCTCCGACTTGGAAATAACGAGGACGCACCTTCTGATCAAAAGCTCTCTTCATCCGACTCTGATACAACTGCCCATGACAAATGGCTGCCATTCGCTTCTCTTCGATAAGACTCAACTCATTGAACCTTGTCCGAATCCATTCAGCTTCGTCTAGCTTGACATCCAACAAGACTCTTAGAGAAGGAATCTCCACTTCAACAGGTAGGACTGCTTCCATACCATACACAAGGGAGTAAGGGGTTGCCCCGGTCGATGTACGTACTGAAGTACGGTACCCATGCAAGGCGAAGGGTAGCATCTCATGCCAATCTCTGTACGTGACGACCATCTTTTGCACAATCTTATTTATGTTCTTATTTGCCGCCTCAACAGCGCCGTTCATCTTAGGGCGGTAAGGGGAAGAATTGTGATGCTGAATGTTGAAGTTCTGACACAACTCCTTCATCATTTTGTTGTTGAGATTAGAACCATTATCAGTAATGATTCTTTCGGGAATCCCATAGCGACAAATGATTTCTTTCTTGATGAAACGGGAAACCACATGTCTGGTGGCATTCGCGAACGACGCTGCCTCGACCCACTTGGTGAAATAGTCGATGGCAACAAGGATGAAGCGATGCCCATTGGAAGCAGTCGGCTCAATCTTTCCAATCATGTCAATGCCCCACATGGCAAACGGCCACGGCGAAGACATCACATTCAGAGGATTCGGCGGTACATGCACCTTATCAGCATAAATCTGGCATTTATGACACTTCCGAGCATACTTGAAACAATCTGATTCCATGGTCATCCAATAATAACCCGCTCTCAACAATTTCTTAGCCATTGCATGTCCGCCGGCATGAGTACCGAAGGAACCTTCATGAACTTCCTGCATTAACATGTTCGCCTCGTGTCTGTCCACACATCTGAGCAAAACCATGTCGAAGTTCCTCTTATACAACACATCGTCTTTGTTCAAGAAGAAACTTCCTGTCAATCTTCTCAAAGTCTTTCTGTCATTGTTGGATGCCCCTGCAGGGTACTCTTGATTCTTCAGAAAGCACTTGATATCATGATACCAGGGCTTGTCATTGACTACCAGTTCAGCGGCAAACACATGCGCAGCCCTGTCAAGGCGCATCACATCGATCCTGGGAGCATGGTTCCAACGAATTACCTTGATCATGGAGGATAGAGTAGCAAGCACGTCTGCCATCTGGTTCTCATCACGAGGTATATGATACAATTTTACTGTTGTGAAGAAAGTCAACAGTCTTCTCGTGTAATCTCTGTAGGGGACCAGAGTGGGCTGGAGAGTATTCCAATCACCATTCACTTGATTGATCACCAGAGCTGAATCTCCGAAGATGTCCAGAGTCTTGATTCTCAGATCAATGGCTTGCTCAATACCCAAGATACAGGCTTCATACTCAGCTTCATTATTTGTGCACTCAAAAGTCAGACGAGCGGTGAAAGGCATGTGGGCACCTTTCGGAGTAGTAATGACAGCGCCAATTCCACTTCCTCTAGCATTGACAGCCCCATCAAACAACAAAGTCCATTTTTCGTTTGGATCAGGTCCCTCCTCAACAACTGGCTCTTCACAGTCTTTCATCTTGAGGAACATGATGTCTTCATCAGGGAATTCAAACTTCATTGGCTCATAATCATCAATCGGTTGCTCGGCAAGGTAGTCTGACAGAATACTCCCTTTGATGGCCTTCTGTGGCGTGTACTGAATATCATACTCTGTTAAAATCATTTGCCAACGAGCGACCCTTCCGGTGAGAGTTGGCTTCTCGAATATGTATTTCACTGGATCCATCTTAGAAATCAACAAGGTAGTATGGTTCAACATATACTGCCTCAGTCGGCGAGCAACCCAGGCCAAAGCACAACAAGTTTTCTCAAGCTGCGAATATTTGACTTCACAGTCGGTAAACTTTTTACTAAGGTAGTATATGGCATGCTCTTTTCGACCAGACTCGTCATGCTGTCCCAATACACACCCCATCGAGTTCTCAGTCACTGATAGGTACATTATCAGAGGTCTCCCAGGAACTGGAGGTATAAGGATCAGAGGTTTCTGTAGATACTCTTTTATCTTCTCGAAAGCCCTTTGACAATCTTCATTCCACCTGATAGCCTGATCTTTCCTCAGCAATTTGAAAATTGGCTCACACGTGGTTGTTAGGTGAGAGATGAACCTTGCAATGTAGTTCAACCTCCCTAAGAAACTATGGACTTGCTTCTCTGTTCTTGGCTCTGGCATTTCCTGTATCGCTTTTACTTTGTCGGGATCCACCTCAATCCCTTTTCCGCTAACGATAAAACCCAGCAATTTTCCCGATCTCACCCCGAAAGTGCACTTGTTCGGATTAAGTCTCAGTTTGAATTTCCTCAAACGCTCAAACAGTTTCTGCAAATTCAACAAATGTTCTTCTTCTGTCTGAGATTTGGCAATCATATCGTCCACATAAACCTCGATTTCATGATGAATCATATCATGGAACAGAGTCACCATTGCTCGCTGATATGTTGCTCCGGCATTTTTCAGACCAAACGGCATCACCTTGTAGCAGAAGGTGCCCCATGGGGTTATGAAAGTTGTCTTTTCCATGTCTTCTGGTGCCATCTTGATTTGGTTATAGCCAGAAAAGCCATCCATGAAGGAGAATACCGAGAACTGAGCTGTATTATCCACCAAAACGTCGATGTGAGGTAATGGGAAATCATCTTTAGGGCTAGCTCTGTTCAGATCCCGATAGTCGACACACATCCGTACCTTTCCGTCCTTCTTAGGTACTGGGACGATGTTTGCAACCCATGGCGGATAATTGGTGACTGCTAGAAACCCTGCATCCAACTGCTTTTGCACTTCTTCCTTTATCTTGACAGCCATCTCTGGTCTTGTTCTTCTGAGCTTCTGCTTGACCGGAGGACAACCTTCTTTGAGAGGCAAGCGGTGCACCACGATGTCTGTGTCCATCCCAGGCATGTCCTGATAAGACCAGGCGAAGATGTCAACGTATTCTTGCAGCAATTCAATCAGCCCTTTCTTCACATTATCTTCCAAAGCAGCCCTTATTTTGATTTCTCTCTTGGCGTCTTCGGTGCCGAGATTAATCACTTCAACAGACTCTTGATGCGGTTGAATAACCCTTTCTTCCTGTTTTAATAACCTGGTAAGTTCTTCAGGGAGTTCACAGTCTTCATCACCCTCTTCTTCAGCTTGAAAGATTGGATTTTCAAAGTCGAAGCGAGCCATAGCAGAACCGTTATCAATAGGATCCGATGTTGTGCATCTGCATGAGTGATGGTATGTGCTTATGAGTGTGAACAAGAAGTGAAAACTAAACAAAACATTGCCATTTTTTTATTTTGAAAAACTGCAAAAATAGAAAGACAGGGAACGAAATATTTGAATGCAAAAATACGTCCTTTATTTATGATAAAAAATGCAAGTGTCACATAGATGGGCCCTACAATGAGTCATTACGCCCTGGGCGGAACGTAAGACTTGGATATGCATGAACAAAGAAAATTACTCTTCAAGAAGAGTGACTTGGATAATCTCCTCAGAAGACCAATTATTGATGACTTCACCCGGGATCCTCAGACGCACCCAGTTGTCAATGTCACAATCACTATCCCCATCTTCTTCGTTGACCGCAGAGACCTCACTAGGAATCACAAAATTAACAGGAACAACATCTGCGAACACTTCTTCCTCAACCCCTTCCACAGACTCTTGGACAAACAAACCCTCAACCTGGAGGATACCTTTGTCGAGCAAGGCCTGGATACCCTACTGTAGCTTCAAACAACCTCCACTCTGAGTAGCACAATCCAAACAACCCTTCCCACAACCGGGGAAAACATCGGCCTTTAGCAAGCATCCTTTGATATCCAACAATGGAGTCTTCAACTTCAACACATCCTTAATGGACTTGGCTTCTCCCTCTACCAAATTAACATTTGCACCACCATGCTGGGGCATGGGATTGTTGACGATATTCGGAGCTGGTGCAAGGTCGATGGCCTTTGAATCTATGAGGTCCTGAACTACGTGCTTAAAAGCTTTGCAGTTCTCAATGTCATGGCCAGGTGCCCCAGAGTGGAAGCTACACCTAGCGCTGGCGTCGTAACCCACCGGAAGTCTACCAACAGGAGGAGCCAGAGTGTGCAGTTGCACAAGTTGTAGTTGTTGAAGACTAGAAAGCAACTGGGCGTACGACATTGGAAGGGTGTCGAAACGCCGGTCCATCATCCTTTGCCTCTGTTGATAAGCGGGTCTGTTACCCGGTTGTTGCTGCTGTTGATACTGAGCTGGTTGACGTTGTGATTGTTGTTGTTGTAGTGGTGCTGCAGCTGGAATGGTCACAGCCGCAACATACGGTTGCTGATGATAATTCTGAAAGGTATTCCTCCGGTTATCCCTGTTCTGATAAGAAGATATGGCACTTGCATCCCCTTCTCTCCTCTTCTGTCCCTGAATGAACGACTTCTTCACCCCTGATGAGGATCCACCTCCACTCTGGATCTTGTATGTCTTTAGGTAATTCTCCACCCTTTCTCCAGTAGAGACCACATCAACAAAGTTGGAAGCATTGCAACCTACCAGGCGCTCCAAGTAAGGTCCAGGCAGCGTATTCATGAACATGTTGGCCATTTCCTTTTCCAACATAGGAGGCTGAACACGGGAAGCTGTATCCCTCCAGCGTTGAGCGTATTCCCTGAAGCACTCATTGCTTTTAAGAGACAGATTCTGAAGTTGAGTTCTGTCCGGAGCCATGTCTGCATTATACTGATACTGCTTCACGAAAGCCTCTGCCAAATCCCTCCAGCAACGGATGTGGGCTCTGTCCAGCCTCATATACCATTCCAAGGATGCCCCAGCTAGGCTATCCTGGAAGAAGTACATAAGTAGCTTCTCGTCATCAGAGTATGCAACCATTTTACGGAAATAGGCTTGCACGTGAGTTTTGGGGCAAGAGCTGCCGTTGTATTTGTCGAATATCGGGACCTTGAATTTCGGTGGCACCCTCACACCTGGGACCAGCCCCAAGTCAGCAACATCTACTCCCAGAGGATTCTGTCCTTCCACTGCCTTCAACCTTTCTTCCAAGCTTCTAAACATGGGGTCCATGCCAAAGTCTTCCTGAAGCGAGGGGAACTGATCATCCTGACCATCCTGAATGGGTTGTTGACTGGAGGTGACATGTAGGATTGGGATAGGCCCCGGTCCATTGGGACCATTAGCCTCTCCAGCTGGAGGATCAGCCAACGTCTCCGGTTGAGTAATAGGGGGATCCTTATGCACCAATAATCTAAGCTCCTGTTGTCCTTGAGCCACCCCTTGAACCAAATCCATGAATTGATTCATGCGAATCTTCATCTCGGCGAGATCTGCCTGTAGGCTCTCCATCGCTCTCTGTTGGTTCCTCCGGGTACCGTATCGGTGAATGCCTGAGTCAGCTATCCTACTAGTGGGACACCAAACAAACTGAGAACACTGAGGCGGTACCTGTTATGCAAGACATGCGGATGACTATGCAAATGCAATGACATGTTTATCAATTCCAAGAGTATTCTACCCCCTTGATTCCAGTCTCACATTTGATAAGCAGTGTAAAAAGAAAACCCCGACTAGAATCAAGAAGAAGATTTAAACCTCCTTGAAAAGGATAAACATGTGTTAAATGATATGAATGCAAATGATGTGATGATGTAAATGCAATGAAGTGGCATGTCAATCAGGATTGCTGTATCTGCTTGAACATCTGTCAGGTTGCACTGTCTGGAGAGAAATTAAGAGCACACCAAACAAAGGTCATGGGATGGATCATGTTATCCTTAATATCAACCACCCATTTTGGCGGATTATGGTTTACACCTTGTCAACACCCGAGTTTCATTGATATTAAGGATACCTGATCGGATCAACCATGAATCAAGGGTTTGTCGCAAGTCACGAGCATGGAGTTTAGGTTAAGAACCACCCAAAAGGAGTGTACTAAGGTTTAAACCTGCCAAACATGTTCTACAAAAGGTTCCCATAGTCATAATCCCATCTTTCGAATATTATCAGAGGAACGACTACTCGTATTCCAACAATATTCTCAAGAGAGACTCTTATGAGTGTAGTATCGCGTAACAATCGTATCAAATCTTACATTTGAACGACTTTCGCACTACGTCCTACGAATAGGCCAAGATGGGTTAGGTAAACTAAGGTCCTTGGCTTCTTAGGTCTATATTGGAACAAGTAATGTCTAACCACAACTTACTTATGTGACATTATTGATCTCAACATGACCTCCACCAAGTGAATGGGCTTGCAAGTCAACTCGCTAAGGAATACTCCACACAAGTTGACAGGACTATGCCATTCTCCTATCTTAAGTGCACTCGAGTTCGGGTATAGAACTCATCTCACAAAGATCACCAAGCAGCCATAGCCAACCAACAGATACAACAATGATATGTACACAATGTAATAAGGTAAAGCAGGTAAATAAATAACTGTACAAAAGCATGAACACCCAATAAACAAACAAACTACAAAAGCTAGGATGGACTCGCTTAGGGAAGATGGACCAGCAAGAGGTCAACTTATTAAAATCCCCAGCAGAGTCGCCAGCTGTCGCAACCTGAAAAATACAGTGCGAAAAAAAACAACCGGCGAAAGAAAAAGACAGGAGAGTCGCCACCGTGCGTTATTTATCCCAAGGGAGGGAAAGGAAACGCTCGAAGTAAACCTGAAAAAGGAAAGGACAAGACGGGGTCTCGCAACCAAATCTTGGGTTCGGGAGTCGGTTATGCGAAGGGAAGGTATTAGCACCCCTACGCATCCGTAGTACTCTACGGGATCCACTTTTGTAGTTCTTGTCTAAAGGGTGTGGGTTTATCTTGTGCTGTTTGCCAAAAAAAAAAAGAAAAAAAAAAGGATTAAATGAAAATGACTCGCGCGGATGTCACATCCACTGCATACGTATCTCATCTGAATATGAGAATCAGAGTCTTCGTAGTTCGGCTGACCTATGGGTTGGGGGGATGTGTGCTCGCTAAGACATCGCGTCTTATGCCTACGTATCTCATCTGGAATGAGAATCAGAGCAAGTCGTAGTTCGGCTAACTACGGGGTTATGGATTGGGTTTTGGACGAACGACGTTACTACGCAATCTACCGGATGCTCGACCTTTGGAGACTTACTCGCCTGTAGTAGAAGGAGTAAACGTGTTGCTTTGGGTTTTAGGGTTTGGGATGCTCGAGGGCAAACAGGCAGTCCTTGACGAAGGAACCGCGCTACATGTGGGGATATGAATACAAAACACGAAACATGTATCTCAAAGTAAAATGCCACCAAGGGGCTCAAACATTGCCTCCTATCGAGGTCTTCCAGCTAAGAAAGCGATAAAGTACGAGAAAAGGAAAAAAATTACCACACGGATAAAGATCCGAAGTTACAGCAGTTAAAGAAGCAAGAAACCCTGAAATCTCTCCAGCTGGACCGTCAAAGGAAATCAGTCAACACGAATAATCAGAATAAAACTCCATGGGGGTATCCCACAAATAAAGTGGGAAACCACGCGAGTGTCTCTGCAAAAGCCATGTGAGCCCTCACAAAACTCGACAAAGGGTTAGAGCAACAGGATGAAATCAAGAGAAAACAATGCCATGGCAACGCAAAGACAGGTTAGAGAAACAAAATAGGGTAACCCAGAGTTGCCCCTAAATCAAAATGTAACCACATGAATAATTCCATCAAAATTCACAAAAGGCTCACAAAAAGGTATCAAATTCACCCATAATACCTCATACATTTAGAGCATTCAAATTAAAGGCATAAAGATGATGGATATAGGGCAAACCTGATTGGAGAGCTTGATTGAAATTGAGTTGCACCCTTGAGGTTTACAAGTTGAGTTCCCTTCAGGGTTTGGAGGCTGCTCTGAGTTCTCTGTCAGGTCTTCTCTCACTATCTTTTTCCTCAGGGTTTTGTTCCAAGGAAACCTCAGAGTATTTTGCTTCCCTCCCTTTTTCTCAAGTGAATCTCCCAGTGTAACTCCAAGTGTCACTCCTCTACTGAAACTTCAGTATTTATAGACTGATTTTCGTGGGTAATGGGCTCAAATGAGGGAGACCCAAGTCCAAAATAATTTGTTATATTTTATTTATTTTATTTATTTATTTAATTAATTAATTAATTAATTAATTAAATAATTTTTTTTCTTTTCTTTTCTTTTTTTTTTCGTTTTTTTTTTCAGGAAAAATGAAGGGTAAATTTTGGGGTATTACAGATAGCATTGTTGCAAATATAAGCGCTCGCAACAACTTGAGCTTCTGTGATGCTGATCTTCCCGAGGAGGTAAAAAACCACAATTTGGCCTTACACATCTCCGTGAACTGTAAGGATGATGCCTTGTCCAATGTGTTGGTGGACACGGGATCATCACTCAATGTGTTGCCAAAATCCACTCTTGCTAAACTTTCGTACCAGGGGCCTCCCATGAGGTAGAGTGGAGTGGTTGTGAAGGCGTTTGATGGATCACGGAAAACCGTGATCGCCGAATTAGAACTCTCGATCAAGATTGGACCTAGTGACTTCCAGATCACTTTCCAGGTCATGGATATTCATTCCTTTGTTGAAGATGATGAAGGGGAAGACCTTGGCAACTTTGTCATACCTGGTGGAATCTGCAATAATTGGGTCGCTGTTGATGTTCCAACAATTATCCATAAGTCAACTAATATGTTCATTTTGTTTAAAAACCCTTCTCTCATGCCAAAAGGAGAAGTGAAGACATTGTTGGTATATTTGATTAATACAATGATATTCATTCAATAATCACATGTTAAATGTTTTTTTTCCAAACTATTTTTCCTTTTTGCTTTTTGCATGAAATTGGTGATCACCATAAAACCCTAAAAAGAGAATCTTTTCATCTGCATGATGATTTACCTTGTTTGAATTCTGAAATCTCTTTTATATTCAAAATCATTATGCAGGTTGATCAAACCCATTAAACATAATGATCCAACACCATCTCCCAACTTTGAGTTCCCTGTATTTGAGGCAGAAGAAGATGATATTGAAGAAATTCCTGATGAGATTACCCGTCTACTTGAGCACGAGGAGACGATCATTCATCCACATCTTGGGAATCTGGAAACAGTCAACTTGGGGTCTGAAGACTGCGTTCGTGAAGTGAAGATTGGGGCATTCCTTGAAGAGTCTGTTAAGAAGGGGTTGATTGAGTTGCTACGAGAGTATGTCGACGTCTTTGCTTGGTTGTATGAAGACATGCCTGGTCTAGATACTGATATCGTGCAACATTTCTTGCCGTTGAAGCCTGAGTGTGTGCCTGTGAAGCAAAAGCTCAGAAGAACTCACTTTGATATCAAGTTCAGAAGCAAATTGATGCAGGGTTTCTGGTAACTTCTACATATCCTCAATGGGTGGCCAATATTGTGCTTGTGCCTAAGAAAGATGGAAAAGTCTGCATGTGTGTGGATTACCGTGACTTGAATAAAGCTAGTTTGAAAGATGATTTTCCTCTACCACACATTGATATGTTGGTAGATAATACAGCTAAATTCAATGTCTTTTCATTTATGGATGGATTTTCCGGTTATAATCAGATTAAAATGGCACCCGAGGATATGGAGAAGACAACATTCATCACACCTTAGGGAACATTCTGTTATCGAGTGAGGCCCTTCGATTTGAAGAACGTCGGAGCCACGTATCTGTAGCGGGGTATTCGTTACCTTTAGATTTATTGACTAAATCAAAAGTAAGCATACAATTCGAGTCGCCACCGCACTTCTATTTATCCAAAGGAAAGGTTAGAAAGCGAACAAAAACCAAGTAAGAAGTTTTATCAAATCAAAAACTAATAAAAATGTCAGAGATCTGGGTAAGGGGCTTGGTTATGAAATGGGAAGGGTTTAAGCACCCAAAATATCCTTAGTACTCTAAGGGAGCCCTTTTTGCAAATGTGTGTTGTAGGTTGATATTTGTGCAAACAAGATTGGGGGGATGAGAAAAGAATATACATATTTACAATTTTTTTATTTGAATGGATAAACCTATTGCCTACTGTCATACCCCAAAATTTGTCTGTTAAATTTTATGATAAATTGATTCATGCATGGCATTCATTTCACATTTGCATTCATTCATTAGCATGCATTCTCATATAAATTATAAATTTTAATTTATTTATTATGTGATACAGATATAAAAAATAATATAATTTTGGTTATCTGTATGATATAAATAAATTATATATATATATATATATATATATATATATATATATATATATATATATATATATATATATATATATATATATATATATATATATATATATATATATATATATATATATATATATATATATATATATATATATATATATATATATATATATATATATAAATAAAATAGTTTTAATTTAATGATAA
This sequence comes from Lathyrus oleraceus, assembly GCF_024323335.1. Taxonomy (NCBI): domain Eukaryota; kingdom Viridiplantae; phylum Streptophyta; class Magnoliopsida; order Fabales; family Fabaceae; genus Lathyrus; species Lathyrus oleraceus. The sequence continues at coordinate 246,664,038 of NC_066582.1, read as the reverse complement.
ATAAAAATAGATTTGAATTTTAATTGTATAATTAAAATTTTAAATTAATTTTATTTGTTAAAGCTCATTAAATTATAATAACTATTTTTTATAATTTAGTGACTCATGTTCCATTTATTCATTATTTATAAATAGTATTTATTTAGTAATTCACGTTTTTTACTTAATAAAATTTATTTATAAGAGTAACATTTTTTTAAAAGCCCATAAATTATAAAATGATTTTGGTTGATATAAGTAAGAATAATTTTGATTTTTTTTGTTTAAATGATGAAAGTAAAAATATAAATAGGTTTAAATTTTAATTCAATTATGTAACTAAAAATTAAATTAATTTTTATTTGTTAAAAGTCATTTGAATTATTCATTATTTGTATTTAATAAATATTTAGCAAGGTTAAACCCTAACTCTCCTAAAGTATAGGAAGGGATCCAAATATTTAGCAAGGTTAAACCCTAAAGTATAGGAAGGGATCCAAATATTTAGCAAGGTTAAACCCTAATCCACACCATTATAAATACTTCATATGGCTGCAGCGAGAGGGAGGAGTAAAAAGAGGGGGAAAAAGAGGAGAGATACAGCAGAAGAAGATACACAAGGCAAGGCAGAAGCAAGAAGATTCACGGGTAGGGAAAAGAGAAGCAACCATAAAGCACTCATAGCCTGAATAAGAACAACACCCATACAGTGAGCAAGCTAGAAGAATCAAATCCCTAGTAAGTGTCCATTATGGAATTTGCATCCAGCATGATTACCTTGCAAAGCCATGTAATAGCGTAGTCTTATTTTTCGCACTTTAATTTTTCCATACTGTGAATATAACTGTCTAGATGTATGCTAATAGGATTGCATGAAAAGATAAATAATCGAACTTAGATAAATTAATTCAAGATAATATATCTTAATCCAATCATTTCCACACTTGCATCTCTAGGGTAACCCTCTCTTTGTTGCCTTACGATATTAGGGTCATGTCCCACGAATGTGGGGATACCCTTAGCAAAGACCCTTTCGATTAAATCATCATCATCCCTAAACAGATAAGTCATAGTCCCTTCGATCAAAAGGTTAATGTCCTTACAAGATAAATCATAGTCTCTCGAACGTTGCCTTCGAATATATGACCTTGTCCCTCGAACGTTGCCTTCGAATATATGACTTTGTCCCTCGATGACCCTTCGTTGTAGCCTACGATTAAAGGATGATCGTCCCTTCGAATGCTAAGGTATCCTTACAAATGTTGCCTTCAATGACCAATCGACGACCCCATGATGTCCCTTTACATCCAAAGGATAAGACTACTTACTTCTCAATAGTAAGGACAGTTTTACCCTCCTAAGGATAAGAAATACCTATAAAGACCTTGGTTAGGTATAACTCTTAAATGCTTGCTCACAGCTTAAAATACTTTTCACACCTCACACTTTTCAAAACATCTTTTAGAAAATCACCACTTGGTATACATTCGCACCATAATCATCGTCGAGTTATATTTTTCTAAACATCTTTCAAAGTCAAACGAGATGAACACTTTGTATACATTCGTACAAGAATCATTACAAATTTAAACTCTCCTTTCAAAATATTTTCTAAACACACCACATTTCTCAAACACTTTCTCAAACAAGGAAAACATAAGTGAGTTAAGCAATTAAGAGCCCATGGATAACCATGGATACAAAGGGTGCTAACACCTTCCCTTTGTATAATGTACCTCCCGAACTCAAAATCTAATCAAGGTCTTTCCTGTTCTTTTCCGCCTTTCCTTATTGGATAAAAGAAAAGTCGGTGGCGACTCTTGCTATCCGCAACATTGCTTTTCAAAGCAAAAACACAAATTCAGTTCACCGTATCACAGAACTGGCGACTCTGCTGGGGAATCTTAAAAAGAGAGGTTACCTTAAAGATAAGATCACTTATGTTTTCGAATTGTTTCTTTGTATGATTTACTTTTAAGGGATTGTTTGGGTATTCTATGCTTGAGTGAAAGATCCTACACCCGGATCTAGTGTACCTTAGGTAAGTAGCAAGAGATCATCGCGACTGTCCGGCGTATACTGGAATGGTTAAAATGATGGCTACGGTTAATGTGACACTTTGGATGTCCTGATGTTCCTCATGTTTACTTGAGGAAAAATTTGGCGTCTGCGTGGTGTCATCAAAGCATTAACCAGACCTTTAGAACCCTAATTGACTCATCCTAGCCATTAGAAAGTAGTGAGATAACTGACTTCGGTTCCGACTGGGGTTGGTTGATACTCGATACTACACTTTTTGAGATTGGACTTTAGGGAAATTTTGGTCAACCGCTTGGTGTTTCACTGAAGTGGACTTAAGGAAAGGTCATTGATTTGAGATCCTTCTAGAACCCGGTTACTATTCTAGGACAGGTTGAACCAACCAAACTTCAGTGGGGAGGGTACTTACCTATGGAACTCATGCAAGCCTTAAAACCTAGGAATGATTGTGGTGTGACTTGTTTGTGCTTGTTACTTACTTGACATCATAACATCATGACATCATAGCATTGTACTAACCATTTTGAGGACTTAGGGATTTAACTTTGTTCTGTTTTGTAGGGCTACGGCTTCCAGGAAGACCATCCGGATCAATTTTGTAGCGACCTCTCCTCAACTCAAGGATTTAGTGTCAGAACTTCCCGATCATGCTCAGTTCATCAAGAAACATGGTTATCTCCTCAATTTAGTTACCACCGGTTTCAAGGAAGATATGATGAGAGTTCTATTCCAGTTCTTAGATCCTAAACATCATTGCTTCACCTTCCCAGATTATCAGTTGGTACCCACATTAGAAGAATTTTCCAGGTTGCTTGGGATACCTATCCTTGATCAAACACCTTTCAGTGGTTTAGAAAAGATTCCGAGGTCTGAAGAGGTTGTCGCGACTTTACACATGACAAAGTCCGACATTGAAACTAATTGGGTAACAAGAAGTGAAGTTAAGGGTTTACTTGCCAAATTTCTGATAAATGAGGCCCGAGAATTCCTAAAAGCTATGAGTGTCCGCGCTTTCGAAGATGTTCTAGCATTACTAATCTATGGTTTGGTGCTATTTCCTAATCCGGATCAATTCATAGACATGAATGCTGTTAAGATATTTCTCACTCATAACCCTGTGCCCACCTTGCTTGGAGACATTTTGCATTCCCTTCACACTCGTACTATGAAAAGGCAAGGGACTCTCATGTGCTGTGTACCTTTATTATCTAGGTGGTTTATTTCGCACCTTCCTCAATCAGTCTTGAAGAATGAGCAAAATTTGAAATGGTCTCAAAGGATAATGTCGCTCTCCCATTCAGACATCCATTGGTGTCCCCAACCCAAAGAAAATGTTATCATCATTGACCATTGTGGAGAATTCTCTAACGTACCACTCTTGGGGATAAGAGGAGGTATTACTTATAATCCTACTTTAGCCCTACGTCAGTTTGGTTATGCTCGAAGAGATGGTCCACATGAAATAATTATCCAAGGCACTGTGTTTGACTATGACAACGATTCTCAAGGTCTCCGTCAAAGGTTTGTACGAGCTTGGGGTATGGTGAAAAGAAGTACTTTAAAACAGAAAAACTCTATTCCTATGGAACCTTATCTCAGATGGGTACGCGCCAGAGCTCGTGAGCTTATCATGCCATATCTTGCAATCGGACCTCTGATTGTTGAACCAAAAGTTGAAGGAGGTACCCCTCAGATCATTCCTTATCCAGATATGCCTACCAATATTGAAGAATTGAAGAAATCTTGGATCCAGTTGAGAGACGAAAGGGATACTTTTGAAGCTCAGTTATGTGCTGAAAGGAAGAAAGTATTAGAGCTCACCAGCCAGCTTAATGAGGAACGAAGTCTCAATGCATATCTCCGCCCAAAAAGAAGATGTCCCTGGGAGACTTGAGCTTTCATTTTTTCTTGTAATGAACATTGATTAAAGAAATTATTAATAAAAGTTCCCCTTTTTGGTGGTTTACGCAAATTTAAATTCCAAAAGTCCTTGAAAACATTTCATACATTGCATAGCATAACATAACATTGCATAACAGGTACTCTAAAGGATCAATGTTCTTACGGTCTTCCTCTCAAACAGAAAAATGGCCCTCGAACAAACTGTCAAGGATCTCCAGGCTCAGAATGCTCAATTCCAGGAGATGATCTTGAACTTATCCAAGGGGCAGGAGGAACTGAAGACTCTATTGCTCGAGAAGAAGAAGGACAAGAAATATGTGAGTTACATTAACCCGGGAAGAAGGCTTAAAGGACAGGCTCCAGGAGTCAAGATTGGAATTCCGAAGGATAAAGAAGATGAGACAGAAAATGATTCGGAAGATGAGAATGCTGATCCCTTCAACCCTGAGGACGACTAACATTGCATAACATAACATAACATTGCATAACAGGTACTCTAAAGGATCAATGTTCTTACGGTCTTCCTCTCAAACAGAAAAATGGCCCTCGAACAAACTGTCAAGGATCTCCAGGCTCAGAATGCTCAATTCCAGGAGATGATCTTGAACTTATCCAAGGGGCAGGAGGAACTGAAGACTCTATTGCTCGAGAAGAAGAAGGACAAGAAATATGTGAGTTACATTAACCCGGGAAGAAGGCTTAAAGGACAGGCTCCAGGAGTCAAGATTGGAATTCCGAAGGATAAAGAAGATGAGACAGAAAATGATTCGGAAGATGAGAATGCTGATCCCTTCAACCCTGAGGACGACTATGAAAATTATGAAAATGAACAGTACTCTCCGAAAGATGATAAGTATAAGTTGCTGGAAGAACGTATGCTAGCTATGGAGGGTCAGAAGGCGCCCGGTCTGGATTTCGAAAGCTTAGGTCTGGTCTCTGATGTGGTCATTCCTCGCAAATTCAAGGTCATCGCTTTCACTAAGTATGATGGTGCGTCTTGTCCTCAGATGCATCTGAGAGCTTATGTGAGAAAGATCCAGCCGTATACCACTGATAGGAAGCTATGGATCCATTTCTTCCAAGAGAGTCTGTCTGGCACACAATTAGAGTGGTATTATCAGCTCGAGAGCTCTAACATCCGCACCTGGACTGATTTAGCGACAGCTTTCTACAAGCACTACCAGTATAATTCTGAATTAGCGCCTACTCAGCTACAGCTGCAGAATATGACTATGGGCTCTAAAGAAAGCTTCAAAGAATATGCTCAAAATTGGAGAGACTTGGCTGGCAGAGTCAAACCCCCTATGACTGATCGAGAATTAGTGGACATGTTCATGGGTACACTGACTGGCCCATTCTACAGCCATCTATTGGGAAGTTCCTCATCGGGTTTCACTGAACTTATATTGACGGGTGAACGTGTTGAAAGCGGCATTCGAAGTGGAAAGATACAGGTGGCTACCTCTGCAAGCACCAAAAAGTCCTATCAGGGGAAGAATGAATCAAATGCTGCGTACGGTCAAAGGGGTCATAACAAGAAAAATCGTGACCATACTGTTGGAGCAGTTACGATTGCAGCACCGCCATCTCAAAACTTCCAACACAGATAAGGCAGGCCAAGAAGGCAGTTTACCAAGATCAATATGACTTAGCACAAGCACTACAGGGTATGCTAAAAGCAAATTTAATTACCCTCAGAGATCCTCCTGCAAATCCCAACACTACTTCTCCTCGTTATAATCCCAATGCCAGGTGTGCATATCACTTTGATAGCCCCGGGCATGATACAAACGATTGTTGGTTATTGAAGAATAAGATTTAGGATATGATCGACGCTGGAGAAATTGAATTTGATCCTCCGGAGACTCCTAATGTCATCACTGCTCCTAAGCCTAATCATGACAAGACTGTTAATGCTGTGGATGACAATTCTCACATTACTAATGTAGCTGACTTAGCATCTCCTCTCCTGATCATCAAGAAGAATTTATTGCAAGCTGGTTTATTTCCAGGTTGTGCTGAAAATTACGATCTCTGTATACTCCGACCCAATGATTGCTTGAAGTTGAGGAATGATATTCAACGGCTGATGGATAATCGTACAATTCTCTTTGAAAAGATTCCTAAGGTGGAAAACCCTATTGAAGAAATATCTGTGATTGTTAGGTCCAAAGTTCCAGTGAAGATTACTGTTGAGCTCAAGGTAGCTCCCCTAATTATTACTGCACCTGGCCCAGTACCGTATTCCTCAAGCAAAGCCATTCCGTGGAATTATGGAGGTGATGTTTACATCCACGGCATAAAGCAAGATGATAAAATCATCCGTAAGAGTGATTTTGGTGTGGTAGAATAGCTGGGGCATACTCCGTCTAAAATTTCAATGTTATCCTTGTTGTTATCTTCTGAATCTCATGCCAATGCGTTGATAAAATTCTTGAAGACCGCTCATGTACCTCAGGAGACGTCTGTCGATCAGTTAGAAAATTATGTTGCTAACTTGGCTGTTGATAATGGCATAGGCTTTTCTGATGCTGACCTGACACCAGCAGGAAAGAATCACAATAAAGCTCTGCATATCTCCATTGAGTGTAAGGGGATCACCTTGTCTCATGTGTTGATCGACAATGGCTCTTCTTTGAATGTGCTACCGAAAGCTATGCTCGATAAGCTTGACTGTAAAAGCATTGAACTGAAACCTAGTGACGTTGTGGTGCATGCTTACGATGGTACGAAGAGTGTTGTCCATGGTAAAGTGGTTCTCCCTATCAAGATATGACCTCAAGTCTTCAACACTACCTTTTACGTAATGAACATTCGTCCTGCCTATTCCTGCTTGCTGGGACGCCCTTGGATCCATGGGGCAAGTGTTGTAGCTTCGTCTCTCCATCAAAAGCTAAGGTATCCAATAGAGGGCAAGATTGTCACTGTGTATGGAGAAGAAGAGTATATTGTCAATAGTGTGCATACCTTCAGATACGTCGAGATGGATGGTGAATTCTTTGAGACTCCTTCTCAATCATTTGAAGTAGTTCCTTCGACCAGTCCTGTCCTTAAGCCAACTTCCCGTGTGCCCAAGGTTATTCGTGCTCCTCCTGCTATGATTTCTCTGAAAGATGCTCAAGCCGTGGTTGAAGATGGTGGTCGTACTGGTTGGGGTCAACTGATCGATGTACCGTACAAGTCTGATAAATTTAGCCTGGGGTTTAGCTCTGAAAAGATAGTCAAAGATCAGATTAATGTTGTAAAAGATGCTGATAGCGATTGCGACTTCGATAGCTGGATTTTCCCAACAATTGGTGACGGACTCAATAATTGGAAGGCTGAAGACACTATCCCGATTTCCTTTAGTCAGGAGTAATTATTATTGCTTATTTTAGTGTTTCAAATTTTGTAATTTTTATTATGAACAATTGAACTTCTTAAAGCATTGTGTCTATGCCCGGGGCATAATAGCTAATTTGTTAAGGGTTTTGTCATTTTCATAAGCATATTCACATTCAATAAATCAATGGACTTTTTGCATTCAAATATTGCGCTCTTTATCTTTCCTTTCATCTTTCAAATAAGCTATGTTTTCTTACACACACTCACGTAACAAATTGCAGATCCATATCCACTCTGGATCCTGTTGATAATAATTCTGCTACTCTTAATCATGGCTTTAAAAATCCGATCTACCAAGTCGAGGATGGAAGTGAGGAAGATTGCGAAGTGCCTGGAGAGCTTGTCGGACTGTTACTGCAAGAAGAAAAGACTATACAGCCGCATGAGGAATCAATTGAAATTGTAAATCTGGGTACTGAAGTAGACAAGAAAGAAGTCATAATAGGAGCAGGCTTGGAAAACAGTGTCAAAGAAAGATTGATTCAGATGTGACATGACTATGTAGAGATTTTTGCTTGATCTTATGAAGACATGCCAGGACTGGATACTGATATAGTAGTACATCGTTTGCCGATGAAGGAAGATTGTCATCCTGTTAAGCAAAAGGTTCGTCGCATGCGTCCTGAAATGTCTGAGAAAATCAAAGCCAATGTTATGAAACAATTTAATGCAGGTTTTCTAGCTGTTACTTCTTATCCTCAATGGGTTGCTAATGTGGTACCAGTGCCAAAGAAGGATGGTAAGGTGCGAATGTGTGTAGATTACAGAGATTTGAATAAAGCAAGTCCCAAAGATGACTTTCCACTTCCGCACATTGTTGTTCTGGTAGATAACACCGCTCAATACAAGGTATTCTTATTCATGGATGGATTCTCAGGTTATAACCAAATTAAGATGGCACCTGAAGACATGGAGAAAACTACGTTTGTGACGCAATGGGGCACTTTCTGTTACAAAGTAATGCCATTCGGCTTAAAGAATGCAGGGGCAACATACCAGCGTGCTATGGTGGTTTTGTTCCATGATATGATCCATCATGAAATAGAGGTATATGTGGATGATATGATAGCCAGACCTCATACTGAAGAAGAACATCTCGATCATTTATACAAACTGTTTGAGAGGTTGAAGAAACACAAGTTGAGATTGAACCCGAACAAATGCACCTTTGGAGTAAGATCCGGTAAACTCTTGGGCTTTATTGTCAGTGGTAAAGGAATTGAGGTCGACTCGGCTAAGGTGAGAGCTATTCAAGAAATGCCAGTTCCCCGTACAGATAAAGAAGTCAGAGGTTTCTTGGGACGCTTGAATTACATTGCCCGATTTATCTCCCATTTGACTGCTACTTGCAAACCCATCTTCAAATTACTGAGGAAAAATCAAGAGATAATATGGAATGATGAATGTCAAGAAGCTTTTGACAAAATCAAGAAGTATCTCCAAGAACCTCCAATTCTGATGCCATCAGTTGAAGGAAGACCTCTAATCATGTATTTGACCGTGTTAGAAAATTCAATGGGGTGTGTGCTGGGGCAACATGACGAGTCTGGTCGAAAAGAGAATGCAATATACTACCTTAGCAAAAAGTTTACTGACTGTGAAACAAGATACTCACTGCTTGAGAAAACTTGTTGTGCTTTGGCTTGGGCTGCTTGCCGACTAAGACAGTATATGTGGAATCATACCACTTTATTGATTTCTAAGATGGATCCTATCAAATATATATTTGAGAAACCTGCTCTCTCCGGAAGAATAGCAAGATGGCAGATGATTTTAACAGAGTATGATATTCAGTATACTACCCAGAAAGCAATCAAAGGAAGTGTGTTAGATGATCATTTGGCTCATCAAGCAGTTGATGATTACCAATCTATGAATTTTGAGTTCCCTGATGAGGATGTTATGCTTGTTACTGATTATGAAGAACCTGGACCGGATGAAGGACCCGAACTGGGATCCCGATGGACTATGGTTTTTGATGGATCTTCTAATGCATTAGGCAATGGTGTTGGTGTTGTAATTATTTCTCCCAAGGGTTGTCATACGCCTTTCACTGTTAGACTATGTTTTGATTGTACCAATAATATGGCTGAGTATGAAGCATGTATTTTGGGACTCAGAGCTGCTATAGACCTGAGAATCAAGTTTTTGAGTGTGTACGGAGACTCAGCCTTAGTAATTAGTTAGATCAAAGGAGAATGGGACACTAAACATCTGAATCTCATCCCTTATCGAGAGCGGGTGTTGACATTAATCCCATACTTTGAAGAGATTACATTCGAACGTATTCCACGAGAAGAGAATCAGTTGGCAGACGCATTGGCTACCATGTCATCTATGTTCAGAGTCAGATGGGACAATGAAGCTCCCGTGATCACCATTGAACGATTAGATGAACCAGCATATTGTTATGAACTTAATGCTGATGAAGTAGAAGAGAAACCTTGGTTCCACGAAGTAAAAAGATATTTAGAAACTCAGGAATACCCTGAAGGGGCATCCATCAATGACAGAAAATTTCTGAGGAAGTTCTCCGCTAAATTCTTTTTGAGTAATGGAGTATTATACAAACGTAATCATGATTCGACTTTGCTTCGCTGTGTGGATAAAAAGGAAGTAGAAAAGATTATGGAAGACATGCATGGCGGTATTTTTGGGACTCATTCTAGTGGACATACGATGACCAAGAAGATTCTGAGATCAGGGTATTATTGGTCTACCATGGAAGCTGATTGCCACCATCACTCCAGAACTTGTCACAAGTGCTAGATCTATGCGGACAAAGTACATGTACCTCCTGCTCCATTGAACGTGTTGACAACCCCTTGTCCCTTTGCAATGTGGGGCATTGATATGATTGGAGAGATTAAACCTATTGCTTCTAATGGACATCGTTTCATTCTTGTTGATATTGATTACTTTACGAAGTGGGTAGAGGCAGCCTCATTTGCTTCTGTCACCAAGAATGTGGTGGCACGGTTCATCAAGAATAGTCTTATTTGTCGGTATGGTATCCCTGAAAGAGTTATCACTTATAATGGTACTAATTTGAACAACAAGATGATTACTGAACTCTGCACGCAATTCAAAATAAAACACCATAACTCTTCTTCGTATCGGCCAAAGATGAATGGCACCGTAGAAGCTGCTAATAAGAATATTAAGAAGATTATACAAAAGATGACACTAACATACAAAGACTGGCATGAGATGTTACCATTTTCTCTTCATGGTTATCGCACTTCAGTACGCACTTCGACAGGGGCAATTCCTTTCTCTTTAGTCTACGGAATGGAAGTCGTTTTACCAGTGGAAGTTCAGATTCCCTCTCTAAGAATTATGAAAGATGCAGGCTTAGATGAAGATGAATGGATTCAGACTCGACTCGATCAGATAAATTTGATTGATGAAAAGAGACTTGTGGTTGTTTGTCATGGACAGATATATCAGAAGCGCATGACCCAGGCATTTAATAAAAAAGTCAAGAGACAGGTGTATCAAATTAGTGACGTGGTGATAAAGCGTATCATTCTACCACAAGGTGATCCTAGAGGCAAATGGACTCCCACATACGAAGGGCCATTTGTAGTTAAGAAGGTATTCTCTGGTGGAGCCATGATGCTTGCTACAATGGATGACGAAGATTTCCCGCATCCCGTGAACGCGGACATAGTTAAAAAATACTACGCATAAAAGAGACCTGCTAGGTCGACATATCTAGGCAAAAGTAAGGGCATCCCGGCGAACCAAAAGGGTTCGGGCAAAAATTAGGGATAAACATATAAAAATGTACACCCGGCAAGTCGAAAACCTGAAAAGGCGGCTTGGGCAAAAAAGGGTATCCTGGTGGACTGAAAACCTGAAAAGGCGGTCCAGGCAAAAATTAGGGATTAAAGCGTATGACTATGTCCCGTTCTCGGTCAGCTTCACCAAAGTCAAAGAGACTGAACAAGCCAATCACTTCTATCCGACAGCAAGAGATGAGATGCTTGAAGACATAATAGCAGTAGTAGAATTAAAATCAATAGGACTTTTTTTTTCATAGCTGTTTTTTCTTTGCTTTCTTGACAATTTTCTCTTACTAGGATTTCTGTCTCCTTGTATTAAAATTGCTTGTTTATAGGCCCTCTTTCAAAATCAATACAATTTTATTTTCAAAAAGATACTTTTGTTTTACTTTCTCCGTTTTGTTTGCATAAACGTCCATTGATTTAATTCGAATTAATATATGCATTTGAATATGATTGATGTTTACTGAAAATACATGCATAAAATAGAAATAGCAATTACTAAAAGACTTTAGGATCAAGGATAAGGTTTAACCATGCGTTCTAACAAATCCGGTTGCAAATCCTATTCCCCAGCAAAACCAGTTATTTCCAGAAGAAATTGGCACTACTAGACAGACTGGTCATCTCTATTATCCCCAGTCAGGTTCTGTTGAATATTTCTACCATCAGACAGAAATCAAATATCCCCAGATAAGAAAGGGTCATCAATACAAATATCTCCAACCAGAATATCGGGATTTATTTTCCCATGGCAAAAAAGTTCAGACGCATAATTCATTCATGCATCATTTCACAGCATATACATGCATGCAATGTTCGCATTTATTTTCAAGAGCATAAAACATCTCATGCATCATGACATGGCATGAGGCTAACTCTTTTTCTTCCAGGTTAATTATCCTCCTGATACAGTCAAAATAAAGATTCATTCAGACGGATATCTTTATCGATTACATTCAAGATTCAGATACATCTTTCAGATATAATCCATATGAATATTCATTCTGACAAGCATTTTGATATCCTCCTAACGATGGCATCTTTAAGCCCATCCCAGACATTTATTGCAAATACAACATATGCAAATATTATCAGATATAGCCTAACGTACGACTCATTCTGATTCAGCCTAACGTATGGTTCCTTCAACTGTTCCAATACGGTCTAGCGTACGATCCATTTGGATATTCATCCCCTCAGATACTACCTAGCGTACGGTACATTCTGAAATATAGTCTAGCGTATGACTACCCCTTTTATCATCAGATACAGCCTAATGGGCGGCTCATTCTGCTACTCAGATACGATCTAGCGTATGATCCATTATGATCTTTTATCCTCAGATACAGCCTAATGGACGGCTCATTTTGCAACTCAGATACGGTCTAGTGTATGACCCAGTCTGACTCTTCTCATCAGATACTACCTAGCGTACGGTACATTCTGAAATGTAGTCTAACGGACGGCTCACTCTGCTACTCAGTTACGGTCTAGCGTATGACCCATTCTGATCCTTATCTCATCAGGTTCAGCTCACCCTAATATCACCTAATGGATGACTCATTATACGGTCTAGCGTACGACCCAGTGTGACACCCATGTCTTCAGATATGGTCTAATGTACGACGCACTCTGAAGCTCTCATCATCAAAGTTTCTGGATGGCATCTTTAAGCCCATCTCCATCAAGACTATCTTTTAATTAACAAGTGCAAATTTTTGGGGCATTCTAAGTGTTCAATAATCTTCCACCTCCAGATCACGAATGGCATACATACCATTCTAATTCTCTCGGTTTAAGAATATTGAACAGGGGCAGCTGTCATACCCCAAAATTTGCCTGTTAATTTTTATGATAAATTGATTCATGCATGGCATTCATTTCACATTTGCATTCATTCATTAGCATACATTCTCATATAAATTATAAATTTTAATTTATTTATTATGTTATACAAATATAAAAAATAATAATAATTTTGGTTATCTGTATGATATAAATAAATTTTATATATATAAATAAAATAGTTTTAATTTAATGATAAATAAAAATAGATTTGAATTTTAATTGTATAATTAAAATTTTAAATTAATTTTATTTGTTAAAGCTCATTAAATTATAATAACTATTTTTTATAATTTAGTGACTCATGTTCCATTTATTCATTATTTATAAATAGTATTTATTTAGTAATTCACGTTTTTTACTTAATAAAATTTATTTATAAGAGTAACATTTTTTAAAAGCCCATAAATTATAAAATAATTTTGGTTGATATAAGTAAGAATAATTTTGATTTTTTTTTTAAATGATGAAAGTAAAAATAGAAATAGGTTTAAATTTTAATTCAATTATGTAACTAAAATTTAAACTAATTTTTATTTGTTAAAAGTCATTTGAATTATTCATTATTTGTATTTAATAAATATTTAGCAAGGTTAAACCCTAACTCTCCTAAAGTATAGGAAGTGATCCAAGTATTTAGCAAGGTTAAACCCTAAAGTATAGGAAGGGATCCAAATATTTAGCAAGGTTAAACCCTAATCCACACCATTATAAATACTTCATATGGCTGCAGCGAGAGGGAGGAGGAAAAGGAGGGGAGATATAGCAGAAGAAGATACACAAGGCAAGGCAGAAGCAAGAAGATTCAAGGGCAAGGAAAAGAGAAGCAACCATAAAGCACTCATAGCCTGAATAAGAACAACATACATACAGTGAGCAAGCTAGAAGAATCAAATCCCCAGTAAGTGTCCATTATGGAATTTGCATCCAGCATGATTACCTTGCAATACTCCTTAATTCATGCATGAATAATATTGGTTTAATATATATATTGAGATGATGTATTCATGGTTTGGTGGATGTTGATATTGCTTTATTCAAGTATGCATCTGTTCTTGATATGTCATAGCATGTTGGAGAAATTCTGTTTGCATGATTAAAGAATTATATCTGTCATTTAATTATTATTATTATATGAGTGTTGTTTCTAGCATGATTATGTTTATTTCACATGCTGTTATTACATAATAATGATGATGGTGATATAATGGTGATAATATAAATCCTTGGTTGTCTTTAACATGTATGTGTAAGGTTTGTTTTATCATTATCACTTGCAGTAAAGAGAACTCATACATGAGTAAAATAATATAAGTTTCTTGATTTGTGTATGGCTATTTTTATTATTGCATGATGATTACATATGATCTTATTTTATGTGTGTGGTTTGATATAAGATGAAGTTACAGGTTTGTTGTATTCACATGAAAGAAACAGCATGAGAAAAAATAAAGTAGCTTGTCGTAAGAGAGAAAGCTGTAACATGCATGGTGGTGTTGTGTCAAAATGGAAAAATCCATGTAGAATTAATATATATTTTAATGAAGGCGAATAAATAACGAATGGACCAACATGGCTTGTTGGTAGCTCCCCCCTCACTGCAACGTAGAGGTCTTGGATTTGAGCCCCTATTACCCATTTTTTAGCTTTTCAGTGTTTTACTATGTTTACTCCCTTTCCACTATAATTAATTCACCACTATTTTTCTATTATTAAAATAAAACCCGTTAATTTATTTATTAATTAAATTTTCATATATCACTTAATTAATTAAAATGGGCTATTTTGAATAATAAAAATCTAATTATATTTTTTTCTCTTTTCTTTTAAAATATCTATCAATTTAGTCTAAGTTTTTCCATAAATTCATAAATAAAAAGTTTCTATTATTATAGACTAAAAATATTCTTAATTCATTCTTAAATTTAGTTTATTTATTTCATTTGTCATGAACTTTCTATGTAATAAATTTAATTAGGATTTTTTTTATTTCTTTCTTTTTAGTTTAATTAGGTTTTATTATTTTGTATGCCCTTTTAATTTTGTACTCGTTAATTAAGATTTAGATATTTTATATCCCCTTTTAAATTATGTACCCCCCATCCCAAAGCCATGTAATAGCGTAGTCTTATTTTTCGCACTTTAATTTTTCCATACTGTGAATATAACTGTCTAGATGTATGCTAATAGGATTGCATGGAAAGATAAATAATCGAACTTAGATAAATTAATTCAAGATAATATATCTGAATCCAATCATTTCCACACTTGCACCTCTAGGGTAACCCTCTCTTTGTTGCCTTACGATATTAGGGTCATGTCCCGCGAATGTGGGGATACCCTTAACAAAGACCCTTTCGATTAAATCATCATCATCCCTAAACAGATAAGTCATAGTCCCTTCGATCAAAAGGTTAATGTCCCTACAAGATAAATCATAGTCCCTCGAACGTTGCCTTCGAATATATGACCTCACTACGCCAAAAACTGGAATAGACAGCGCACCTTAGAGGGCGCTTTATTACAAAAGCGCTCTCTAAAGTGAAGCGAAAAATAAGGAGCAATAGACAGCGCACTTTAGAGGGCGCTTTTGTAATAAAGCACCCTCTAAGGTGAAGCGAAAAAATAAGGAGGAGATAGAGGGACAACAATACATGGGGCTTTTTAGAAAGCGCCCTCTAAGGTTATCCTTAGAGGGCGCTTTTACTAAAGCGCTGTTATAAGTCCATGTGCATTTCCAGCTTATAAAGCGCTTCTGGAAAGCCTTAGAGAGCGCTTCCATAAGCGCCCTCTTAGGCCCCCTTTAGAGGGCGCTTTTTTTCCACAAGCGCCCTCTAAGGTGAAACGAAAAAAATAAGGAGGAGATAGAGGGACAACAATACATGGCGCTTTTTAGAAAGCGCCCTCTAAGGTTACCCTTAGAGGGCGCTTTTAATAAAGCGTTGTTATAAGTCCATGTGCATTTCCGGCTTATAAAGCGCTTCTGGAAAGCCTTAGATAGCGCTTCCATAAGCGCCCTCTTAGGCCCCCTTTAGAGGGCGCTTTTTTTCCACAAGCGCCCTCTAATGTCCCCTTTAGTAAACATTAAAATTATAACATACTGCGCGTTTTGTTATTTCACTATCTGTTATTTTCGTTCTTTTTCACGTTAGGGTTCTAAGGCGTTTTCCTTCCACCTCTGTTAGATCTACATTATTACTGCGCGTTTCCTCCTTCTACCAATCAAAGGTACACGCTTTGCCCAATTTCTGTTTTATGTTATTGCTTTGTTTTAGCTTTGCCCAATTTCTGTTTTATGTTATTGTTGTTTATGCTACGTTTGTTTCGACCTGTAAAGTTTCAATATTCATAGTCATTTAAATAGTTTGGGTTTATTAGGAAATTGACGGTTGGTTTTTAGTGACCATGATAGCGCATGCAATGGGACTACATTACCCAGTAGTTAAGGTTATACGACCTATGAACATATGATTTTGTGTCAACACCAGTATCATTAGAAACCTAGGTCCGAATGTGTTTGAACTCTTCTGAAATTGTTTTTTGTTTATTCTAATTAGTAATGGATAATACATGGATGTCTTCCAATCGATTGTCGAGAGAGTACGAGAATGGGGTATCAGAATTCGTTAAGTTTGTCGTTGCGCACGCCGAAGACCCCAGTAGAATGATATGTCCTTGCTTGGGTTGTTGTTATGGGAAACGGGTTGACGCAGTTCAGTTGACATCGCATCTAATGAGGCATGGAATTGATTGAAGTTATACATGTTGGAATTTGCATGGTGAGAAAAGTAACGAGAATGTTGAACCGGGGGATAGTACGACCTATGCCTCAAACTATAGTGGCGCAGATACATACGATTGTGATCGAGTTGAAGAGATTGCAGAAGCACTTGAAGGAGATCTTAAGGATTGTCCCGAAATGTTTGAGAGGTTGGTAAGTGATGCAGAGAAACCTTTGTATGATGGTTGCACTAAATTCACAAGATTGTTTGCGGTATTAAAGTTGTACAACTTAAAGGCGGGCAATGGATGGTCGGATAAAAGTTTCACAGAGTTATTAGCCCTTTTGAAAGATATGCTTCCTGAGGATAATGTTCTTCCCAATCGAACATATGAGACCAAAAAGATGTTGTGCTCTATTGGCATGAGCTATGATAAGATACATGCATGTCCAAACGATTGCGTTTTGTTTCGAAATGAGTATGCATCGTTAAATGAGTGTCCTAAATGCGGTGTCTAGCGATATAAGAACAAGTTGTCTCCAGCAAAAGTCTTGTGGTATTTTCCTGTTATTCCGAGATTTAGACGCATGTTTCATAGTGAAACCGATTCAAGACATTTGACCTGGCATGCAGATGAAAGAATTATAGATGGAAAGTATCGACATCCGGCAGATTCACCACAGTGGTTGAAAATTGATAATGATTATCCTGAATTTGGAGAAGAATCAAGAAACCTTCGCTTGGCATTATCTACTGATGGAATGAACCCACACGGTATCCAGAGTATCTCACACAGTACATGGCCTGTGATTATTATGATTTATAACCTACCTCCATGGCTATGTATGAAGCGTAAGTACATGATGTTGTCTATGTTGATTTCTGGACCTAAACAACCAGGGAATGACATAGACGTGTACTTGAAGCCCTTAATCGAAGATTTAAAGATTTTGTGGGAGACCGGTGTGGAGGTTTATGATGGATATAGGAAAGAAAGTTTCAACTTGAGGGCGATAAATCATAGTCTCTCGAACGTTGCCTTCGAATATATGACTTCGAATATATGACCTTGTCCCTCGAACGTTGCCTTCGAATATATGACTTTGTCCCTCGATGACCCTTCGTTGTAGCCTACGATTAAAGGATGATCGTCCCTTCGAATGCTAAGGTATCCTTACAAATGTTGCCTTCAATGACCAATCGACGACCCCACGATGTCCCTTTACATCCAAAGGATAAGACTACTTACTTCTCAATAGTAAGGACAGTTTTACCCTCCTAAGGATAGGAAATACCTATAAAGACCTTGGTTAGGTATAACTCTTAAATGCTTGATCACAACTTAAAATACTTTTCACACCTCACACTTTTCAAAACATCTTTTAGAAAATCACCACTTGGTATACATTCGCACCAGAATCATCGTCGAGTTATATATTTCTAAACATCTTTAAAAATCAAACGAGATAAACACTTTGTATACATTCGTACAAGAATCATTACAAAGTTAAACTCTCCTTTCAAAATATTTTCTAAACACACCACATTTCTCAAACACTTTCTCAAACAAGGAAAACATAAGTGAGTTAAGCAATTAAGAGCCCATGGATAACCATGGATACAAAGGGTGCTAACACCTTCCCTTTGTATAATGTACCTCCCGAACTCAAAATCTAATCAAGGTCTTTCTTGTTCTTTTCCGCCTTTCCTTATTGGATAAAAGAAAAGTCGGTGGCGACTCTTGCTATCCGCAACATTGCTTTTCAAAGCAAAAACACAAAGTCAGTTCACCGTATCACACCTACGTATCATCACAAAGGTAGGATCAAAACCTCGTAGTTCGGGGTAGAAATCTCAAAAGATTGGTGAATTGATTTGATCAAAAGCCTTAAGGTCTTTTGTTATCAAAGGGAGAAAACTCAACCTAAACCAACAATCCACCATGTGAGGAGAGCTTCAACATACTAGTGAGGGGTTAACCCTATAATAAGTATGGAAGACTTATAGTCCAATCACTAAGGATAAGGTGAGTTTTACATCAACCACTATGATAACTCAAACCTATGACTAATGTTTATGAAAAAGGTTTTAACAAAGGTGGCCATTGGAACCACAAAACAACTTGAAGTGAGTTGTATTTACAAGTTAGAAGTATCTACAAAATGAGGTCAAAGTTGAATTAAGGTTTATTCACAATGAGTATTAATGAAAAGAGTTTGAAAAATCAAAGGCATATGACCTAGGTTTCTAGTTTTGAAAACAATGTCAAAGTTTGCACAAAATGAGTTTGGCTTGGGTTAGAGTGGAGAGAATAAGAGAAGGGCTAGTCATAAAGAATACAAAGATGAAAGAAGAGATAAAACCCTTGGAGTCCCTTTTCTTGAAATCATAAAGATGATTCAAGATGCTCCTTTCCTTTGGACTTAGCAAGCAACAAATAATCAAAACAAATATACATTCAAGCTCCTAGGATCTCCATTTGGCTTGTCTCTAATAACTTGGCTACTCATGACAATGGTCCTTCTTACTATCTCAAGATGGGATCCCTATCATACAAGGACAAACAATCAAAAAGTTCACAACACAATAAGTGGAATGGACAAAGAATGAGTTTAGATTAGGAAGTTCTTTGAAGTCAACTTTAAGATTTAGCATTCTAAAGGCATGAGGCCTAGTTGATTTTCAACAAGTTTAGCATTCTAAAGGCATGAGGCCTAGTTGCTTTTGAACTCCTTTAAGCATAGGTAAAGTCCTAATTCTAAGTCCTTTTCTCCTTTTTGCATTGGGTTCACACAAACAAAGACAAAACAAGC
The DNA here is from genome assembly GCF_024323335.1 of Lathyrus oleraceus. Classification (NCBI taxonomy): domain Eukaryota; kingdom Viridiplantae; phylum Streptophyta; class Magnoliopsida; order Fabales; family Fabaceae; genus Lathyrus; species Lathyrus oleraceus. Next base: position 246,644,562 of record NC_066582.1, on the reverse strand, counting down.
ACAAAGCCACAATATATTTATATACAATAATGAGCTCAAATGAGCAAAAGAAAAAGGGCATAAACATAAAATATGAGCTCAAGTGAGCAAAGTAAAAAGCAATATGAATAAATGAGCAAGAAAGTAAATTGCATTAAAGTAAATTGCAAGAATTAAATGCTCAAATTAAAGTTAGTAATTAGTGGTTATGTTAGTGTGTTATAAGACAATTTAGCGCTATGTTAAGCTATCGTAAGTGGACTAATGTAGTAGTCACACCTATCTGAGGCCGGTCAATAAAACTATAGGCAAATAAACACAAGTTAGAGATCATGACTAATAAGTCAAACTCCTACAACTTGCCATGCCAAAAGAAAATAGGAAAGACCTTGTATGGATTTTAAGTTTTTTTCTTGACCAAAAAGCAACCTATCTTGGACACAAAGCAACTCACTTGATCTTTGATCAAGTTGAGTTTGATTTGGATCAAAGAAGAGTAAGCCTCTCATATGTCAAGACTAACCACAAATCATTAACTCATTGGCCAAAAGAAAAAAAAAGAAATAAGATGAAGATGAAATGAAATGGAAAGAACAAAAGGAGAATTCAAAAGACATGTACAATTGGTCAAAATAGAATATAATCATCATCAACCAATGTAAAACAAAAGAGAAATGAAGTTTAGAAGTCAACAAAGTCAAACATATTTTTTGGTATTTTTGAAATTAAAATAAATGCAAAATTAAAATGGACAAAATATGGTCAAACCTCAAATTCAATTCAAATCAACTTCAATAAGTCCAATTGAATCATCATAGGTCTAACATGGTCAAACAAGGTTTGACAAAAAATTTCAACATTTTTTGAAAAAAGAAACTATTTTAAAACAATTAAAAACAGTAAAAAATAACACAAATAGATTAAAATCTCAAATCAATTAAGAAATTGATGAGAATATTTTTCATAGACTTATCATGATCCATATGTGTTAAGAAAATATTTTTGGATTTTTCAGATATAAAAAAGTATTTAAAATGAATTAAAAACTATTAAAAACTATTAAAAACAAAGTAATTCACAAAAAATATTAAATGAAGTCACAAAAATAATTAAAAATCAAATTATGAAACTAGATTTTTCAAGAAATTTTTTGCCATTGGTCTCATATTTTTGTGACTTCAAATAAAATAGTTGTGAATTTTTGAAAATAAATGGAATTAAAAGAGAATAAAACAGAAAATAGAAAATAGCAAAAAACCAGGAGCGCTGGATCTAGTTCATTAATTGACGTGGCGTCATCCAAGGGCCCAGAGGCGCTGATGTACAATGGTCACAAGTCAATCGCGAAACAAAATGAATTAAAATAAGTCATCTAAACACACAACCACAATTAGATCATTTGAATGGGATCCAAGGACTCAGGTGGTTCCACATGGGGATGGTGGTGGAAACCACCATCTTCTCCTCCCAACAAACAACTTTCGGCCACCATGCGCCGGTTTTTGAACCTCAACCAAAATACACGAGACAGGTACCAAAATGAAGTCAGTGTGATATACAGCACCCCTGTAACCTTGGATTGTGCTCAATGTTTCTATCAAGTGAGAAATCTGAGCTTGAAAATCCAGGTATGCAAACTAAAATGCTTCAAATCATGAAATCAAGACCACCACTGGCCTGCCTCTTGCTCGAGGACTTCAGAAAATAGTTAGAACACAAACAATTCACATCATGGAGCAAGATTTAGATCAAAACAGCTTGGTGTTATACCTTTGAAGAGCAGCTTTGAACAACACGATTCCTTCAAACTTTTGCTTCCAATTTGATCTTGAGATGTGATATGAATGCAAGGCTAAGGAGTAAGACTTGAAGATCAACTGATTGTATTGAAATTCAAGCTTGAATTTAAGAAACAAAAAATTGGAATTCCTTTGAGTGAGGTTAGGTTTTGATTTTAGCAGAGCTTCAGATCACCATAAGGTTGAGATTTGAATGAGGAGGAGCATGTATTTATAGCTGAGCTTAAAGCAATGCAAGGCCATACTCGTGTGCATGAGAATTGGGTCCTCCATGCATGGGCCTGCACAGGCGCATGTGAGGCCCAAAATTGAGTGTAATCACAAGCTGAGATCATTTGCAGATGGTTTGCACGTGTACAAGGCCTGTTGTTTGCTTGTGCATGAAGATACAAAGTGAAATGCATATTTGGACCTACACATTCATCTCTTCGAAAGTCCCACATGGAAAATCCAAACTTGATCATATGAGTAATGGTTGGAAAGGTATTGACATAAGTAACAAAAGCTATGTTGGGAAAAAATCCATTTGGAGTTTGGAAATTTATGAAATCTGGCTTTGAAGTTTGAGGTACAAAATATGTCTAGGTTTCTTTTGAAATTTTTTCCAAAAAATGACCAACTTCAAACCCTTATGTTTCAATGATGCAAGGATCAAATGGAAATACCTCCAACATAAAAGTTATAGATATTTTCGAGATGATCAATTTGGACTTAAATGTTGCATCATTTGGAGTTTTTATGAGAAACTTATGGACACTTGAAGTTGGACATTTTTCAAATTCAATGGTTTTGGTCCAAAGTGACCTATAATATTTTGTATTATCACATGTGTTTCTTTTAGGATTATTGTCGCACCTCGAAAAATGGGGATACGACTTTAAGCGAAGCGCGATCGCACGCTCGCAATGATGGACTGAACAGAGTTGCCACCGAACTTTATTTATTCCTAAAAAGGAAAGGGGAAATATCGATAAAACCTCTAAAAGAAAGGATAAGATATGATCATCGCAACCAATATCAGGGTTCGAGAGTCGATTACGCAAGGGGAAGGTATTAGCACCCCTCACATCCGTTGTACTCAACGGGAACCATTAGGTTAGTTGTGTGTGTTAGTGTTAGTTGAAATGTTAGGCTTTTCGAATTATTAGGTGGGAAAGAAAGAAAGGATGAGAAGAGGATGTTTTTGGATTTTTCGACGAAGGACTAAACCTAAGTTTTTTATTAGTGGGCCTGACAAGATTTACAAATCCTGCTCCTACGTATCTCAAAAGAGAAATCAAGGCTTACGTAGTTCTGGGTAGAAAAATGTTTGTTTGTTGGTCGATTTTAGCGAAAGCTATACTGTATTAATAGACGAAAACATTGTTTTACCCAAAACAGATGAGGAGTGGACGCATACCACACATCGAATAGATTTATAAATCTACATTCGGAAAAGCGTCACTTATCTCGACTCAACAATCGTGGCCGAAACATTGTTTTGCATCATCTTAAGACGATATATCTTCCATTTATGAAAAAGGTTTTTGATTAATCGCACGCCGGCGAGAAAAGAGTTCGATTGGTTGGATTATTTTGAGTGATGGCGAGAACTTGGATGAGCGAGATATCCATCTCGAATCCTAGTCTCAGGAGTGCACGGTATACACCATGTTCCATTTCCATCTTTATTGAAAAAAGTGTTTAATAGAGATTAAGTATTTTTAGGTTTGATTGAGAAAGGGGTTTGAAGAAACCATATTGACAAGTTTAAAGATGGCGAGAGCTAAGATAGGCGAGGCATCCGCCTCGAATCTTAATCTCAGGAGTGCACGGTATACACCATGTTCCGTTTCCATCTTTATTGAAAAAGTATTAAGGTAGGAATTAAGTATTTTCGAGTTTGAAAGACGAGTACTTATGACTTGCAAGCTCTTACAGCTTGGGTCTAGTACTCGGGGCTACGTCTGGACATTCCACCCAGGCAGTCTGTTTCTTTCCAATATTGCTAAGAAAATGATTCGAATTTTTACGAATGTTTTGGAAGGAAGACGAATATTTATGGCTTGCAAGCTCTTACAGCTTGAGCCTAATATTCGGGATTATAACTGGATATTCCATCCAGAATAATCTTTTTCTTCACGTTTTACTTAGAAAAAGATTTGAACATTAGAGTATGGAAGAGAAGACGAATATTTACGGCTTGCAAGCTCTTACAGCTTGAGCCTAATATTCGGGATTATAATTGGATATTCCATCCAGGATAATCTTTTTCTTCACGTTTTATTTAGAAAAAAGATTTGAATATTGCACTTGGTTTAAGAGAGGTCAATTGGTACCTGATCAAGGTTTAATTCAAATAAATTGAGACAAGATTTAAATTGAAATTGGAATGGTTTAAAATGAATTGAATTTAGACGTGATTTAAATTGAAATTGAAGTGGTTTTAAAATGAATTGAATTCTAAAATAAATTAAATTGAAAAAGTAATTTAATTTATGATAAGTGGTTTTAAAATGAATTGAATTTTAAATTAAAATTGAAAAAAAATAATTTAATTTTTTATAAGTATTTTTTTAAAATGAATTGAATTTTAAATTAAAATTGAAAAAATAATTTAATTTTTGATAAGTATTTTTTAAAATGAATTGAATTTTAAAATAAAATTGAAAAAATAATTTAATTTTTGATAAGTATTTTTTAAAATGAATTGAATTTTAAAATAAAAAAAATAATTTAATTTATGATCAAAATGAAATCCTGTTCAATGTTTCTTTTACTACCACCACATTAATCAATCCTTAAACCGTCATTAACTCGATATCGAGAAACAAAAATGACCTGTAAAAAAACAAAACTTGAAACAGGAGGTCAACGTTCATCTACCGTTTATGAATAACATGCTCAAACTTTCTATTTCACATGATAACTTAAACAAAACTAATAAGCACGAACCGGTCTCAATCTCAGTGGTTTCCAAACAAACATCATAACCACAATGATAAACTTCATTCGGAAGTGAACACGGTCGAATTTAAAGCAAAGAAAATGGACAGTTTGAAAGAGCCAAAACGCAATATCATTATGTACTTTTAGTGTATGAAATCATATATGGAAATCTATCCATACCGACTGTCATACGGTGAACTGACTTTTTGTGTTTTTTAATCGCAATGTCGCGGTTAGCAAGAGTCGCCACCGGCTTTTCTTTTATCCCATAAGGAAAGGTGGAAAAGAACAGGAAAGACCTTAATTTAGGTTCTTGGGTTCGGGAGGTACATTATACAAAGGGAAGGTGTTAGCACCATTTGTATCCATGGTTATCCATGGGCTCTTAATTGCTCAATCATTTATGTTTTTTTTTTCTCGTTTGAAAAAGTGTTTGAAAAATGTGTAGAAAGTGTTTTGAAAAGGAGAATTTAACTTTGTAATGATTCTTGTATGAATGTATACAAAGTGGTTATCTCGTTTAGTTTTGAAAGTTGTTTAGAAAAATATAACTCGGCAATGATCCTAGCGCGGATGTATGCCAAATGGTGATTTTCTAAAAAGATGTTTGGAAATGTGTGAGGTGTGAAAAGTATTTTAGATTATGAATGAGCAATTAAGGGTTATACCTATCTGAGGTCCTTCCGGGCATTTCCTATCCTTATGAGGGTAAAACTGTCCTTACTATTGAGAAGTAAGTAGTTTTATCCTTTGGATGTAAAAGGGTCATCGTAGGGTCATCGATTGGTCATTGAAGGCAACAGTTGTGAGGATACCTTAGCATTCGAAGGGACTATCATCATTTAACCGTGGGCTACACCGAAGGGTCATCGAGGGACAAAAATCATATATTCGAAGGCAACATCCGCGGGACTATGATTTATTTTATGATGATTTAATCGAAGGGTCTTGGCTAAGTATATCCCCACATTCGCGGGACATGACCGTTATACCGTAATACCGTAAAGCAACAGAGAGAGGTCCAAGATCACATATTCAAAGGCCGTATTTTACAATCAATTAGGTAATTAGGAGGAATCCCCACATTAAAATTAATACATTAAGATCAATTAAGCAATTTAGGGTGGATCTTTGCCATAAAATTAATACATTAAAATCAATTGAGCAATTCAGGGTGAATCTCCACAAGGGTATCCCGCAAATAAAGCGGGATACCTAACAAGCAATCTTTTCCTGGGGGTATGTGAACCTTTACAAAACTCAGCAAAACATGTCAGAATACCAAATCAGGGTGCAATCGAGGATTACACCACAAAAAAAAAGATCCCAACAGTAAATAAGGTCGGATAAATGATGCATGGCTATGATAAAACATGAGTGAAAAATCAGAACAGAAAAATCAGCTACTGTCACGTTCGCTCCTGCCTCGCCTAGCGAAGGCTTAGCGAGTACTCGCTTAGCGAGGTGCTAGCGAGCGGCTGCGGATTCTGGTTTTGATATCAGTACAATTTCAACCAATTTTATGCCTTATGGCTTTCATTACAGCAATTATATGGTTAATCATTTAAGGTATTCAGATACATACTAAAATTCATATGCCAAACTCAAGATATTTTCATAAATTTAATCATAATGCCATATGCGAATTAAGAACATAAAGCAGTAATAGCAATATAAACCTGTTTGCAATTGAATTGCAACTTTGAATCGGCAAATCGGATTGAATTGGGCAGAAGTAAACCTTGATGCCGCCGAGTTCCTTCAGGGTTTGCCTCCCGTGAGTGTTAGGGTTTGCTTGCTAGGGTTCTCCTTTCTCCGTTTTTCGTCTGTTTTCGTCCTCCTCTCCTCCCTTTTCGTGACTGAAGTGTCAGTATTTATAGTGATTGTGGTGACCTAATGGGCTCAGAATGAAGCCCGAAAATTCTGATATTCGCAAGCTTCGCTAGGCGAGCGTTGTGGCGAAGGTTCGCTAGGCGAAGGATTTGCTCGCCTAGCGAGCAGGCAATTTGTGACCTAATGGGCTCAGAATGAAGCCCAACCATTCTGGTATTCGCAAGCTTCGCTAGGCGAAGGAGTTGCTTGCCTAGCGAGCAAGCTAGTTTGGGCCTTTTTCTGGATTGGGTCTGTTGTGAGCTGGGCTTTGGTTCCTTTAAGGTCAATGCCTTGGAAAATAAGTTGGGGTGCCTTAAAAAATGTCTTGCAAAATTAACGGGTAACTTTTGGGGTATGACACCGACTCGAACAGAGAAACGAATGCGCAATAATGGAATAATGGAGATGCAATATAATCAATCAACATTTTCGGACTCCAATCCAACATAAGTGCGAAAGAACATGAGCAATCTTAATAGAAAATAAACACAGCAGCTTTATAATTCAATCAGAACCGAAATGCATAATGAATGAGCAGTATAATCAACTTATTTCTGAAATGAAATCCGAGTAGCTAACGATACGGTCAATTTCGATTTGTTACCGTCATTGGGAAACTGCTAGTGTAGCGTTGATCTTGCCACTGCTGTGTGTCGGTCAATGCTTCGTGACTGGATCCGCTCTTCGAACCTAACCATAACTTCCATCAACTCTGGAACCTGTAACCTCAATCCTTCAACTTGCATCTGAGATAGATTGCAACCTTCAATTTGCATCTGAGATTCACCAGTTTACAACCTTAAATCTTCACTCTTCAAATTCGCTCATCCCTCTACACTCCTTGAAATCAGTATTACTCGTCCCAACTGTAGCACCTCAAATTTGCACCTACCTTCGGTACATTCATTTCATATTAGGTCATTAACATAGCATAGGCCACTGCATAACCTGGCATTGTCCATTTGCCCAAGTACAAGTTCAACTGACAAATTAGGTCAAACTGGTCAGGAGATCAGTCAGTCAAGCAAGCAAGTGCAATTTCCATTGAGACAGGGCCCTAGGGTTGGTCCAACATGTTCATATGACCTAGGGGTCCTTTTGAAGTGATTTGGTCAAGGATTGGTTGCTCAGAAGTCATCAGTCATTGGTCAGTCCACCAGAAACCCTAGAAAGTCAACTATGGTCAACTGTAGTCAACTGTGCCCGATTTTATGGATTTCAAGGTGGGAGATGGTTTGAAAGTGTTCATTCATGTCCATACAAGTCTCATTTGACATTTCAAAGATCAAGATTGAAGAATTTGAAGTCAGACAAAAAGTTTCCTAAAATGGCAGGTGACCTGTAATTTTCAGCTGCCAAAAATAGAAAGTTTTTCTCCTCAAATTTACATCATCATACAAGCTTCAAATGAAATTTTGTCCAACATGAAAGTTGAAGATCTTGCTCTCACCTTTCCAAAAAGTCCAAGAACACTCATTTCTCATTCATGGTTGGCAAGTTATTATCAAATCTTTCTCAAATATTTTTGAACTTCAAAGTGGCATATCTTCCAAACCATTTGGCCAAATTGGGTGAGGTTTTTTGCTACAAGTCATATTTGATGTGCTCTATCCAAATCTTTCATCACAATTCACCAAAACTCAACCAATCAAAATGGCATTTTTTAGTTGACTTGAATTAAAAAGGAAAGGTAAAAAAGTTGACTTTCAAAATAGCCATTTGCTACACTTTCTACCAATTGAACTTGACTAAAAATGACATTTTGGATATGCTTAAGGCCCATTTTCACAGCTGTAGCACATGGACATGCAACTTAAGTGAAATCCATCAATTAACCAAAAACACTCCATTTTGAGCTAAATGCAATTAACCTTTCATTAACCAAACTTAGCTCCATTAATCACAGTATATATTTTCACTTTTCTGCTGAGAAAGCCCTAGCCACCATTTCACAAAACAGATCAAAAATTCCTTTGCTCTCAAAACACTCATTTCTATTTTTGAAACTTTTGCTGAAAATTGTCAAAGGAGCTCGTGCCCTGTTGGTTGCTTCATCATCTACCAACCTTTTGGAAGCATTTACAAGGATTATTTCATAGCTGTAGTGCAAGAATCAACACTGTTACATTAAAGATTCATCCATGGCAGCTATGTGTTGGAGCTGAATCGTGCTAGCTGAGCTTCAATTTCTCCTTCCATTCACCAACACAAACGTCACTAAGCATCTGTTTCTACTTTGCACGGCCAAACAACCACCAAACCATAACTGTTCTTCAAGATCAGGTGAAATTCGAACCTAACCTTTGATGAAATCATGCTATGCTTTATGAAGGTCTTGCAATGCTGAACACAATGAGCTTTAAATCGTGGAAAACCATTGAATATTGAGAGAGAAACATGGATTTAAAGCTTGATATCCAAATATGTTTTTGCTTATTTCTCTCTTGATAGTTCAAGTTAGTGTTAATGATTGTTGGATTATTGATGTACATTGCAAGATGAGTTCATTGATATGTTGTTTTTCGATTTTGGTCGCAAAAAGTTCTTGCTGGGATTTTCGTGGATGACTGTAGCTTTAAACCCTAAATCCCAAGCCCAGAAGTTGTGTTTGATCCGTGGAAATGTTATTCTGCATGATTTTCCCGTTTGTGGGCCATGAAGCCAATCGCTGGCTGCCATGCTGCTAACTGGAACGCAGCGTTCCACTAAATGAACGCTGTAATTACCATAATGCCATGGCCGGTTTATTTAATTAGTTTAATTCATTTCTTTTTTCAAATATTTATTTCATTTTGATCACCAACTTAGAAAAATCATAAGTCACTCATTTTTGATCCATTTTTCATGGGATTTTTTGTGGAATGCTCCTCATGACCTCTAGTTTTTTATGATGTTTTTTCCAGATTTTTTGCACGTGTGAATATTTAAATGTGCTAGATTTTGTTCATATGTGTCCATTTTGTGCATGTCTTACCAAATTGCTTGTGAAATGGTGATACTTTATCCAATGCTTCCCAAATTTTTTGTGCTTAAACTAGACATGTTCATGGTGATTTTGGAGTAGAGTTTGTAATTTTATCATTGCTGGTTGGTGAGTTATGATTTTTTGAATAGGGGTGTGACAATTTGTGTCACACCATGCATGTCCAACTTCATGATTTTAATTACCTTTCCTAATGAACTCAAAATGGTCTGATTTTTTGCATGAACATACTTGTTCATGTTTAGAATGTGTGTGAATTTTTATGGAATTTTTGGAAGCATTTCCTATTTGATTGATAATTTCTCCCCTGTTTGACCAAATTGTTGACTTTTGTGACACATGATGCCATATGATTTGTGAAATTCTCATGCTTAATTGGATGGACTTGAAATTTGACATGTGCATTCTGAACATCTTGAAGTACATCATGGCTTTAGTCCCATTCGTTTATCATATGTTGGTTTTGTTTTATGATTAATTGAAGTTGGTGCATGTTTTGATGCTTTGTATGAGTATGCTTGAACTTGCCTTGCCTTTCTGAATTTAATTTCCCTACTTCCTTGGATCCAAATGAGCTGAAATTTGGTATGCCTATCATGTTGTGGTTGATGTTTGATCATGATTTATTTGAGGAATGTTTGAAATTTTTGTGATTAGATTTGAGTTGAGTCATTCTGTTGACTTCTTTGAGGTTCTATATGCCATGCTTTGACCTAATTTGCTTGTGAAATGATAATGATGAATGATGTGAATGTGAGACTACTTGGGTTTGCTTCTTGATTGATTTGTCTTGACTTTGGACACTTGTCACTTGCTGTTTTGAATTTTTTATCTCCTTTTGACCCTAGGCTGTCCTAGTGGTCTTGTTGCTCATGTTTAAGCTTGGTTTTTCAGGTTAAGCCACAAATGCTTCAAAGAGATCAATACAAGTTGAATGAGTTTGATTGTTTATCATGAACTAACTTGTTTGTTTTGTAGGTTGCTTAGCTCACTTGTTGTGAGCTTGTTGCTTTGCACATATGCTTGACTGTTTTGCCTGTTGGCTTATGCTGTTTGTTTTAACTTTGTGTCTGGTATACTAACTGTGCTTGACTGATTTCAAGTACTTTAGTTGCTTTTAGTTCCTTGTGAACTTTGCTTGATAAGCAATTTGCATTGAGGTATAATTTCCTTACTTCATGTAGTCTGGAAGACCTGGCCTGTTACTTGGCCAGGCACCTGTCTGAAGTCCTCCTTAAGAGGCAATGTTTGTGACTGTTTACTTTTGTCCTTGTACATATTCAAAGACCTCCTAAGTGAATTGGGCAGAAGTAAACCTTGATGCCGCCGAGTTCCTTCAGGGTTTGCCTCCCGTGAGTGTTAGGGTTTGCTTGCTAGGGTTCTCCTTTCTCCGTTTTTCGTCTGTTTTCGTCCTCCTCTCCTCCCTTTTCGTGACTGAAGTGTCAGTATTTATAGTGATTGTGGTGACCTAATGGGCTCAGAATGAAGCCCGAAAATTCTGATATTCGCAAGCTTCGCTAGGCGAGCGTTGTGGCGAAGGTTCGCTAGGCGAAGGATTTGCTCGCCTAGCGAGCAGGCAATTTGTGACCTAATGGGCTCAGAATGAAGCCCAACCATTCTGGTATTCGCAAGCTTCGCTAGGCGAAGGAGTTGCTCGCCTAGCGAGCAAGCTAGTTTGGGCCTTTTTCTGGATTGGGTCTGTTGTGAGCTGGGCTTTGGTTCCTTTAAGGTCAATGCCTTGGAAAATAAGTTGGGGTGCCTTAAAAAATGTCTTGCAAAATTAACGGGTAACTTTTGGGGTATGATAGCTGCCCCTGTTCAATTTTCTTGAACCGAGAGAATTAGGATGGCATGTATGCCATTCGTGGTCTGGAGGTGGAAGATTATTGAACACTTGAGTGCCCCAAAAATTTGCTCTTGTTAATCAAAGGTTAGTCTTGATGAAGATGGGCTTAAAGATGCCATCCAGGAAGTTTGATGATGAGAGCTTCAGAGGGCGTCGTACATTAGACGATATCTGAAGACATGGGTGTCATACCGGGTCATACGCTAGACCGTATAGTGAGTCATCCATTAGGCGGTCGACTTCGCTGGGGAGTCAGAGTGTGTTATACGCTGCTGAGGATAAGGGATCAGAATGGATCATACGCTAGACCGTATTTGAATAGCAGAGTGAGTTGTTCATTAGGCGGATGACTTCGCTGGGGAGGAAAGATCAGAATGGATCGTACGCTAGATCGTATCTAAGTTGCGGAATGAGCCGTGCGTTAGGCTGTATCTGACAAAGGTAGAATCAGAATGGATCGTACGCTAGATCGTATCTGAGTTGAAGATCCAAATGGGTCGTACGTTAGACCGTATTGGAGTTGCAGAACGAGTTGTCCATCAGGCTGTATCTGAGGAAGAAAGTAGTCGTACGCTAGACCACGTTTCAGAATGTACCGTACGCCAGGTAGTATCTGAGTTGTAGGATGAGCCGTTCATTGGGTTGTATCTGACGAAGAAAGTAGTCGTGCGCTAGACTACATCCCGGAATGTACCGTACGCTGGGCAGCATCTGAGGATTTGAAGGTCCAACTGGGTCGTACATTAGACCGTATTGGAGTAGTTGAAGGTCAGAATGGATTGTATGTTAGATCGTATCTGAGTTGAAGGAGTCATATGTTGAGCTGAATTAGAATGAACCGTACGCTAGGCTATATCCGATAGTATTTGTATATGTTGTATTTGCAATGAATATCTGGGGTGGGCTTAAAGATGCCACCATTAGGAGAATATCAGAGTGCTTGTTCGAACGGATGTTCATGTGGACTATATTTGAGAGATGTAGTTGAATCTTGAATGTAATTGATAAAGATGTCCGTCTGAATGGACCTTTGTTTTGAATGTATCGGGAGGATAATTAACCTGAAAAATAAAGTTAGCTCCATGCCATGTCATGATGCATGAGATGTTTTATGCTTATGAAAATAAATGCGAACAATGTATGCATGCGTATGCTGTGAAATGATGTAAATGAATGAATTATGCGTCTGAAAAGTTTTTCCTAGCGACTCCCTGGGGAAAATAAATCCCCATCTTCTAGTTGGAGATACTTGTATTGATGACCCTTTCTTAGCTGGGGATACTTGATTTCTGTCTGATGGTGGAAACACTCAACAGAGCCTGGTTGGGGATGGAAGAGATGACCAGTTTGTCTGGTGATGCCAACCTCTTCTGGGAAATAGCTGGTTTTTGTTGGGGAATAGAATTAGCAACGGATTCATTGGAAAGCATGGTTAGACCTTCTCCTTGATCTTGAAGTCTTTTGTAATTGCTATTTCTATTTTATGCGTGCATTTTTGGTAAACATCGATCATATTCAAATGCACATATTAATTCAAATTAAATCAATGGGCGTTTACGCAACCAAAACAGAAAAAGTAAAACAAAAGCATCTTTTTGGAAGTAAAATTGTATTGAGTTTGAAAGAGGGCCTATAAACAGGCAATTTGTGTACAAGGAGACAGAAATCCTAGTAAGAGGAAATTGTCGAGAAAACAAAGAAAAAGCTATGAAGGAAAAGTCCTATTGATTTTAATTCTGCTACTGTCATTATGTCTTCAAGCATCTCATCTCATGCTGTCGGATAGAAGTGATTGGCTTGTTCAGTCCCTTGAATTTGGGTGAAGCTGACTGAGAACGGGACGTAGTCATACGCTTTTAATCCCTAATTTTTGCCTGGACCGCCTTTTCAGGTTTTCAGTCCACCAGGATACCCTTTTTTGCCCAAGCCGCCTTTTCAGGTTTTCGACTTGCCGGGTGTACATTTTTACATGTTTATCCCTAATTTTTGCCCGCACCCTTTTGGTTCGCCGGGATGCCCTTGCTTTTGCCTAGGTACGTCGACCTAGCGGGTCTCTTTTATGCGTAGTATTTTTTGACTATGTCTGCGTTCACGGGATGTGGGAAGTCCTCGCCATCCATCGTAGCAAGTATCATGGCTCCACCAGAGAATACCTTCTTAACTACAAATGGCCCTTCGTATGTGGGAGTCCATTTGCCTCTGGGGTCACCTTGTGGTAGAATGATACGCTTGATCACCAAGTCGCCAATTTGGTACACCTGTCTCTTGACCTTTTTGTTAAATGCCTGGGTCATGCGCTTCTGATATATCTGCCCATGACAAACAGCCGCGAGTCTCTTTTCATCAATCAAATTTATCTGATCGAGTCGAGTCTGAATCCATTCATCTTCATCTAAGCCTGTCTCTTTCATGATTCTCAGAGAGGGAATCTGAACTTCCACCGGTAAGACGGCTTCCATTCCGTAGACTAAAGAGAAGGGAGTTGCCCCTGTCGAAGTGCGTACTGAAGTGCGATAACCATGAAGAGCGAATGGTAACATCTCATGCCAGTCTTTGTACGTTACTGTCATCTTTTGTATGATCTTCTTGATATTCTTATTAGCAGCCTCCACGGCGCCATTCATCTTTGGCCGGTACGGAGAGGAGTTATGGTGCTTTATCTTGAACTGCGTGCAGAGTTCAGTAATCATCTTGTTGTTCAAATTAGTACCATTGTCAGTGATAATTCTTTCAGGGATGCCATACCGACAAATGAGACTATTCTTGATGAATCGTGCCACCACATTCTTGGTGACAGAAGCAAATGAGGCGGCCTCTACCCACTTTGTAAAGTAATCAATAGCAACAAGGATGAAACGATGTCCATTAGAGGCAGTAGGTTTAATCTCTCCAATCATATCAATGCCCCACATTGCAAAGGGCCAAGGAGCTGTCAACACGTTTAAAGGAGCAGGGGGCACATGTACTTTATCTGCATAGATCTGGCACTTATGACAAGTTCTGGAGTGATGGTGACAATCAGCTTCCATGGTAGACCAATAATACCCTGATCTCAGAATCTTTTTGGCCATTGTATGTCCACTAGAGTGAGTCCCAAAAATACCTTCATGCATGTCTTCCATAATCTTTTCTGCTTCCTTTTTATCCACACAATGAAGCAAAGTCGAATCATGATTACGTTTGTATAATATTCCATTACTCAAAAAGAACTTAGCGGAGAACTTCCTCAGAAATTTTCTGTCATTGATGGATGCCCCTTCAGGGTATTCCTGAGTTTCTAAATATCTTTTTACCTCGTGGAACCAAGATTTCTCTTCTACTTCAGCAGCGTTAAGTTCATAACAATATGCTGGTTCATCTAGTCGCTCAATGGTGATCCTTGGAGCTTCATTGTCCCATCTGACTCTGAACATAGATGACATGGTGGCCAAGGCGTCTGCCAACTGATTCTCCTCTCGTGGAATATGTTCGAATGTAATCTCTTCAAAGTATGGGATTAATGTCAGCACCCGCTCTCGATAAGGGATGAGATTCGGATGTTTAGTGTCCCAGGCCCCTTTGATCTGACTGATTACCAAAGCTGAGTCTCCGTACACACTCAAAAACTTGATTCTCAGGTCTATAGCAGCTCTGAGTCCCAAAATACATGCTTCATACTCAGCCATATTATTGGTACAGTCGAAACATAGTCTAGCCGTGAAAGGCATATGACAACCCTTGGGGGAAATGATTACAACACCAACACCATTGCCCAATGCATTAGAAGATCCATCAAAAACCATAATCCATCGGAATCCCAGTTCAGGCCCTTCATCCAGTCCAGGTTTTCCATGATCAGTAACAAGCATGACATCCTCGTCTGGGAACTCAAAATTCATAGATTGGTAATCATCCACTGCTTGATGAGCCAAATGATCGGCCAGCACGCTTCCTTTGATTGCTTTTTGAGTAGTATATTGGATATCATACTCTGTTAAAATCATCTGCCATCTTGCTATTCTTCCGGAGAGGGCAGGTTTCTCAAATATGTATTTGATGGGATCCATCTTAGAAATCAACAAAGTGGTATGATTCAACATATACTGTCTTAGTCGGCGAGCAGCCTAGGCCAAAGCACAGCAAGTTCTCTCGAGCAGTGAGTATCTTGTTTCACAGTCGGTAAACTTTTTGCTAAGGTAGTATATGGCATGCTCTTTTCGACCAGACTCGTCATGTTGCCCCAACACGCACCCCATTGAATTTTCTAACACGGTTAAATACATGATTAGAGGTCTTCCTTCAACTGGTGGTATCAGGATCGGAGGTTCCTGGAGATACTTCTTGATTTTGTCAAAAGCTTCTTGACATTCGTCATTCCATATCATCTCTTGATTCTTCCTTAGTAGTTTAAAGATGGGTTTGCAGGTAGCAGTTAAATGGGAGATAAACCGGGCGATGTAATTCAAACGTCCCAAGAAACCTCTGACTTCTTTATCTGTACGGGGAACTGGCATTTCTTGAATAGCTCTCACCTTGGCCGGGTCAACCTCAATTCCTTTACCACTGACAATAAAGCCCAAGAGTTTACCGGATCTTACTCCAAAGGTGCATTTGTTCGGGTTCAATCTCAGCTTGTATTTCTTCAACCTCTCAAACAATTTGTACAGATGATCGAGATGTTCTTCTTCAGTATGAGATTTGGCTATCATGTCATCCACATACACTTCTATTTCATGATGAATCATATCATGGAACAAAACCACCATAGCACGTTGGTAAGTTGCCCCTGCATTCTTTAGACCGAATGGCATTACTTTATAGCAGAACGTGCCCCATTGCGTCACAAACGTAGTTTTCTCCATGTCTTCAGGTGCCATCTTAATCTGGTTGTAACCCGAGAATCCATCCATGAAGGAGAATACTTTGTGTTGAGCGGTATTGTCTACCAGGACATCAATGTGCGGAAGTGGAAAGTCATCTTTGGGACTTGCTTTGTTCAAATCTCTGTAATCTACACACATTCGCACCTTGCCATCCATCTTTGGCACTGGTACCACATTAGCAACCCATTGAGGATAAGAAGTAACAGCCAGAAAACCTGCGTCAAATTGTTTCATAACCTCGGCTTTGATTTTCTCAGACATTTCAGGACGCATGCGGCGAACCTTTTGCTTAACAGGACGACAATCTTCCTTCGTTGGCAAACGATGCACTACTATGTTAGTATCCAATCCTGGCATGTCTTCATAAGACCACGCAAAAATCTCTACACAGTCATGTAACATCTGAATCAATCTTTCTTTGATATTGTTTTCCAAGCCTGCTCCTATTTTAACTTCTTTTCTGTCTGCTTCAGTACCCAGATTCACAATTTCGATTGACTCTTCATGCGGCTGTGTAGTCCTTTCTTCTTGCAGTAACAGTCTGGCGAGTTCTCCGGGGACTTCACAATCTTCGTCACTACCATCCTCGGCTTGGTAGATCGGATTTTCAAAGTCATAATGAACAGTAGCGGAATTATTATCAATAGGATCCAGAGTGGATACGGATCTGCAATTTGTTACGTGAGTGTGTGTAAGAAAACATAGCTTTTTCGGAAGATGACAGGAAAGATAAAGAGCGCAATATTTGAATGCAAAAAGTCCATTGATTTATTGAATGTGAATATGCTTATGAAAATGACAAAACCCTTGACAAATTAGCTATTGTGCCTCGGGCATAGACATAATGCTTTAAGAAGTTCAATTGTAAAAACTAAAAAAATTTGCAATACTAAAACAGACAATAACAATTACTCCTGACTAAAGGAAATCGGGATAGTGTCTTCAGCCTTCCAATTATTGAGTCTGTCACCAATTGTTGGGAAAATCCAGCTATCCAGATCGCAATCGCTATCAGCATTTTCTACAGCATTAATCTGATCTTTGACCATCCTTTCAGAGTTAAATCCCAGACCAGACTTGTCAGACTTGTATGGTACGTTGATCAGTTGACCCCAACCAGTACGACCGCCATTTTCAACCACGGCTTGAGCGTCCTTCAGAGAAATCATGGCAGGAGGAGCACGGATAACCTTGGGCACACAGAAAGTCGGCTTAAGGACAGGATTAGTCTGAGGAACTACTTCAAATGACTGAGAAGGAGTCTCCAAGAATTCGCAATCCATCTCAACATATCTGAAGGCCTGCACACTACTGACAATGTACTCTTCTTCTCCACACACCGTGACAATCTTACCCTCTATTGGATACTTTAGCTTTTGGTGGAGAGATGAAGCTACGGCACTTGCCCCGTGAATCCAAGGGCGTCCCAGCAAGCAGGAATAGGCAGGACGAATGTTCATTACATGAAAGGTAGTGTCGAAGACTTGAGGTCCTATCTTGATAGGGAGAACCACTTCACCATGGACAACACTCTTCGCACCATCGTAAGCACGCACCACAATGTCACTAGGCTTCAGTTCAATGCCTTTATAATCAATTTTATCGAGCATGGCTTTCGGTAGCACATTCAAAGAAGAACCATTATCGATCAACACATGAGACAAGGTGATCCCCTTACACTCAATGGAGATATGCAGAGCTTTATTGTGGTTCTTCCCTGCTGGTGTCAGGTCAGCATTGGAAAAACCTAGGCCATTGTCAACAGTCAGGTTAGCAACATAGTTCTCGAACTGATCGACGGGGGTCTCCTGAGGTATATGAGCGGTTTTCAAGAATTTTACCAAGGCATTGGCATGAGATTCAGAAGATAACAACAAGGATAACATCGAGATTTTGGAAGGAGTATGCCCTAACTGTTCTACCACATCGAAATCACTCTTGCGGATGATCTTCAGCACTTCTTCCATTTCCTGCTTGGCAACATCTTCGGTAGTAACTTCGACCGGTGTTTCTGACTGAGAAAGGTTGACTGGTTCCTTTCCTCGAGTTTCAGGGGCGGGAGGTGAGATTTCTGGAGAGAAGATCCTTCCACTTCGAGTAACTTTACTAGTCCCAATAATGTCATTAGGATTAGCAGAATTACCAACTTGCTTTACGCCATGGATGTAGACATCACCTCCATAATTCCACGGAATGGCTTTGCTGGAGGAATACGGTACTGGGCCAGGTGCAGTAATGATTAGGGGAGCTACCTTGGGCTCAGCGGTAATCTTCACAGGTGCTCTAGTAACAGTAATCTTCACTGGAACTTTGGACCTAGCAATCACAGATACTTCTTCAATAGGGTTCTCCGCCTTGGGAATCTTTTCGAAGAGAATTGTACGATCATCTATCAGCCGTTGAATACCCTTCCTCAACTTCAAGCACTCATTGGGTCGGAGAATGCAGAGATCGCAATTTTTAGCACAGCCTGGAAATAAACCAGCTTGTACTAAATTCTTCTTGATGATCAGGAGAGGAGATGCTAAGTCAGCTACATTAGAAATGTGAGAATAGTCATCCACAGCATTAACAGTTTTGTCGTGATTAGGCATAGGTGCAGCGATGACGTTAGGAGTCTCCGGAGGCTCGAATTCAATTTCTCCAGCTTCGATCATATCCTGAACCTTATTCTTCAATGACCAGCAATCGTTTGTATCATGCCCGGGGCTATCGGAGTGATATGCACACCTGGCATTGGGATTATAACGAGAAGAAGTAGTGTTGGGTTTCGCCGGAGGATCTCTGAGGGTGATCAGATTTGCCTTTAGCATTCCCTGCAGTGCCTGGGCTAAGGTCATATTGATCCTGGTAAACTGCCTTCTTGGCTTGTCTTGTTTGGGCTGGAAGTTTTGAGATGGCGGTGCTGCAATCGTAACCGCCCCAATGGTATGGTCACGATTTTTCTTGTTACGACCCTTTTGACCGTACACAGCATTTGATTCATTCCTCCCCTGATAGGACCTTTTGGTGCTTGCAGAGGTAGCCGCCTGTATCTTTCCACTTCGGATGCCGCTCTCCACCCGTTCACCTGTCAGTATAAGCTCGGTGAAACCTGATGAAGAACTTCCCAGCAGATGGCTGTAGAATGGGCCAGTCAGTGTACCCATGAACATGTCCACTAATTCTCGATCAGTCATAGGGGGTTTGACTCTGCCAGCCAAATCTCTCCATTTCTGAGCATATTCCTTGAAGCTTTCTTTGGATCCCATAGTCATATTCTGCAACTGTAGCCGAGTAGGCGCTAGTTCAGAGTTATACTGGTACTGTTTATAGAAAGCTGTTGCTAAATCAGTCCAGGTGCGGATGTCAGAGCTCTCGAGCTGATAATACCATTCCAACTGTGTGCCAGACAGACTCTCTTGGAAGAAGTGGATCCATAGCTTCCTATCAGTGGTATGTGGCTGAATCTTTCTCACATAAGCTCTCAGATGCATCTGAGGACAAGACACACCATCGTACTTAGTGAAAGCAGGGACCTTGAATTTGCGGGGAATGACCACATCAGAGACCAGTCCCAAGCTTTCGAAATCCAGACCGGGCGCCTTTTGACCTTCCATAGCTATCATGCGTTCCTCCAGCAACTTGTACTTGTCATCTCTTGGAGAGTACTGTTCATTCTCATAATCTTCATCGTCGTCTTCAGGGTTGGAGAGATCAACATTCTCCTCTTCTGAATCATTCGGAATTCTAAACTTGACTCCCGCGGCCTGTCTTTTAAGCCTTCTTCCCGGGTTGATGTAACTCATAGGTTTCTTGTCTTTCTTCTTCTCGAGCAAGAGAGCCTTCAGTTCCTCCTGCCCTTTGGATAAGCTCAAGATCAACTCCTGGAATTGAGCATTCTGAGTCTGGAGATCTTTGACAGTTGGTTCAAGGTCCATTTTTCTGTTTGTAATAGGAAGACCGTGAGAACATAGATCCTTTAGAATACCTGTTATGCAATGTTATGTCATGCTATGCAATGTATGAAATGTTTTCAAGGACTTTTGGAATTTAACTTTGCGTAAACTACCAAAAAGAACGAAACTTTTATTAATAATTTTTAATCAATGTTCATTACAATAAATGGTAAAATACAATAAAAGCTCAGGTCTCCCAGGGACGGCTTCTTTTCGGGCGAAGATATGCATTGAGCCTTCGTTCCTCATTAAGCTGGCTGGTGAGCTCTAACACTTTCTTCCTTGCAGCACAGAACTGGGCTTCAAAAGTATCCCTTTCCTCTCTCAACTGGAGCCAGGATTTCTTTAACTCTTCAACATCGGTAGGCATATCTGGATAAGGAATGATCTGAGGAGTACCTCCTTCGCCTTCTGGTTCCACCACCAAGGGTCCGACTGCAAGATATGGCATGACAAGTTCACGAGCTCTTGCGCGTACCCATCTGAGATAAGGTTCCATAGGAATAGAGTTTTTCTGTCCTAAAGTGTTTCTTTTCACCATGCCCCAGGCTCGTACAAATCTCTGACGGAGACCTTGGGAATCGTTGTCATAGTCAAACACAATGCCTTGGATGATTATTTCATGTGGACCATCTCTTCGAGCATAACCAAACTGACGTAGGGCTAAGGCTGGGTTATAAGTAATACCTCCTCTTATCCCCAGGAGTGGTACGTTAGAGAATTCTCCACAACGGTCAATGATGATAACATTTTCTTCGAGATGAGGACACCAACGGATGTCTGAATGGGAGAGTGACATTATCCTTTGAGACTATTTCAAATTCCGTTCATTCTTCAAGACTGATTGAGGAAGGTGCGAAATAAACCACCTAGACAATAAAGGTATGCAGCACATGAGAGTCCCTTGCCTTTTCATAGTACGGGTGTGAAGGGAATGCAAAATGTCTCCCAACAAGGTAGGCACGGGGTTATGAGTGAGAAATATCTTAATAGCATTTATATCTACGAATTGGTCTGGATTGGGAAATAACACCAAACCATAGATTAGTAATGCTAGAACGTCTTCGAAAGCATGGACATTCATAACCTTTAAGAATTCTCGGGCCTTATTTATCAGAAACTTGGCAAGTAAACCCTTAACTCCACTTCTTGTTACCCAATTGGTTTCAATATCGGACTTTGTCATGTGTAAAGCCGCGGCAACTTCTTCAGACTTCGGAATCTTTTCTAAACCACTGAAAGATATTTGATCAAGAATAGGTACCCCAAGCAGCTTGGAAAATTCTTCTAATGTGGGTACCAACTGATAATCTGGGAAGGTGAAGCAATGATGTTTAGGATCGAAGAACTGGAATAAAACTCTCATCATATCTTCTTTGAAATCAGTGGTAACCAAATTGAGGAGATGACCATGTTTCTTGATAAACTGAGTCTGATCAGGAAGTTCTGACACTAAATCCTTTAGTTGAGGAGAGATTGCTACAAAATTGATCCGAATGGTCTTTCTGGAAGCCATAACCTGTTTAACAGAGCAAAGCTAAATCCCTAAGTCCTTGAAATGGTTAGTACAATGCCATGATGTTATGATGTTATGATGTTATGATGTTAATGATGTTATGATGTTAAGTAAACAACAAGCACAAACAAGTCACACAACAATCCTTCCTAGGTTTTAAGGCTTGCATGAGTTCCATAGGTAAGTACCCTCCCCACTGAAGTTTGGTTGGTTCAACCTGTCCTAGAATAGTAACCGGGTTCTAGAAGGATCTCAAATCATTGACCTTCCTTTAAGTCCACCTCAGTGCAACACCAAGTGGTTGACCAAAGCTTCCCTAAAGTCTAATCTCAAAGAGTGTAGTATCGAGTCTCAACCAACCCCAGTCGGAACCGAAGTCAGTTATCTCACTACTTTCTAATGGCTAAGATGAGTCAATTAGGGTTCTAAAGGTCTGGTTAATGCTTTGATGACACCACACGAAAGCCAAATTTTTCCTCAAGTAAACATGAGGAACATCAGGACATCCAAAGTGTCACATTAACCGTAGCCATCATTTTGACCATTCCAGTATACGCCGGATAGTCGTGATGATCTATTGCTACTTACCTAAGGTACACTAGATCCGGGTGCAGGATCTTTCACTCAACAATACCCTTAAAAGAAGGAACAGTTTAAAACATAAATGATTTTTAAGGTGACCTCTCTTTGTAATATTCCCCAGCAGAGTCGCCAGTTCTGTCATACGGTGAACTGACTTTTTGTGTTTTTTAATCGCAATGTCGCGGTTAGCAAGAGTCGCCACCGACTTTTCTTTTATCCCATAAGGAAAGGTGGAAAAGAACAGGAAAGGCCTTAATTTAGGTTCTTGGGTTCGGGAGGTACATTATACAAAGGGAAGGTGTTAGCACCATTTGTATCCATGGTTATCCATGGGCTCTTAATTGCTCAATCATTTATGTTTTTTTTTTCTCGTTTGAAAAAGTGTTTGAAAAATGTGTAGAAAGTGTTTTGAAAAGGAGAATTTAACTTTGTAATGATTCTTGTATGAATGTATACAAAGTGGTTATCTCGTTTAGTTTTGAAAGTTGTTTAGAAAAATATAACTCGGCAATGATCCTAGCGCGGATGTATGCCAAATGGTGATTTTCTAAAAAGATGTTTGGAAATGTGTGAGGTGTGAAAAGTATTTTAGATTATGAATGAGCAATTAAGGGTTATACCTATCCGAGGTCCTTCCGGGCATTTCCTATCCTTATGAGGGTAAAACTGTCCTTACTATTGAGAAGTAAGTAGTTTTATCCTTTGGATGTAAAAGGGTCATCGTAGGGTCATCGATTGGTCATTGAAGGCAACAGTTGTGAGGATACCTTAGCATTCGAAGGGACTATCATCATTTAACCGTGGGCTACACCGAAGGGTCATCGAGGGACAAAAATCATATATTCGAAGGCAACATCCGCGGGACTATGATTTATTTTATGATGATTTAATCGAAGGGTCTTGGCTAAGTATATCCCCACATTCGCGGGACATGACCGTTATACCGTAATACCGTAAAGCAACAGAGAGAGGTCCAAGATCACATATTCAAAGGCCGTATTTTACAATCAATTAGGTAATTAGGAGGAATCCCCACATTAAAATTAATACATTAAGATCAATTAAGCAATTTAGGGTGGATCTTTGCCATAAAATTAATACATTAAAATCAATTGAGCAATTCAGGGTGAATCTCCACAAGGGTATCCCGCAAATAAAGCGGGATACCTAACAAGCAATCTTTTCCTGGGGGTATGTGAACCTTTACAAAACTCAGCAAAACATGTCAGAATACCAAATCAGGGTGCAATCGAGGATTACACCACAAAAAAAAAGATCCCAACAGTAAATAAGGTCGGATAAATGATGCATGGCTATGATAAAACATGAGTGAAAAATCAGAACAGAAAAATCAGCTACTGTCACGTTCGCTCCTGCCTCGCCTAGCGAAGGCTTAGCGAGTACTCGCTTAGCGAGGTGCTAGCGAGCGGCTGCGGATTCTGGTTTTGATATCAGTACAATTTCAACCAATTTTATGCCTTATGGCTTTCATTACAGCAATTATATGGTTAATCATTTAAGGTATTCAGATACATACTAAAATTCATATGCCAAACTCAAGATATTTTCATAAATTTAATCATAATGCCATATGCGAATTAAGAACATAAAGCAGTAATAGCAATATAAACCTGTTTGCAATTGAATTGCAACTTTGAATCGGCAAATCGGATTGAATTGGGCAGAAGTAAACCTTGATGCCGCCGAGTTCCTTCAGGGTTTGCCTCCCGTGAGTGTTAGGGTTTGCTTGCTAGGGTTCTCCTTTCTCCGTTTTTCGTCTGTTTTCGTCCTCCTCTCCTCCCTTTTCGTGACTGAAGTGTCAGTATTTATAGTGATTGTGGTGACCTAATGGGCTCAGAATGAAGCCCGAAAATTCTGATATTCGCAAGCTTCGCTAGGCGAGCGTTGTGGCGAAGGTTCGCTAGGCGAAGGATTTGCTCGCCTAGCGAGCAGGCAATTTGTGACCTAATGGGCTCAGAATGAAGCCCAACCATTCTGGTATTCGCAAGCTTCGCTAGGCGAAGGAGTTGCTTGCCTAGCGAGCAAGCTAGTTTGGGCCTTTTTCTGGATTGGGTCTGTTGTGAGCTGGGCTTTGGTTCCTTTAAGGTCAATGCCTTGGAAAATAAGTTGGGGTGCCTTAAAAAATGTCTTGCAAAATTAACGGGTAACTTTTGGGGTATGACACCGACTCGAACAGAGAAACGAATGCGCAATAATGGAATAATGGAGATGCAATATAATCAATCAACATTTTCGGACTCCAATCCAACATAAGTGCGAAAGAACATGAGCAATCTTAATAGAAAATAAACACAGCAGCTTTATAATTCAATCAGAACCGAAATGCATAATGAATGAGCAGTATAATCAACTTATTTCTGAAATGAAATCCGAGTAGCTAACGATACGGTCAATTTCGATTTGTTACCGTCATTGGGAAACTGCTAGTGTAGCGTTGATCTTGCCACTGCTGTGTGTCGGTCAATGCTTCGTGACTGGATCCGCTCTTCGAACCTAACCATAACTTCCATCAACTCTGGAACCTGTAACCTCAATCCTTCAACTTGCATCTGAGATAGATTGCAACCTTCAATTTGCATCTGAGATTCACCAGTTTACAACCTTAAATCTTCACTCTTCAAATTCGCTCATCCCTCTACACTCCTTGAAATCAGTATTACTCGTCCCAACTGTAGCACCTCAAATTTGCACCTACCTTCGGTACATTCATTTCATATTAGGTCATTAACATAGCATAGGCCACTGCATAACCTGGCATTGTCCATTTGCCCAAGTACAAGTTCAACTGACAAATTAGGTCAAACTGGTCAGGAGATCAGTCAGTCAAGCAAGCAAGTGCAATTTCCATTGAGACAGGGCCCTAGGGTTGGTCCAACATGTTCATATGACCTAGGGGTCCTTTTGAAGTGATTTGGTCAAGGATTGGTTGCTCAAAAGTCATCAGTCATTGGTCAGTCCACCAGAAACCCTAGAAAGTCAACTATGGTCAACTGTAGTCAACTGTGCCCGATTTTATGGATTTCAAGGTGGGAGATGGTTTGAAAGTGTTCATTCATGTCCATACAAGTCTCATTTGACATTTCAAAGATCAAGATTGAAGAATTTGAAGTCAGACAAAAAGTTTCCTAAAATGGCAGGTGACCTGTAATTTTCAGCTGCCAAAAATAGAAAGTTTTTCTCCTCAAATTTACATCATCATACAAGCTTCAAATGAAATTTTGTCCAACATGAAAGTTGAAGATCTTGCTCTCACCTTTCCAAAAAGTCCAAGAACACTCATTTCTCATTCATGGTTGGCAAGTTATTATCAAATCTTTCTCAAATATTTTTGAACTTCAAAGTGGCATATCTTCCAAACCATTTGGCCAAATTGGGTGAGGTTTTTTGCTACAAGTCATATTTGATGTGCTCTATCCAAATCTTTCATCACAATTCACCAAAACTCAACCAATCAAAATGGCATTTTTTAGTTGACTTGAATTAAAAAGGAAAGGTAAAAAAGTTGACTTTCAAAATAGCCATTTGCTACACTTTCTACCAATTGAACTTGACTAAAAATGACATTTTGGATATGCTTAAGGCCCATTTTCACAGCTGTAGCACATGGACATGCAACTTAAGTGAAATCCATCAATTAACCAAAAACACTCCATTTTGAGCTAAATGCAATTAACCTTTCATTAACCAAACTTAGCTCCATTAATCACAGTATATATTTTCACTTTTCTGCTGAGAAAGCCCTAGCCACCATTTCACAAAACAGATCAAAAATTCCTTTGCTCTCAAAACACTCATTTCTATTTTTGAAACTTTTGCTGAAAATTGTCAAAGGAGCTCGTGCCCTGTTGGTTGCTTCATCATCTACCAACCTTTTGGAAGCATTTACAAGGATTATTTCATAGTTGTAGTGCAAGAATCAACACTGTTACATTAAAGATTCATCCATGGCAGCTATGTGTTGGAGCTGAATCGTGCTAGCTGAGCTTCAATTTCTCCTTCCATTCACCAACACAAACGTCACTAAGCATCTGTTTCTACTTTGCACGGCCAAACAACCACCAAACCATAACTGTTCTTCAAGATCAGGTGAAATTCGAACCTAACCTTTGATGAAATCATGCTATGCTTTATGAAGGTCTTGCAATGCTGAACACAATGAGCTTTAAATCGTGGAAAACCATTGAATATTGAGAGAGAAACATGGATTTAAAGCTTGATATCCAAATATGTTTTTGCTTATTTCTCTCTTGATAGTTCAAGTTAGTGTTAATGATTGTTGGATTATTGATGTACATTGCAAGATGAGTTCATTGATATGTTGTTTTTCGATTTTGGTCGCAAAAAGTTCTTGCTGGGATTTTCGTGGATGACTGTAGCTTTAAACCCTAAATCCCAAGCCCAGAAGTTGTGTTTGATCCGTGGAAATGTTATTCTGCATGATTTTCCCGTTTGTGGGCCATGAAGCCAATCGCTGGCTGCCATGCTGCTAACTGGAACGCAGCGTTCCACTAAATGAACGTTGTAATTACCATAATGCCATGGCCGGTTTATTTAATTAGTTTAATTCATTTCTTTTTTCAAATATTTATTTCATTTTGATCACCAACTTAGAAAAATCATAAGTCACTCATTTTTGATCCATTTTTCATGGGATTTTTTGTGGAATGCTCCTCATGACCTCTAGTTTTTTATGATGTTTTTTCCAGATTTTTTGCACGTGTGAATATTTAAATGTGCTAGATTTTGTTCATATGTGTCCATTTTGTGCATGTCTTACCAAATTGCTTGTGAAATGGTGATACTTTATCCAATGCTTCCCAAATTTTTTGTGCTTAAACTAGACATGTTCATGGTGATTTTGGAGTAGAGTTTGTAATTTTATCATTGCTGGTTGGTGAGTTATGATTTTTTGAATAGGGGTGTGACAATTTGTGTCACACCATGCATGTCCAACTTCATGATTTTAATTACCTTTCCTAATGAACTCAAAATGGTCTGATTTTTTGCATGAAAATACTTGTTCATGTTTAGAATGTGTGTGAATTTTTATGGAATTTTTGGAAGCATTTCCTATTTGATTGATAATTTCTCCCCTGTTTGACCAAATTGTTGACTTTTGTGACACATGATGCCATATGATTTGTGAAATTCTCATGCTTAATTGGATGGACTTGAAATTTGACATGTGCATTCTGAACATCTTGAAGTACATCATGGCTTTAGTCCCATTCGTTTATCATGTGTTGGTTTTGTTTTATGATTAATTGAAGTTGGTGCATGTTTTGATGCTTTGTATGAGTATGCTTGAACTTGCCTTGCCTTTCTGAATTTAATTTCCCTACTTCCTTGGATCCAAATGAGCTGAAATTTGGTATGCCTATCATGTTGTGGTTGATGTTTGATCATGATTTATTTGAGGAATTTTTGAAATTTTTGTGATTAGATTTGAGTTGAGTCATTCTGTTGACTTCTTTGAGGTTCTATATGCCATGCTTTGACCTAATTTGCTTGTGAAATGATAATGATGAATGATGTGAATGTGAGACCACTTGGGTTTGCTTCTTGATTGATTTGTCTTGACTTTGGACACTTGTCACTTGCTGTTTTGAATTTGTTATCTCCTTTTGACCCTAGGCTGTCCTAGTGGTCTTGTTGCTCATGTTTAAGCTTGGTTTTTCAGGTTAAGCCACAAATGCTTCAAAGAGATCAATACAAGTTGAATGAGTTTGATTGTTTATCATGAACTAACTTGTTTGTTTTGTAGGTTGCTTAGCTCACTTGTTGTGAGCTTGTTGCTTTGCACATATGCTTGACTGTTTTGCCTGTTGGCTTATGCTGTTTGTTTTAACTTTGTGTCTGGTATACTAACTGTGCTTGACTGATTTCAGGTACTTTAGTTGCTTTTAGTTCCTTGTGAACTTTGCTTGATAAGCAATTTGCATTGAGGTATAATTTCCTTACTTCATGTAGTCTGGAAGACCTGGCCTGTTACTTGGCCAGGCACCTGTCTGAAGTCCTCCTTAAGAGGCAATGTTTGTGACTGTTTACTTTTGTCCTTGTACATATTCAAAGACCTCCTAAGTGAAGAGGAAATTGGCAGAACCCAAGGGATGTGCAATCCATCCCTTGCTATTCTGTGTGTCATCTGCTTTGCTCACACCACTGTGTTGATGCATTGCAGATACCAACCCAAGATCTTGTACAGTTGTACAGTTGAGTCAGTGTCATATGTGTAGAAGGGTTCCTCCTTTCTGAACCCACACATTCTTGTCTTAAGCTCTCCCAGGCCAGGGATAAGAGCTGTGAAGTCTCATCTTAATTCACCTTTCATCAGCTTCACCCTAACTCTCAATGTTAGGGTTAAGAGCTAACACTACCCTGTTACAGTGGTTTGTTTGTTGAGGTTGATATGACCCCTCGACTAAAACCTAACCTTGATCGAGCCTATTGCTTGCATATAGTGTGTGCTACTTGTGTTTGTGTGTTTGCTTTAGCTTGCTTCCTGTGCAAGTTAGGTGTGGCTTGCTTCCTGTGCAAGTCATGTTTAGGATAGGCTTGCTTCCAGTGCAAGTTAGCTAGAAACCTTAACTTAGGGATGATATTGCATGATAACATCTAGGCTCGAGTCGTAGTCTCCCTAGTTGTGTCTCCCTCTGTTATCTGGTTAGGCTAGTCCTGTATCCCTCCGTAGGGGAACTACGTCGCCCTGATCCTCATACCAGATGAGGTACGTAGGCAGGAGATTGAGCTGATCTCTCCGGGCGCCCTTTTTTTCTTTTTCAACCTTTTCGTCTTCAACCCCTCTGTGTGTGTTGTTGTGTGCTTGGAAGCTGATGTAAGTCCATCGAGTGGCATTCGGGTTCCAGTGTGGTTTTGTTTGGTTCGGATGCTGATGTAAGTCCAGTAATTGGCATTTAGGCTCCATGTTTGCCTTTGCCTGTGTTTGTTTGTGTGCGTGAGCCGAGCTACGAATGCTCTGATTCTTCTTCGTCCAAGAAGATACGTATGCATAGGATGCGACATCCTAGCGAGCATGTGTCGTTTCCCCAGTCCGAACTACTTCGACTCTGATGTCTATGCCTGATAGACTAAGTAGGCCCAGGATGCGATATCCTGCCGAGTCAGTCTTGTTTGTTTTCTTGTGTCTCTTTCAGCCAGTGTGTGTGTGTGTGTGAGCAGTGTTTTTAGCAACCATTTTCCTTCCTATTGTGCGTGGATCCCGTCGAATACGACGGATGCGTAGGGGTGCTAATACCTTCCCTTCGCATAACCGACTCCCGATCCCATTCTCTTTGGTCGCGAGACCATGCTTTTTCCTAGGTTTACTTCGAGTGTTTCCTTTCCCTCTTTTGGGATAAATAACGCACGGCGGCGGCTCTGTTGTTCTTGTTTCCCGCCGGTTTTTTCGCGTAATGCAACAGCTGGCGACTCTGCTGGGGACATAGAGAAGTTGACCTGTGCTGGTCCGTCTTCCCTAAGCGAGTCTCTCCTAGCGCTCTCTAGGTTAGGGTTTTGGTTGCTGTTTGCTGTTATTTATTGCATTCTTTATTTATTGTGTGCATTAATGTTTGCATTCATTCATTTTCATCTGCTGTGCTGGCTGTATTTCTCTGTTTGGGGGTGGGAGTTACTCGAGGTAAAAGGCCCAATACCCAGGCTATGAGTGAAATCTAGGAAACCTAGGAATAGAGTGATTCATGGGAAGCGGGTGGTATTGCGCCACTTAGCGGAACATTGATATCACGAGCAGTTCAGACCCTGGTGGGATATTATCGTTGCATACTTCGGGTGTGTACATGATGATATTCTGCGAAAGGTTATTTATGCTGCGTTTCTCTCGACTTTACCCTGGCCTAGACAACACCCGTAAGTGGGGAAGGGTTTGATCTTTATTACAGGTACAGTTGCTGATTTGTTGATGACTTGTTGGTGACTCGTGGTACTGATGGTGACTGTGAATTGTGGACACTTATTTCTGGGACGCCAGAGTTCTGTCCGTGGTTTATCAGCGGGTTCCGTTTATTTCGGAACCCCGGGTTGAGTTGAGAATATTTGTTCAGAGGATCCGTTTGTCATCCGTTCAGTGGATGTTCCTGTGAAGATAGTGATGTAATCTCCGGTTCCGTTTATTTCAGAACTCCCCAAGTCGGATTTATGGTGACGTAGTCCCGATGACTGTGACTGTGGGTCTTCAGATGACTTGGTGGCACAGTGGCCTGCATTCATGCATTTGCATCATATCATTTCGCATTCATTTGCATTCAGCTCATGTCTATCAGTACTCAGGATCCATTATTTTTGATTGAAATTCAGGTTGAGAGACACCCAGATGTCAGAATGTTGTTGATAAAATTTTATCTGTCTCGATGAAACCGGAATCAAAGGACAGAATATTCCTAGTACGGATAGACATTGCATGTATGAGTCATACTAACCTGTTTGCTGTTTTGTAGGTTTCAGTATCCAACCAGTGCGCCTAGCTCTTCTGCTCAGACATCCTGCCAGACTCAACAAATCCAAGCTGATGGATCCTCCCAACGCCGACATCCTCGAACTGAAAGAGATGATAAGGGACTTGATCAGTGTTGTGCAAGGGCTTGCCCTGGGGCAGAAAGTCATGTCATAGAGATTGAAAAAAATTGAGAAGTGGCTGATAGTGGAGAAAGTTCAGGGGAAGGCTCCGTCCTCCGAAGTGAACAAACCTTCTGGTACTGCAGCAAAGAAACCCTCCGACAGTGGTCCATTCAAGAAGGAGGTTGAGCCAGTTGGTGTGCCAGCAAAGAAAGAACGTAGTAAAGATCGTTATCACCCGTATGCTGCCACTGTAACCACTCCTGTCAGCAATCCACCTGCTCAACGGCAACAACTGCCACCTCAACAGAAGGCACCGAAAGCTGAGAGCCAAGTAAAGAAGAAGAAAGAGGATCGTCAGTTCGATGAGCCGCTTGTGACCTATACCCTTTTGTTCAAGAGATTGAGGGATCTGGGATTGGTTCGACCGAGGATTTTGATTCCTATAGAACAGCAGCGGAGGCCTGCAAACTATGATGAGAGTGCCAAGTGCGAGTTTCACTCTGGGACACCCGGACACAACATTGAGGGTTGTAGAGCTTTTAAGCATATC
This sequence comes from Lathyrus oleraceus, assembly GCF_024323335.1. NCBI lineage: Eukaryota > Viridiplantae > Streptophyta > Magnoliopsida > Fabales > Fabaceae > Lathyrus > Lathyrus oleraceus. Next base: position 246,613,112 of record NC_066582.1, on the reverse strand, counting down.
GTCCAAGATATGGTGGACTCCAAGGCTATCAGCTTGGCACAGATAATGAATGAGGATGTCAACCCCGTATCCAGGCAGGGTCCCGTAAAGGTAAAGATGGTGAAAAAGAACAAGAGAGTAATGGAAGTGGCTGAGGAGAATCAGTTAAAGGTTCCAACGTCTGTGGTCCCAAAACCTCTAATAAGGGATGGAGCTCTCTCTAGTGTTGGTAATTGTTGTGCGGCCGTCGCCACAGAGGGGTGTGTATTGATGAAAGACACAACCTAGAAGATGAAGAAAGTAGAAATGGACTATGAAAGATGTAAAGCACCCAGTCTGGCAGTCGAAACCGTCCAGATGGAGAATGCCCTTGTTGCTGAGAAAGAGAAGAAGCTGTCCATTTCTTCTTATAAACAAGCTCTAGAAGTGGTGAAGAACAAAGAGGCCCAAGGCTGGGGAAGGATCATTGACATAATGGTAAAAGCGGACATGTTTGGGGTCGGTTATCAGCCGGATCAAGAGTCGTCTAGACCCAACAGAGGATGTCGTCCACCGTACGCCTTTGTCAGTGCAGGAATGCTGGATCCTGATCACGCTTGTTCAGTGAGTGGAGAGATCGACTGTGACCGCGAGCTCGAGTTGTGGATAAGGTCGTGCGTAACAGGAAACTGGAAGGACTCCAAAAGCATCACTGTCACTCATCTTGAAGAGTAGTATTTCTGTTTTTCAATTTTTGTTTGCATGAAAGCCATACGTTTTGCCCGAAACGTAATGGTCCATTGTAAGGGCCATCTCATGTGTTTCATTATGCAACATTTTGCATCAGTAATGAATGGATGTTTTTGTAGTTAAAAGCGGTGTTCCCTGTTTTTCATTTAATTTTGCAGTTTTAAAAACAAATAAATGGCAATGTTTTTCGTTCTATTTCCTTTTGAATTTGTCTCGGTCCAACCTCAAAAGTGATTACCCTCCTGATCTCACCGATAACAATTTGGTTACACCTCTGTATGACTTCGACCATCCGACCTATCACGCCAAAGAAGAAGGCGAAGAAGATTGTGATCTGCTGAGATTAGCCAGGTTGTCGAAACAAGAGGAGAAGGTGATTCAACCGCACGAGGAGCGAGTCAAGATTGTCATCCCAAGTACCGCCGAGGTCAGAAGGGAAAGTGAAAGTTGAGGCCGCTTCAGAGGCAAGTCGAGAACAGAATGGTAGCCCTGTTGGAAGAGCAGGTGGATGCCTGGTTGTATCAAGATACACCAGGGTGGAATACCAATGTTGTGGGGCACAAGCTACCCTTAAGAGAAGACTGTCCTCCAGTGAAGCGGAAACCGGTGCTGAAAGATGAGAATGTGTATGGACTGCTGAGACGTGAGCAGAGCTAGTTCGAGAAATGAATTCCCGATACGTCACAACGAGTATTGGTTGATTATAATGCTCAGTTTACCTTCATGGATGGCTTCTTGGCCAAGACCAGATTGAATTGCTGCCGGATGATATGGAGTAAACCATGTCCATCACACAAGGGGCACCTTCTTGCTATAAGGTGATGTCGTTCAGTATCGAGAAGGCCGGTGCCAAGTATCACAGGTCAAGGGTGACTTTGTTTCATGATAGGATTCATCGTGAAAGCAAATGCCATGTTGATGACATGATGACAAAGTCTCAAGCAGAAGAGGGGCATCCGGTGGACTTGATCCAGTTGTTTGACAGGTAGAGATAACTCATACTGTTGAGTTCGAATCAGTGCACTTATGGAGTGCTGTCCGGTAAAAGGCTTATTGTGAGCGGATAAGAGGAATCGAGGTCGATCCTGCAAAAAAAAAAAAAAAAAAAAAAAAAAAAAAAAAAGAGCAATACAAGAGAGGCCTGAACCGAAAACGAAAAAGGAAAAAGAGATCAAACGGTCAGGTGGAATAATGATTGCCAAGGGGCATTGGAAAGAAAAATAATAAGTGGCAGGAACCTCTGATTCCGATATATTCCGTGGAAGAAACAATTGTTAATCTGGTACTTGATAGCCCTCGAGGGGTTTATGAGGTGTGTATGGGTCAGCATGATGGGTCGTGTCGAAAAGAGCATGCAATTTACCTAAGCAAAAAGTTTACCGACTGTGAAACAATACACTCACTGCTCGAGAAAACTTGATGTACTTTGGCATAGGCTGCTCGCCGACTGAGACAGTATGCTGCTTCATACCACCTTGTGGATGTCCAAAATGGATCTGATCGAGTATGTGCTTGAGAAGTTAGCATGAGCCGGACAGGTTGCGAGAGGCCAAGTGATGTTGACTGAATACGATATTCAGTATACCTCCCAGAAAGCAATCAAGAGGAGGGTATTGTATGGTTATCTCGCCCGACAACCCATTAAGGATTATCAACCAAGGGAGTCTGAGGTCCCTGATGAGGACATCTCGAGGTACTCAAATCGAAAGATTGAGAGTGACCGATCCCGGAGGAGGGGCCTGACCCTGAATCCGAACGGATTCCGATGTCTGATGGGGAGAGTTAGGGTGAATGAGGCGGTGCTTCCCCGATAATATTTGAATGCACCAACGATGGTGGCTGAGTAGGAATTTGGTATCCTGAGTATCGTACTTCGGTACGTGTATCTACTGGGGCAGCGCCTTTCTCACTCGAGTTTGGGATGAAGATTGTACTACCATTTGAGACCCAGGTTTCGTCATGGAGTCCCGTTGGGCGTAGACTTGAAAAAGGCTGAGCGGATAAGGACTCGGCACGACGCATTGAGCCTGATTGAGAAAAGAGTTCGACAATTACTTGTCATGGGGCAGTTATACCCAGTAAATGAAGCGTGTTGTTAACTGGGAAGTGCGACCTCGTGGGTAGCATGGAAGAGATGTGGTTTTGAAAAGGATCTTTCCTCCTCAGGACGATTGTGGGGCAAGTGGATAAACAGTTATGAATATTCATTCGTGGTCAGTTTTCCCAGACCAGACCTTGTTGTTGACGACCACGGATAATGAGGATTTTTCATTCCCTGTGAATGCGGACGCAGTTAGAAAATACTTCGTGAAAGAGACCCGCTGGACAAAAAGAATAAAAGAGTCCAGGCAAAAAAGGGCATCTCGGCGAACCAAAAAACAGAAAGAAAAAGTTCGGGCAAAAGTTAGGGATAATAAAAGAAAATAACTGTACACCCGGCAAGTCGAAAACCCCACAAGGGCGGCTTGGGCAAAAAAGGGTATCCCGGTAGACTGAAACCCGAAAGGGCGGTCCAGGCAAAAGAGGGATTGAACGAACAACTGCGTCCAGCATGATCGTTTGAAACATTGGAAGATACATTTGGATAATCTCCGACAGAGATCGATCGGAAGCGTCTTGTTCAGCAAACAGAAAGTGCGGAAAGTCTTGAGGACATATGAGGTGTAACTGAGTTGGAACCCGAGGAGATCACGGTTTCACATTGCCATTAGGATAGATTTTTCCTTTTGTACGCAATCACCTCTTTCCAGGGTTTGCTTCCTGTGTGTTGCTCGGCTTCGAGCCCCTTTTTGTTTCAGTCAACAAAGTGTGTGTTCAGTCAAATAAATTTTGTTTTTTGTGACATTACCGTTTTGATTACGAAAACATCCGTTTATTTTGATAAGAATATTTGCATTTTGAAATATAGAGGTCCCTTCCGAGGCATGCTTATGAGATTGAAATTTGGAAATCTTATTCGGAAGTTTGAGTGACCTGGGTGTTGAAATATGGGACACGCTTGGGGCACGCTTTTATTTGACGATCTTTTGTGCAGGTACTGTTAGATATCTTCATTCACCTGCCGGTGATAATGTGAACCCTTTTTGACAAGAAATCCCTGCAGAACCTGATCAGGGGCAAGGGATAGAGGAACGGAAAAGACGGTGAAGGATTACGACGACGATCCTGGAAAGTTAATCAAGAAGACTCTTCAAAGTCTGATGATTGGAAAGAATGTAGGAATTCCAGGAGTTCGATCTCCGTGAAGTACGGGCGAGTCGGGGATGCAAGATGATGGAGCAGAAAAATCCAGATGAGTCTGGGAAAATTTTAAAAAGAGGAAAGTCGACACTGTGGGTGGATGATGAATACCAGTGTTCGACAAGTCGACCGGCATCCCTGTCAAGCAAGTCGTATCTTCCCCCCAGGGGGTTGAGAGTGTGGGCTCCCTGACAGATCCGAGATCGGTGCCTCCTTAGCGAGCCTGAAGGTTGTCACGTCCCCCAGTGGGAATGTCAGGGGCAGAATGTTTCTCAGGGTGGAGGGCGTTTCCCCAGCCCAAACCAGTTTGAGAGTTGTCAGAGCTATGTTCCCCTGCAGAGGTGTCTATGGATGGTACCCTCTATTCCTCAGCAGATTTAAGGATTTCCTATCCCCAGCAGGCCTGTGCCTGCAGATTTCCCCAGTTGAGATTCCCCGTTGAGTGCCTGGAAGATGTTTTCCCCAGGAAGATTTCCCCAGCGGAGTTTTTCAATAGAAGGTTGTTCCCCAGCAGTCGGGATTGTGACGTTGTTATCCCCAGCATGGCCGTGAGCGCTTCTCCCCAGCAGGGTTGTGGAGGTTCATCTCCCGTATGATATGATGTGTTATCATCCCCACCAGAGCTGTTCTCCTCAGCAGAAGGGTGTGGATTTTCCTCAGCAAGTTCCCCGAGTGGAGCGGATTTCAACGAAATATTTCTCCAGCAGAGTTATCCTACCAGTGGATTGGATGGGTTTCCGTAACAGATTGACATGTGCACTCCCAGTTGGGTTTATCCTACCTGTGGATTGGGTCGTCCCCAGTGGAGTAGTAGTTTTTCCCCAAGGCAGAGTTTATTCTACATAAGGTTTGGTTGAGTCTTCCCCAGCGAAGTCGCTTTATCATTCCCCAGTAAGGTTGTCTTGTTACTCCTCAGCGAGTATTATCCCCAAAGAGTTGCCTGATTTATCTTCCCCCAGCGGAGTGTTGATTGCTTCCCAAGCGGAGTCACCGAGTGGATTGGGTCATGTGTAGGATATCCCCAGCAACGGTCGTGTTTCTCCAGCATGAGTGAGAAGTCATTGTTTTCTCCGCAAAGCATTCCCGGATGAGGCTCTCCCCGCAGAGTATTCTTCAAGCAGAGTCTCCCCGCAGAGTTGGAGTTTTTGATCAGTTTGGCTCCCCAGCCAGGGTTCATGTCGCATTTTGCATATAGTGATCATTGCATCCTCAAAATGCGTAGCATTTCCATTTTATATGGAGCATTACGCCATAGAAAAATTCAAACATATGCATTCATGTGTTCAAAACCATCAGACCGTATCCCCGGCAGAAGCGGATCTTTGTTCAACCTGTACGACACGTTTGCTACAGTTGCTCCAGTCAACATTTGGTGGCGACAATCCCCACAGAGGTTTATTTCCTCATCTGTTGGTGAAAGGAAAGTTTATTTCTCCCCAGCGAGACCCCCCGCAGGTGTCAAGCCTTGCCCTGTCATCTTGTGGACGTCAGTATCCCGTCAGCACCCGCGTGTGTTGTTTCTTTGGTGTCGGTAAACACCATCTTTCGGTGATTTCCCAGTCATGCGTAAGTGTCTGGTTTTCTTTGGTGTCGGTAAACACCATCTTTCGGTGATTTCCCAGTCATGCGTAAGTGTCTGGTCTTCTTTTGATGTCGGTAAACATCATCTTTCGATGTTCGTAACATCGTCCTCCCTTCCCTAGTGAAGATTTCTCCTCTCCGTTGGTGTCGATAAACGTCGAGTTTTTCCCGATCATCTGTTGATGATTCGGTTGTGTTCACTCTCCCCAGAAGAATTTCCTCCTCTCCGTTGGTGTCGATAAACGTCGAGTTTTTCCTATTCGTCCGATGACGTCTAGTTGTACCCTTCCCCATGCGGATTTACCTCTCCGTTGGTTTCGATAAACATTGAGTTTTTCTCGTTCGTCCGTTGACGTCTGATTGTATACCCTATTCTCCAGTCATTCGTTAATGTCTGGTTGATTCCCAGCCAGAACCCCAGTAGAGTCGTTAGTGATCTCCTATTTGGTTTCAGGTTGTTGTACCCTTCTTCAGCGAAGTGGCTTCTCCCTTTCGTCCGTTGACGTCTGGTCGAGTTTTCCTGGTCGTCCCCAGTTGATTCTCCTCTCCGTTGGTGTCGATAAACGTCGAGTTTTTTCCCATTCGTCAGTTGACGTCTGGTTGTATTTCTCTTTTTCCCATTCATCAGTAAATGTCTGGTCGATCTTTTTTGGTGTCTGTAAACATCATCTTTCGATGTCAGTAAACGTCGAGTCTTCCCATTCATCAGTAAATGTCTGGTCGATCTTTTTTGGTGTCTGTAAATATCATCTTTCGATGTCAGTAAACGTCGAGTCTTCCCATTCATCAGTAAATGTCTGGTCGATCTTTCTTGGTGTCAGTAAACATCATCTTTCGATGTCAGTAAACGTCGAATTTTCTCCCATTCACCCGTTGATGTCTGGTCGAGTCTTCCCATTCATCAGTAAATGTCTGGTTACCTCTCCGTTGGTTTCGATAAACGTCGAGTTTTTCCTGGTCGTCCCCAGTTGGTTACCTCTCCGTTGGTCTTGGTAAACGTTGAGTTTTTCCCATGATGTCCGTTGACGTATGGTTGTATCCTTTCCTGGTCTTCCCCAGTTGATTTACCTCTCCGTTGGTCTCGGTAAACGTTGAGTTTTTCCTAGTTGTCCATTGGCATCTAGTTGTGATTTCTGCTCCCACTCGTCGTGAGTCGATGTCTGGATGTGGTTGTACCTATGAAAAGAAAAAAACCAAAAATACCCAGTAATAAATATCAAACCCCAGTGGACGTTTCCATTGGTGGATCCCTGTGTTGTGCAAATTCTACGGTTCTTGGTATTCAATCCCTGTTTACCCTGAAAGTCTGACAGTCGTCGCTCTCATCCATTCGGGTTCCCAGCTGATTGAATAGGGGAAGCTGTAGCACCTCAAATTTGCACCTACCTTCGGTACATTCATTTCATATTAGGTCATTAACATAGCATAGGCCACTGCATAACCTGGCATTGTCCATTTGCCCAAGTACAAGTTCAACTGACAAATTAGGTCAAACTGGTCAGGAGATCAGTCAGTCAAGCAAGCAAGTGCAATTTCCATTGAGACAGGGCCCTAGGGTTGGTCCAACATGTTCACATGACCTAGGGGTCCTTTTGAAGTGATTTGGTCAAGGATTGGTTGCTCAGAAGTCATCAGTCATTGGTCAGTCCACCAGAAACCCTAGAAAGTCAACTATGGTCAACTGTAGTCAACTGTGCCCGATTTTATGGATTTCAAGGTGGGAGATGGTTTGAAAGTGTTCATTCATGTCCATACAAGTCTCATTTGACATTTCAAAGATCAAGATTGAAGAATTTGAAGTCAGACAAAAAGTTTCCTAAAATGGCAGGTGACCTGTAATTTTCAGCTGCCAAAAATAGAAAGTTTTTCTCCTCAAATTTACATCATCATAAAAGCTTCAAATGAAATTTTGTCCAACATGAAAGTTTAAGATCTTGCTCTCACCTTTCCAAAAAGTCCAAGAACACTCATTTCTCATTCATGGTTGGCAAGTTATGATCAAATCATTCTCAAATATTTTTGAACTTCAAAGTGGCATATCTTCCAAACCATTTGGCCAAATTGGGTGAGGTTTTTTGCTACAAGTCATATTTGATGTGCTCTATACAAATCTTTCATCACAATTCACCAAAACTCAACCAATCAAAATGGCATTTTTTAGTTGACTTGAATTAAAAAGGAAAGGTAAAAAAGTTGACTTTCAAAATAGCCATTTGCTACACTTTCTACCAATTGAACTTGACTAAAAATGACATTTTGGATATGCTTAAGGCCCATTTTCGCAGCTGTAGCACATGGACATGCAAATTAAGTGAAATCCATCAATTAACCAAAAACACTCCATTTTGAGCTAAATGCAATTAACCTTTCATTAACCAAACTTAGCTCCATTAATCACAGTATATATTTTCACTTTTCTGCTGAGAAAGCCCTAGCCACCATTTCACAAAACAGATCAAAAATTCCTTTGCTCTCAAAACACTCATTTCTATTTTTGAAACTTTTGCTGAAAATTGTCAAAGGAGCTCGTGCCCTGTTGGTTGCTTCATCATCTACCAACCTTTTGGAAGCATTTACAAGGATTATTTCATAGTTGTAGTGCAAGAATCAACACTGTTACATTAAAGATTCATCCATGGCAGCTATGTGTTGGAGCTGAATCGTGCTAGCTGAGCTTCAATTTCTCCTTCCATTCACCAACACAAACGTCACTAAGCATCTGTTTCTACTTTGCACGGCCAAACAACCACCAAACCATAACTGTTCTTCAAGATCAGGTGAAATTCGAACCTAACCTTTGATGAAATCATGCTATGCTTTATGAAGGTCTTGCAATGCTGAACACAATGAGCTTTAAATCGTGGAAAACCATTGAATATTGAGAGAGAAACATGGATTTAAAGCTTGATATCCAAATATGTTTTTGCTTATTTCTCTCTTGATAGTTCAAGTTAGTGTTAATGATTGTTGGATTATTGATGTACATTGCAAGATGAGTTCATTGATATGTTGTTTTTCGATTTTGGTCGCAAAAAGTTCTTGCTGGGATTTTCGTGGATGACTGTAGCTTTAAACCCTAAATCCCAAGCCCAGAAGTTGTGTTTGATCCGTGGAAATGTTATTCTGCATGATTTTCCCGTTTGTGGGCCATGAAGCCAATCGCTGGCTGCCACGCTGCTAACTGGAACGCAGCGTTCCACTAAATGAACGTTGTAATTACCATAATGCCATGGCCGGTTTATTTAATTAGTTTAATTCATTTCTTTTTTCAAATATTTATTTCATTTTGATCACCAACTTAGAAAAATCATAAGTCACTCATTTTTGATCCATTTTTCATGGGATTTTTTGTGGAATGCTCCTCATGACATCTAGTTTTTTATGATGTTTTTTCCAGATTTTTTGAACGTGTGAATTTTTAAATGTGCTAGATTTTGTTCATATGTGTCCATTTTGTGCATGTCTTACCAAATTGCTTGTGAAATGGTGATACTTTATCCAATGTTTCCCAAATTTTTTGTGCTTAAACTAGACATGTTCATGGTGATTTTGGTGTAGAGTTTGTAATTTTATCATTTCTGGTTGGTGAGTTATGATTTTTTGAATAGGGGTGTGACAATTTGTGTCACACCATGCATGTCCAACTTCATGATTTTAATTACCTTTCCTAATGAACTCAAAATGGTCTGATTTTTTGTATGAACATACTTGTGCATGTTTAGAATGTGTGTAAATTTTTATGGAATTTTTGGAAGCATTTCCTATTTGATTGATAATTTCTCCCCTGTTTGACCAAATTGTTGACTTTTGTGACACATGATGCCATATGATTTGTGAAATTCTCATGCTTAATTGGATGGACTTGAAATTTGACATGTGCATTGTGAACATCTTGAAGTACATCATGGCTTTAGTCCCATTCGTTTATCATGTGTTGGTTCTGTTTTATGATTAATTGAAGTTGGTGCATGTTTTGATGCTTTGTATGAGTATGCTTGAACTTGCCTTGCCTTTCTGAATTTAATTTCCCTACTTCCTTGGATCCAAATGAGCTGAAATTTGGTATGCCTATCATGTTGTGGATGATGTTTGATAATGATTTATTTGAGGAATTTTTGAAATGTTTGTGATTGGATTTGAGTTGAGTCATTCTGTTGACTTCTTTGAGGTTCTATATGCCATGCTTTGACCTAATTTGCTTGTGAAATGATAATGATGAATGATGTGAATGTGAGACCACTTGGGTTTGCTTCTTGATTGATTTGTCTTGACTTTGGACACTTGTCACTTGCTGTTTTGAATTTTTTATCTCCTTTTGACCCTAGGCTGTCCTAGTGGTCTTGTTGCTCATGTTTAAGCTTGGTTTTTCAGGTTAAGCCACAAATGCTTCAAAGAGATCAATACAAGTTGAATGAGTTTGATTGTTTATCATGAACTAACTTGTTTGTTTTGTAGGTTGCTTAGCTCACTTGTTGTGAGCTTGTTGCTTTGCACATATGCTTGACTGTTTTGCCTGTTGGCTTATGCTGTTTGTTTTAACTTTGTGTCTGGTATACTAACTGTGCTTGACTGATTTCAGGTACTTTAGTTGCTTTTAGTTCCTTGTGAACTTTGCTTTGCTTTGCTTGATAAGCAATTTACATTGAGGTATAATTTCCTTACTTCATGTAGTCTGGAAGACCTGGCCTGTTACTTGGCCAGGCACCTGTCTGAAGTCCTCCTTAAGAGGCAATGTTTGTGACTGTTTACTTTTGTCCTTGTACATATTCAAAGACCTCCTAAGTGAAGAGGCAATTGGCAGAACCCAAGGGATGTGCAATCCATCCCCTGCTATTCTGTGTGTCATCTGCTTTGCTCACACCACTGTGTTGATGCATTGCAGATACCAACCCAAGATCTTGTACAGTTGTACAGTTGAGTCAGTGTCATATGTGTAGAAGGGTTCCTCCTTTCTGAACCCACACATTCTTGTCTTAAGCTCTCCCAGGCCAGGGATAAGAGCTGTGAAGTCTCATCTTCACTCACCTTTCATCAGCTTCACCCTAACTCTCAATGTTAGGGTTAAGAGTTAACACTACCCTGTTACAGTGGTTTGTTTGTTGAGGTTGATATGACCCCTCGACTAAAACCTAACCTTGATCGAGCCTATTGCTTGCATATAGTGTGTGCTACTTGTGTTTGTGTGTTTGCTTTAGCTTGCTTCCTGTGCAAGTTAGGTGTGGCTTGCTTCCTGTGCAAGTCATGTTTAGGATAGGCTTGCTTCCAGTGCAAGTTAGCTAGAAACCTTAACTTAGGGATGATATTGCATGATAACATCTAGGCTCGAGTCGTAGTCTCCCTAGTTGTGTCTCCCTCTGTTATCTGGTTAGGCTAGTCCTGTATCCCTCCGTAGGGGAACTACGTCGCCCTGATCCTAATACCAGATGAGGTACGTAGGCAGGAGATTGAGCTGATCTCTCCGGGCGCCCTTTTTTTCTTTTTCAACCTTTTCGTCTTCAACCCCTCTGTGTGCGTTGTTGTGTGCTTGGAAGCTGATGTAAGTCCATCGAGTGGCATTCGGGTTCCAGTGTGGTTTTGTTTGGTTCGGATGCTGATGTAAGTCCAGTAATTGGCATTCAGGCTCCATGTTTGCCTTTGCCTGTGTTTGTTTGTGTGTGTGAGCCGAGCTACGAATGCTCTGATTCTTCTTCGTCCAAGAAGATACGTATGCATAGGATGCGACATCCTAGCGAGCATGTGTCGTTTCCCCAGTCCGAACTACTTCGACTCTGATGTCTATGCCTGATAGACTAAGTAGGCCCAGGATGCGATATCCTGCCGAGTCAGTCTTGTTTGTTTTCTTGTGTCTCTTTCAGCCAGTGTGTGTGTGTGTGAGCAGTGTTTTTAGCAACCATTTTCCTTCCTATTGTGCGTGGATCCCGTCGAATACGACGGATGCGTAGGGGTGCTAATACCTTCCCTTCGCATAACCGACTCCCGATCCCATTCTCTTTGGTCGCGAGACCATGCTTTTTCCTAGGTTTACTTCGAGCGTTTCCTTTCCCTCTTTTGGGATAAATAACGCACGGTGGTGGCTCTGTTGTTCTTGTTTCCCGCCGGTTTTTTCACGTAATGCGACAGCAACTTTATAGTTGCCGCGAACAAAACACCTCGCACATAGAGTCATATTATTCTTATCACACGCAAAGCAAGCAATGGCGCAGAGATTTTTGCAGTTACTACAGATTCTCTTAGAGGTTTCTTTGATAGGAGCTGGAGGAGAATCAGTGGAATTTGAAGTTGATTCAGTTTCGGTGTCTTTATCTTCCCATTTGAAAGGTTTTGCGAGCGAAGAAGAAGGATGGTAATTGATTAAACCCCAAGCTTCTAGGAAATCGAAGACTCTCCTGATTGAACCGACGTCTCCGACGAGTGTTTTGCGAACATCGGTGAAGGTTATTTTTCTATTGGGATTGAATCTAAAAAACTTGACGATTGAGTTTCTGTAGTATTTGTAAACCCCAAGGTTTTTGGAAGAATCGGGAATGTTTCTGATTTCAGATTCGTGAATGGAATTCCATGAGAACCATCTCGAGTGAGATGGGATATGAATTAAGGTGGTGTCGATAGAGGGTTTGGACTCTGGTAAGGGAGCTTCCAGTTTGGGCGTCGGCGGTGGTGGTGGTGGTTTCGTAGTGGCGGAGGCGGATGAAGGTTTGACGGCGGAATAGGGTTTCGTGAGGAAGATGATGAAGTGAGGAAGATGAAGGGTGGCCGATGTTAATGAGGAGAGAGTAATGATTAGGTCTGCCACTAGGCAACTGTGTGGTTTTTTTTTCATGAGCCAATGACATTAGTTTAAATAGTAAGGATTTCTAGGGTTCTCTTGACACACAAAGACCAAAATGTCCCTTTTAATCATTTTAATTGATACAATTAGTTTAAAAATCAAATAAACAAAAATAAATATACGTTTTTTTTGTTAAATAAAAATAAATAAAACAAATAAATATTTTAATCATTTTTATTTAATATTTTTTAATTAGATAATCAAAATAAAATTGAAATGAAAATATGAATAATCCTATTTATTTCTTGCGAATGTGTTAAAAATATATAAATAAACGGACTCAAAATGAATAAAAGATGTGCGCAAAAATGCTCGAAAAATTAAAATAAATGCACCAAAATGATCAATGTGAAATAAACTTATTGGAAAAATACAGCGTTTCTTTTAATTTTGAAATAAATTTTGACCGGTTAAACAGGCTTGACCTGATCAGAAAGTGGCCGAAGAATTAGCTGAAAGATAAATCAAGCATACCAGATTAAACTACGCGAAACGTAAATTAATAAAATTGATGCCTAGAAGTTTGATTTTAAAAAAAAAATCACTGATTTGACGCACATTCGTTGACTAATTCAACCGGTTTGTCTGTAGATCCGAAAAAATCATTTCGACTGATATTTTAGGCACTATGCGGTATGGAATGCATGGTATGCTATGTAGACATGCAATAGCTATGATGAATGCATTGGATCAGCGATTCAGGGTCAAAATTGGGGTGTGACAATTATGAAATTTTGTCCAACATAACATTTAAAGTAGACATCTTAATATTTCCAATTCAATTTGTCTCACCTCAAAATCATAAAAAATAGGGAAGTTAGGTCCTTGGGAAGTTGACCCAAAATTAGGGTTTCAATCAAAATGACCTATAATGTTTGGAAATGAATGATGACCATACAAGTTTCAAATAGATTTTTGATGAAAATAAAAGTCGTTCGTATGGTTATTAATAACATTTTTTCTCTTGGGGTCATCTTCATTTGACAAACATATCAAAAGTTATGTCTCAGTGATCTTTAGTTTAGTCAGATGACTTGACTGGTCTACTTCTCAAGGCCAAACTTCAAATCTTGATGAATGAATGGTTGAGGATACTCACATAAGCTCATATATGCATAGAATAATTAATTAAAGAACTTCCCTTGATTTAATTTGATCATAGGTTGAGGTTGCTTCATTAGCAAGGCACAGTTGATGCATAGTTGAATTAGGGTTTCCTTGGGAAACAAGCCTCAAGCCCTTTGGTTTATCTTGATCAAATTGGCATATTGAGATACTTGGGAGACATATATGATGATTAGGAACCTTGTGGACCATTGTCATTCTTGTTCTCATCTTCATCTAGCCACTTCATTGAGCATAGGAGCCTCCTAGGAGCAGGGGATCTCATGATTGCTTGAGCTTCAAAACAAAAAAAGGTTAGTGACATATTTTTGTGCTTTTGGTTAGTAAACAAAATAAGAAATGCAATAATATACAATACAAGCATGCTTGGTGGTCTCAAACCAACTCACACAAGTTCCAACCCTAGGGTTAAGGAGCCACACATGATATGATCCTTGAGGCAATGCAATGAGCAATGATATGATGCCATGAGGGATCTTAGTGTCAAAATTAGGGTCTTACAGATGCCCCTATTTAAGGTCATTCTAGCCGGAGATATGAAGGTTCAAATCTTTGTCTCAACGAGGTAGAATGGGCTTAAATAATAACAGAGAGACGAATTTTGGCCCATAAGAGACCTCATGGTGCAAATGTATGCATGCAAAAGTTAATACTCTGTGGGGGAAATATGGACACAAAGGAAAAGAAATGAGGAGAAACTGAAAATCCATAGGAGTAATATACTCACTAGGGAGACAGAGACTCTAGGGAGAAATAAGGGTAAAATGCGTGAGCAGGTCACGACTTGAGAACTTGCTGGGAGACACAAAGGGATTCCATGAAAAATAAATCAATTGAAAGACTCGAGCTGGTGCAAAGATGCATGTATTGGGGAATATGCTAATACAGCAAAACTATCCGCGAAGGATACTTCGGATAAAAATCTGGACTCGGATGGGGAAATCCAATAAAGGATTCAGCTGGGGAAGAAAAACGAGATATTACCAACATCTAGGTAATAAACTCAAAGAGATACATGCTATCAAAACACCGGTTACTGGATGAGAGAACAACACGCTCAGGGAGAAAGAATATCTAAGACAGATATAAGGGTGAGAGATATCAATCATCCGAAACATCCGAGGAGGACCCCAAAAGGCACATCTCAACTCAGGGAAATTTGACTCCACAGGGGACAAAAAGTCATAACAGGGAGCAGAAGAAAGGAACACTAGGGATACAGGTTACTGGGCATATAATAGGTGACCAACCAAGCGTGAATTGGGAGCATATCCAAGACACTCATCATCCGGAAAGGAGGGCTGAAAAAGCAAACTCAATTTACATGATGGGTATTCGATTCCACAAGAAAATACAAATCTTACTCAACTGGGGAAGAAAAAAGACTTCGACTGAAGAGCGCATGAGATATATTATCTATTACCGTCAGAATGTAGATAACATACTCGCATGGAAGATTATCCACAACCAGTTACTGGGTTAATAAAGGATAAATCGACCGAAAAGAAAGGACATCGAGATACCGGTTACTGGGTATAAAATGATGACCAATCCAAAGGAGAAACAATCATTACCAAACAAGGGTAAATTAAAGATGACTCGTGGGGGATGAATTGCTTAGCAAAAGCAATCATCTGAGAGATATATCACCGGTTACTGGGTGATATACTCAAAAAATGAAGGAATA
This sequence comes from Lathyrus oleraceus, assembly GCF_024323335.1. Classification (NCBI taxonomy): domain Eukaryota; kingdom Viridiplantae; phylum Streptophyta; class Magnoliopsida; order Fabales; family Fabaceae; genus Lathyrus; species Lathyrus oleraceus. The sequence goes on along the minus strand of NC_066582.1, from coordinate 246,597,942 downwards.
TCAATATCGAATATTGGATAAAGATAACTAACAAATAGGTGATTACATCTACCAGTTACTTGGTAGAAAACCACAGAAATAGGACTTACAACTACCGGTTACTTGGTAGAAGGCCACAAAAATCCATTGGGGAAAAGATGGACAATTGTTGGTTACTAAGCAATTGAACACCTAACCCGCAGGGAACTGCAGGGGAATAACAAGAAAGAAGTCTGTCTAGGAACAAACTAGAAAGACACAATCAAAAAAGACTCAACCCAATGAGGATATAACTCAGGGGAGTAATTCCATCCAGATACATAACTGGGGAGGAAACTAAAACAAAAAATCATCCACGAGGACATAACTCAGTGGGGAATATAGAACGAAAGATAGTCACTTTCTGCCTATAGGGCTGACTCTATATGGAGAGATCAGACACAAACATCTGCGTGGGGAAGAATATTTCACCAACAGCAGGAAATAACAAGCAAAGATATATCGCAAAGAATGCAACATGTATATCTGAATGCTATAATTATGCATGTATATGTGTGGTTTATGTATGATTAATGTTGACAGACAGACATATTTAACACAAACAAGTCTGAGAATCAATGGACGGACGCCCGGTATAACATCTCAAAAGAGAAAGGCCAGGGCCACAGAAGAATTCAATTCTGGTGGGGAGCATCAAATACCAGGAGACTAAGACCACTGCAGGGGACACCAACCACTGTTGGGGATAAGCAAAGGTCACAGCTATCAACCGCTGGATGATAAGCAAAGTCTCAGTTGGGGAACATGCAGAGATATCAATAAGATCTGTTGCTGAACGAACATAAGATCCATCATAGAGGAAACTCTATTGGGGAGCTCAACACGGATAAGATCCGACATAGAAGAAGCTCTACTAGGGAACTTATCAAGGGATGATATGAAACTCCGTGGGGAACAACCACCAAAAGGATACACATCAATCAAGCATTCTCTTCTAACTGCTGAAGAGACAATCTCTGCTACCGGGAGAAGGAACAAATTGCTCCGATGGGGAAGGAAATAACACATCTTCCTCAAAATCCCTCAATACTGGAAAATATCTTCCACTCAGAGGGGATACCAATATCAAGCTAGGATCAAGAAACTCCATTGGGGATGGTCTGCAGGCGACCAAACTGGGGATAATCTGCTGCAAGCAACCCTACTGGTGGTGAGCTGTAAGCAAACCTGTCGGGGAGATACTACAAGTACCTCCGGAGGAACTGTCTTGGCTGAGAAGTGAATCCTTCATCAACACACCATACTAGGGGTGAAAAAGGGAACAAACCCTTCACCAACTGCTCTAGGCAACTACTTCTGAGGAGATATCTGAAAGATAGCTTTGCATAGAACACATGCTTACTCTGATGAGGACTTCTACTCATGTTGGGAATTCCTGCTCACTGGGGGAAAGATAAACTTCCTCAAGAATAGATAGCATATCGATTTTATCAATTTATAAGGGATTTTAGGTCAATCCACACAAGGGATGACAACCATATAATTGATAAAACACAAATGCTAGTGCCTGATATAGAGGTATACACATCTCTAAAAGACCGAGGCCAAAACTCCAGATTCTCTGGGGATCTGATGATGTTTTGTTCTTTCTGAGCTCGCTAGGGAGACAACCTGGAAGATGATGAAGAGGATACAAACATGCCAGAAGTATGAACAAATGTCTTACCCTTTAGGAGATCATGCTATCCTTTGGAGCGCACTGAAGACATTCCATTTATCCTTTAGTCATTGTGAATGTTCACTTTGTTTAAAAACAGTTTATAAAAACTTTATTCATTTAAAACAATGATATTTATCAATTAAAACATGCAAACATTTGTTAAACAGAAACAAATAAGAGTGCAAAGAATTGGATAAAGGCTCAAATTTATTTGATAGAATGGTAGTCTGCAAATGGCGAGACTCCATGGATCTTTTACAAATTTGAAATTGGTGATATATATTGGAAAAAGGGCTACATTGAACATAATTACCATTTCTCCACCAACTCTGAATACAATGTATTTGAAGCTTCAACTGACGATGACTGAGCGAGAATCTTTGACAGAAGACATTTGCAGAACAAAGTCTTGTCAAGATGCAGTTACTTGTCAAATCCCTAATTTTTGCCTAGATTTCCCCAGGGTGAGGTACTCAATCTAGCGGGATGCATATTCATTTTTTATGTCTCTAACTTTTGCCTGGACCGCTCTTTCGGGTTTTCAATCCACCGAGACGCTCATTTTTGCCTAAGTCGCCCTTTCGGGTCTTCGGCTTAGCGAGCTATTTTGTTTTTATTTTAGGCGAAGTATTTCTTGACTGCATCTGAATTCACAGGACGAGTGAAATCCTCCCCATCCATAGTTGTAAGTATCAAATCACCGCCTGAAAAAGCTCTCTTAACAACATATGGACCTTCATAGTTTGAAGTCCACTTGCCCCTGGAATCGGGAGCGAAAGACAAGACTTTCTTGAGCACGAGGTCACCTTCTCGGAACACACGAGGCTTGACCTTCTTATCAAAGGCTTTCTTCATCCTTTGCTTATACAACTGACCATGGCATATGGCAGTTAATCTCTTCACTTCAATTAAATTCAGTTGGTCATAACGAATCTGAACCCATTCAACCTCAGTCAACTTAGCTTCCATTAAGACTCTCATTGATGGGATCTCGACCTCTACGGGGAGCACAACCTCCATGCCATATACAAGAGAGAAGGGGTTGCCCCTATTGAAGTGCGGACAGATGTACGATAACCATGCAGAGCAAATGGCAACATCTCGTACTAGTCTTTGTACGTAACAACCATCTTCTGGATAATCTTCTTGATGTTCTTATTAGCAGCTTCAACGGCCTCATTCATCTTGGGTCTATAAGGAGAAGAATTATGATGTGCAATCTTGAACTCGCTACACAACTCTTTCATCATCTTGTTGTTCAAGTTAGATCCATTATCAATAATGATCTTGTCTGGCACACCATACTGGCATATGAGTTGATTCTTGATAAACCTCACAACCACCTGCATGGTCACATTTGATACGATGCCGCTTCAACCCACTTGGTGAAGTAATCAATAACTACGAGAATAAAACGGTGATCGTTTGACGCCTTTGGCTCAATCATGCCAATCATGTCAATTCCCCACATGGAGAAAGGCCATGGTGATGAAATAACATTCAGAAGTGTCGGGGGAATATGAATCTTATCCGCATAAATCTGACACTTGTGGCATTTCTTCACATATTTGCAGTAGTCAGACTCCATTGTCAGCCAATAGTAGCCTGCTCTCAACATCTTCTTGGCCATGGCATGCCCATTGGAATGAGTACCAAATGAACCCTCATGGACTTTAGTCATCAACAGGTCTGCTTCGTGCCTATCCACACATCTGAGCAAAACCATGTCAAAATTCCTTTTATAAAGCACATCACCATTGAGGTAGAAACTGCCAGATAATCTCCTCAAAGTCTACTTGTCTTTAACAGATGCCCCAGGCGGGTAAATCTGACTTTGGAGAAAGCATTTGATATCATAATACCATGGCTTATCATCTTTCACTTCTTCAACTACAAATACATGAGTTGGTCTATCCAAGCGCATCACAGTAATATTAGGAACTTCATTCCAATATTTCACCACAATCATTGAAGCAAGTGTAGCAAAAGCATCCGCCATCCGATTCTCATCTCGAGGAATATGATGGAAGTCAACCTTAGTAAAGAAAGTTTAAATCCTCCTCGCATAATCTCTATATGGGATGAGGCCAGGCTGATTCGTCTCCCATTCACCCTTAATCTGATTAACAACAAGGGCCGAATCACCATAAACATCAAGATGTTTGATCCTAAGATCAATACACTCTTTCAATCCCATAATACAGGCCTCATACTCCGCCATATTATTCGTGCATTTGAAAGTTAGCCTTGCTGTAAAGGGAAAATGTGTGCCTTGAGGAGTAATAATCACTGCCCCAATACCATTTCCGTACTGATTAACAGCACCATCAAACACCATGCCCCATCGGGAACCAGGCTCTGGCCCTTCATCGAGCGTAGGCTCATTGCAATCTTTCATCTTCAAATACAGAATCTCCTCATTTGGGAAGTCATACTGAACAGACTGATAATCCTCAATTGGTTGATGTGCCAAGTGGTCAACCAAGATACTACCTTTAATAGCTTTTTGAGCTCGATACTCAATATCATACTCAGTCAACAGCATCTGCCAACGGGCAATCCTCCCGATTAAAGCAGGCTTCTCAAAGATATACTTGATTGGATCCATTTTGGATATCAACCAAGTGGTATGATTTAACATATACTGACGTAAACGCTTAGCGGCCCAAGCCAAAGCACAACATGTCTTCTCAAGCATTGAGTATCGAGACTCACAATCAGTGAACTTCTTACTCAAGTAGTATATTGCATATTCTTTCTTCCCTGATTCATCTTGCTGACCCAATACACAACCCATGGAGTCATCAAGCACAGTCGAGTACATAATCAATGGTCTCCCTTCAACAGGCGGAGACAGAATTGGAGGCTCAGACAGATACTCTTTGATACTGTCAAAGGCCTTCTGGAAATCCTCGGTCCAATCATGACGTTGATCTTTCCAGAGGAGCTTGAATATAGGCGCACATGTGGTAGTCATGTGGGATATGAATCTGGAAATATAATTCAAGCGGCCAAGAAAACCTCGGACTTGCTTCTCTGTTTTGGGCGCGGGCATCTCTTGTATTTCTTTGACCTTGGCAGGATCAACTTCAATACCTCTTTCACTAACAATAAAGCTCAATAACTTGCCGGAACGGACTCCAAATGTACACTTGTTCGGATTCAGACAGAGTTTGTACTTCCTCAAACGCTGAAAAAGCTTCAACAAGTGCTCTACATATTCAACTTCCATTCTCGACTTTGCAATCATATCATCAACATATACCTCGATCTCCTTGTGCATCATATCATGAAACAAGGTAGTCATAGCTCGTTGATACGTGGCTCCGGCGTTCTTCAAACCGAAGGGCATCACTCGATAACAGAATGTTCCCCAAGGTGTGATGAATGTTGTCTTCTCCATATCCTCGGGTGCCATTTTAATCTGGTTATAACCGGAAAATCCGTCCATGAATAAGAAGACATTGAATTTAGTTGTATTGTCTACCAACATATTAATGTGTGGTAGAGGAAAATCATCTTTCAAACTAGCTTTATTCAAGTCTCGATAGTCAACACATATTCAGACTTTTCCATCTTTCTTAGGCACAAGCACAATATTGGCCACCCATTGAGGATATGTAAAAGTCACCAGAAACCCCGCATCAATTTGCTTATGAACTTCTTCTTTAATTTTCACTGCCATATCAGGATGAGTTCTTCTAAGCTTTTGCTTCACAGGCACACACTCAGGCTTCAATGGCAAGAAATGTTGCACGATATCAATATCTAGACCAGGCATGTCTTCATATGACCAGACAAAGACGTCGACATATTCTCGTAGCAACTCAATCAACCCCTTCTTGACAGATTCTTCCAAGAGTGCCCAATCTTTACTTCACAAATGCAGTCTTCAGACCCCAAGTTGACTGTTTCCAGATTCTCAAGATGTGGATGAATGATCTTTTCTTCGTGCTCAAGCAGACAGGTAATCTCATCAGGAATCTCTTCAACATCATCTTCTTCGGCCTCAAATACAGGGAACTCAAAGTTGGGAGATGGCGTTGGATCATTAGGTTCAATGGATTTGACCAACCTGCATAATGATTTTGAGTGTAAAAGAGATTTCAGAATTCAAACAAGGCAAATCATTATGCAAATGAAAAGATTGATTTTATTCTCTTTTTTAGGGTTTTTTGGTGATCACCAATTTCATGCAAAAAGCAAAAAGGGAAAATAATTTGGAAAAACACACATTTAACATGTAATTTTTGAATGAATATCATTGTATTAATCAAAATGTGCCAACAATGTTATCACTTCCCCTTTTGGAATGGGAGAAGGGTTATTTAAACAAAATGAACATATTACGTGGACTTGTGGATAACTGTTGGAACATCAACAACGACCCAATTATTGTAGATTCCACCATGTATGACGAAGTTGCCCAGATCTTCCTCTTCATCATCTTCATCAATGGCAGCAGCTTCCTGATTTTCTATGGTGGGGATAAACCCACCACTCTGGAACAGCCCACGCTTATTGGAAACACCTGAAGAATACCCTATGCCAGCTCGGGATTTTTTATCTTCCAACTTGATCATTTGTCCTAAACCAGTAGTTGCACCATGCTTAATGGCCAACTTCGCATCATTGTAGGAAGCAAATGAAGAAGGTCCTTTCCTTGAAGGCTCATCAATAGACAAGGCTTGGAACGGAGTCCCAACCTCATCCTTAACATCTATATAGGAAAAGGAAGATAAATGGCTAACCAAGAGAGCCTTCTCTCCCACTATCACCACCAATTTTTTGTTTTTGACAAATTTCAACTTCTGGTGTAGGGTGGATGTCACGGCGCCTGCCTCGTGAATCCATGGTCTGCCAAGCAAACAGCTATATGATGGATGGATATCCATGACCTGGAAAGTGATCTGGAAATCACTAGGTCCAATCTTGATCGGGAGCTCAACTTCACCGATCACAATTTTCCTTGATCCATCAAAAGCTTTCACAACCACTTCACTCTGCCTCATGGGAGGCCCCTGGTATGAAAGTTTGGCCAGAGTGGATTTTGGCAACACATTAAGCGATGATCATGTGTCCACCAACACATTGGACAAGGCATCATCCTTGCAGTTCATAGAAATGTGTAGAGCCATATTGTGGTCTTTTCCCTCCTCGGGAAGATCAGCATCACAGAAGCTCAAATTGTTACAAGCAGTTATGTTTGCAACAATGCTATCAAACTGTTCAATAGTGACATCGTGATCCACGTATGCCACGTCCAACACTACAAAGCTTCGCGTTTGGCTCAAAATTCATCAGCAAAGATAAGACATATATCTTTGGTGGAGTTTATAGCAGTTGATCAACAATATTATATTCGCTCCTCTTGATAAGTCTCAGCATCTCATCACAGTCCTCTTTCAAAATGCCATGCTGGCCAACCAGGACAGGAGCTTTAACAGATTTACCAATAATAGGGTTAACACCCTTTACAACAAGTGTCGGATTAGAAGAAGAAGTCCCCACAGGACCGACAGGATTAATAACAGCAGTTCTTCTCACGACATCTTCGTGGGGTTTCGGCTGCGCCGAGGAAACACGACCACTGTGGGTCACACCACTAACATCTGAGATACCCATAACAGAGGTGGAGGGCAACGGAACCTCCTTTCCACCTTCTAACATAACTGCATTGTACCTGTAAGGAACAACTTTGTCTGATGAATATGGGACCGGACCCGTTGGCTTGATTACAAGAGATGGAGAAACCTTCTTCTTGCTGCCATCATTTTTGACAACAACATGCTCTGGTATTCTTAACACATGAGAAATAACATTAACTTCATCCTCATTTCTATTCTGAAGTATCTTGATCATTCCATGATCCAGCATCTCTTGGATGTCCTTCCCTACTTGTCGGCATCCTCTTTCGTTGATAGTGCACACCTGGCACCTATCATGGTCATGCTCATAGTGACTGTATCCACACAATAGTCTGTGCATCTCGACCAAAGATTGCCTGATGTCATTGATATACAGGACTTTATATTTTCCAGGACAATCTTGGACCATATTCACAACAACTTTCCCATGCTCGGGCAATGGGTTCTTCTTGACATTAGGATTTACGTCCTCGAAAAACAAAATCCCACTTCTCACAAGGTCTTGCACCTTGGTCTTCAGGGGATAGCAATTCTCTACATCATGTCCGGGAGCACTGGAATGATATACACAGTATAGTTCAGGCTTGTACCACCACTGAGGGTTGGTCGATACAGTAGGTGGGTCTCGTGGAGTAATTAACTTTCCATCAATCAATGAAGGATAAAGTTCAGCATATGACATCGGAATCGGATCAAAAGTGACCCTCTTCCTCTCGTAGCTGGTGATGGTGTTATTGTTGTTTCGAGGCTGGTAAGCCTGTTGTTGTTGACGATGTTGTTGTTTATATTGTTGATATTGTTGTTATTGCTGATGATGAACTTCTCTGAATGCAGGTGCTATATGAGCCACCTGGTGTTAGCTGATGGCAGGGTGAATGTTCTTCCTCTTCACAGAGGGTCTTCGTTTAATATGGGAATACATAGCATGTGCCTCTCCCTCCTTCTTCTTCGCAAAGCTCCCATATCTCTTTGCGGAAGAGCCTTCATCTCTAGACAGACGTCCTTCACGGACTCCTTCCTCTAGCCCCATTCCCATATTCACCATTTCGGTGAAGTCCGAGGGAGCACTAACAACCACCCTCTCATAATAGAAAGAACTCAAAGTCTTCAAAAAAATCTTTGTCATTTCTTTCTCTTCAAGGGGTAGGACGATCTGAGCGGCCAACTCACGCCATCTCTGGGCGTACTCTTTGAAAGTCTCCTTCTCTTTCTGGGACATCGCCCTCAGCTGGTCCCTATCAGGAGCCATATCCATATTATACTTGTATTTCTTGACGAAAGCTTCGCCAAGATCATTGAAGGAGCGGATTTCGCACTGTCCAGACCCATGTACCACCGAAGAGCAGCACCTGACAAACTGTCCTGGAAGTAGTGGATAAGAAATTGATTATTCTCTGTTTGCATTGATATCTTGCGAGCATACATCACAAGATGGCTGAGAGGGCATGTGTTTCCCTTGTATTTCTCAAAGTCAGGTACTTTAAACTTAATAGGGATTTTAACGTTGGACACAAGGCACAACTCAGCAGCACTCTTACCAAAGAGGTCTTTACCCCTTAGAGTCTTCAGTTCCTTGCACAGCTCAAGGAATTGGTCGTTCATCGCGTCCATCTTCTCATAAACATCTGAGCCATCAGATGGCTCAGAATGATAGATGGTATCTTCAACTCTCGGTAAAGTGTGCACAATGCGAGGTGGCACAGAAAGGACCGGGCTAGATGTCGGCAGAGAAGCGAGAGTTAGAGTGAAACCCTCAGCCACAAAATTTGCGGGCATCCCCCGGGGAAACTTGGCTGGCATAGTTGGAGCGAAGTGGACTATTGCAGCAGGCACAGTTGAGGAAGCTACCTCAGAAATAACCGTCCTCGCAGGAGGAGTTGTGGGAGTTGGGGAAGATTGACTCTGAGCAGCCAACACTGACTCCATCATGGCAGTTAGCCTAGCAATCTCGTCCTTCAGTTCCCGGTTCTCTTGTTCCAGATGCTCCATCATTCTTAGAAGATTGGCTCTTGTGTTATACTGGTACGTCAGCTTGTCTTCAAAATAAATGAAGAACAAAGAGTTAGACCACTGATCAGAGCTGAACAAAACCTGCTTATGCATATGATGCATGCAATGTTTGTGCATATGATTTGTTTTTATTTGAGGAACTTTATAGAGATCTATTCACAAATATTTGAAAATATTAATCTTTTAAGACATATAGGAAATACTCATAGCAATAATATTTGGAAAAAATTTTACACCAAAGAAGTAGTACAGTTTTGGTAACCAAATACTATACAAGAGGAAATGAGAATAAACATCCTATGGAGCCCTAGAAACAATTGTCCAAAGCTCTCGAGATCGGAAGATAAGTTGCACGAAGCCTCTTCACCTCTCTCTCATAAGCTGCTTCCATATCTGCCTTCTCCTTAGCGAGTCGATCATACTTCCTCTTCCAAAACTTGGATGACTGAGGAAGAAGAGAAGTAACCACATCAACAGGCTCATCAATAACCTGATGCTCCAAAAATTCTATCACAGCATCCTTATCTTTGAGTTGCTGAAGTAGTTCCTCTCGCTCACGAACCCAAGCACGCGAACGGTCTTCATCTCTCAACTCCTCTACTCCTTGGTTAGGGAGGGTTGAAGGCCCAACCATAACCATAGGGGTAGGTCTCGGATAGTCGTATGACATGCGAAAATCAGAAGCTCTCATTCTCACCCAAGCGATGTAGGATTCTAAAGCAATACAATTCTTCGGACCAAGCTCTTTCCTTCCCTTCCTATGAATCTTGCGCCAAGCGCGGACCATCCTGCCCTTCAAGTTCTGGGGATCTTTACCCTCTTGAAAGAACACCCCTTCCAACAGAATGTTGTTAGGTTTATCCTTTAAAGGGAACCCAAGCTGACGGCGGGCCAAAATAGGGTTGTAGTTAATTCCACCACATGTACCAAGAATAGGCACATTGGAGAATTCACCATAAGAGTCAATAATTTGGACACCATCATACACACGGTTATACTAAGAGATATCATCATTAGTGAGAGACATAAGTCTCGTGGACCACCGTAGAAATCCCTTGTTCTCCTTGAAGGCGAGCGTCTGAAGCAAGTGCGAAATAAACCACTTGTACAACAGAGGCAAACATCACATAATGGTACCACCACCCTTTGCATTCCTCATATGCAAAGAGAAATAAGTGTCACCCAACAGAGTCGGAACGAGATTAAGAGTAAAGAAAATCCTAATAACGTTCACATCCACAAAATTATCGATGTTGGGGAATAACACTAGCCCATAGATGAGAAGTACAAATACGGCTTCAAAGGCGTCCTCACTCATGGCCTTCCCAAACAAAGTAGCTTGGGCAATGAGAAAATCATATGGGAGACCTTGAATTCAACCTTTGGTAGTCATATGAGCACCAATATCAGATACATCTATGTGAAGCAGATCAACAATCTCTTGGGAAGAAGGAACTCTCTCCAAGCCACTGAACGGCAACTGATCCAGAATAGGTATACCCATAAGATAGGTATACTCCTCAAGTGTAGGCAAAAGCTAGAAATACGGGAAAGTGAAGCAACAGTACAGAGGATCATAGAACTGCACCAACACACTCATCAGACCTTCATCCACATGAGTAGCAAGAATAGACAGAAGCTTCCCATGGAGAGATTTGAACTCCAAGGGATCTAATACATAAGATGTCAAACTCCTTAACTCTTTCAAGTCGGATTGTCTGAAACTGTACTTCTTCGTATTCCTTCTTTGCTTATCCATGTCTAAAAATTTGCAAATAGACCTCTTAAGTTCCTTGAAAATTTTCTCATTGTTGATGATATGGATGCAAATGAATGCATGAATGCATGGATGCAACAATCACACTCAAGGATCAAGCAAGTCACGCCACACAAAGGTCACGAGATGGCTCAAGTTATCCTCAATATCAATCATCCATTTTAGTGGATTATGGTTTACACCTTATCAACACCCAAGTTCCATTGATATTAAGGACATACAAGAATGGATCAACCGCGAATCAAGGGTTTATTGTAAGTCACGAGCATGGAGTCTCGGTTAATAACCACCCAAAGGGAGTGTACTACGGTTAAACGTGACAATCATGCTCTAAAAAGGTTCCCATAGTCATCATCTTATCTTTTGGATATTATTGGATAAAACGACTACTTGTATTCCAAAAATATTCTCAAGAGAGACTCTTATGAGTTTAGGATCGCGTAACAATCGTATTAAATCTTACACTTGAACGACCTTCGCACTACGTCCTAAAATAAGCCAAGACAGGCTAGGTAATCTAAGGTCCTTGCCTTCTAAGGTTTATATTGGAAAGAGTAATGCCTAACCATGACTACTCATGTGACATTATTGATCTCAACAAGACCTCCACCAAGCGAATGAGCTTGTAAGTCCACTTACTAAGGAATAACTCCACACAAGTTGACCAGACTATGCCATTCTCCTATCATAAGTGCACTCGAGTTCGGGTATAGAACACATCTCACAAGAGACCACCAAGCACACAAGCAATTGATATATCAAGCAATTCATACATTACAAACAATACAGTCATCCCAAATTTGCACAAAAATATGTCACAAATATATATAAACATACAACACACCAAGGCAAAGAGTAGGCTAAACCCACTAGAAAGATAGTTGGTATCCCCAGCAGAGTCGCCACTTTTCTGTAGCGGGGTATTTGTTACCTTTAGATTTATTGACTAAATCAAAACTAAGCATACAATTTGAGTCGCCACCATATTTCTATTTATCCAAAGGAAAGGTTAGAAATCGAACAAAAACCAAGTAAGAAGTTTTATCAAATCAAAAACTAATAAAAATGTCAGATATCTGGGTAAGGGGGTTGGTTATGAAATGGGAAGGTTTTAAGCACCCAAAACATCCTTAGTACTCTAAGGGAGCCCTTTTTGCAAATGTGTGTTGTAGGTTGGTATTTATGAAAGTATTTGTGAAAACAAGATTGGGGGGATGAGAAAAGAATATACATATTTACAATTTTGTTGTTTGAATGGATAAACCCATTGCTTACGTACCATCACAAAGGTAGGATCAAAACCTCATAGTTCGGGGTAGAAATCTCAAAAGATTGGTGAATTGATTTGATCAAAAGCCTTAAGGTCTTTTGTTATCAATGTTAGACTATGGCACGGATCTAGAAGGGGGGGTTGAATAGATCCCAATTAAAAACTTGAGTCGGCGCTACCAATTTAAAAGAAAATTGGTTTTGAAAATTTGTTTTAAGTGCGGAAGCAGCCGAGGAAAATTTAGTCTAAAACGAACCGTTATTGGAAAACCGGATATGCGTTAAGCTAATGGATTAGAGATAAAATGAAATACTAATCACTACACTATTTGCACACTCAATTGATATATTTCACTAACTAGCAAGCCTAGTTCCAATGATCCAAAATACCAAATTAAACTGAGTGTAGATTTAAGACAACTTTGGCTTATGCAAATTCACAAACACTTGGTGTGCATATACTCCAAGAGATATTTGAGTTGAGTAAGGAATTCAAATTTATCTAGTACAATATACTATTGTACTTTGTATTCAAACAGCAGTTTTAGTTTCTTACTCAACTTATATCAACGTTTGGTAAAATTGCTTAAACTAAAATCACTTAATTTTTAAGCTGAAAAGCACTTATGCAGAAAATTAAAGAAGACAGAGATTTGATGAGGCAGTTCCCCCGCCGTCCTCGCTTCGGGGTACGTCTGCCCTCAATTCTAAAATTAGAATTGAGATGATTAATTAGATATCACCTGTGAAATTTAATCGTTTATACAAGGATTGCAAAACATGTAAACAACAGAACTTCCAATGTGTTGAATGATGCTTCCTATCCTTGCTCCTTGATTCAAGATGAATCAAGACCTTCGATCGTTGTTGCTAGACCTCCGATTCCAGCCCCTTTGTTGAAGAATCTTCCGTTCTTCAAACCCTCGGCCCGGCTGATCTCAAACACAACGAGTCGAACCCGAATCCTTCACTTCAATGCCACCGAATCCGCTACTAGACTGATGAAGACTTCCTCTTCTCAATCACCTTCGCTCGGCTGAATATTGATGAAGTGATTCGTCCAAAAATCCCCAAACACAAACCTGTATTGGAGGACAAAACCCTAATGGTTTTATTCAAGAAAGAACTTGCCACAAGCTTCAACTCGAACCGGATTCTTCGATCACAGCTTCGAACCTTATCACCTTTAATCGATCACAAACCACATCAAAAGTAATTGTGTGCAGTTGATGTGTTGTGAAATGTTGAAGATGAAGATGATGAGTCTTGGACACCTTTTTCACTCTTTCTTGTTTCCTTGAACACTTGAACTCAAATTAGCAAATGTTGGTTAATAAAAGTGTTTTAACTTCTATATATAGTAACAGACAAAACCAATTAAAAATAACAGAATTTCAAACAGTGGAAATAACTCAGAAAACTGAGTTTACGCACGAGCGGTCGACCATAGGTCGGCGTGCGCTGAGCCGTGAGTGATGCGCCGACCCCTATGGTCGACCCATGGTTCCATGCGCTGACCCAGGATTATTTCATTAAGCCATGCGCTGATTTCTGGTCGACTCAAGGAGTTTTTGCGCTAACCCGTGAGTTATGCGCCGACCCTTATGGTCGACGCAAAGGAGCATGCGCTGACCAATCTCAGTTCTGCTGAGCTTTGCGCTGACCAGTGAGCTTTGAGTTGACCCTTATGGTCGACTCAAGGCCTTCAAATCTGCATAAAACTGTGTTTTGTGATTTTCATGCATTTCGTCATGATTACACTTTGTCCACATATGTTTTTGATCATTATAATAGGTTTAGACAAACGTAGAAAAGGATATGGTGGGTAATGTGTTTCATTTGTTTGTAGACGTGCATGATGGTCTTTTGTCATCATCGAAACTTGCGATCGTATGTTGTCTGACTCTTTGTCTTTACATACTCCCCCTTTTTGATGATGACAACCTGTATAATTCAGAGTGACGAACAGCATGCGGTATTGACACATTTTCCACACTCCCCCTTTCTTTTGTAATCTAAGGCTATCTGCAGAAAGCTACTGTTAGTTGTGGGCATTTTTGTCTGCCTGCTTTGTGCACTTTTCTCCCCCTTTGACAACATCAAAAAGAGAGACAGAGTGATTATTCAAGATATCAAGGAAATTTCACAGGAAACAACATGAACAGATAATAATAATACACCAATGTCATTTCTGAGCAATAGTCAATTATAAAGAAAACAAGTAAAACATAGAAATACATTCAAAATAACAATTAAACTACATAATGCATGTGGGTATCTATGTCCTAGTGGCGGTGTCCTGGATGATAACAAATTCCCGGGTTTTTGTAAGGGTCAGCCAGAGATGATAGGTATTCGGTGACACCGTTCAGATTCTTGAGACTCACGTCGATCGACTTTTCTTGAAGTTCAAATGAAGCCGAGAAGGTTGCAAACCGGTCATTCATGCTTGTAGAGAAGGCGTCGAGACGCTCATTTTGGGCTTGAATTTGCTCGTTGATATGAGCATAGCGCTCATCTTGAGCTTGCATGAAGGACTGTTGAGCTATCTGCATATTATGCATCATATCCAACAGTTCTGACGAATCTGCTTGTTGTGGAGGGGACGGAGGAGATTCTTCCTCATTTTGGTAATACGGCTGGTAAAATTGACGTTGAGTTGACCAGCCCTTGTGTTGCCATTCACCCCAGCCACCCCAGCGTGGAGCATCTTCTTCATTTGAATGCGACTGCTGAGCCCAAGCGGAGTCCGAGTAGTCTTGAGTGTCAACGGGTGGAGGATCATCATCTCCACCATTGTGATCCACATCGTGCCTGGCTTCTTCTTCTTCATTTTCTTCTTCATCTTCTTGGTCTTCACTTTCATCACTGTCATCATCTGCAGGAATATTTGCTCTTCTAATAAACTTATACATTCTCCGCTCATTGCACCAAAGATATCCCATCATAGACATGGTTTTTGTGCTGAACTCCTTGTCAGATGAGATGGAAGTGTACGGGAAAGACGGATGATTAACGTTGGCTGCAGTCAGGACTTCTTGAATAAAGGATCCGTAAGCAAGCGCCGTTCCTCGTCAGGAGTCACGTAGCCCAAACATTCTGCTGGCAATGTAGTACGGCCAATTGATTTTTATCTTATTTTTCAGAATGTAAATCAGATGAACCTCGGCCGGTTCGACTCTGGAGAGGCCTCCCTTCTTTGGGCGCAGGATTCGTGAGACAACCCACTGAAGGATCCTTTCTCCGGCTTTCAGCTTGCCGGTAGTGACAGTTCGTGGGAATGCGTCACTATTCACAAACTGATCAGTGTAGGGTCGTCTCAGCATGTTATTCAATGTATTCTTAAACTCATAGCCAGCTACGTGGTGAGAGTCAGTTACCTCAGGTAGAGGGTTTCCGTCATCATCAACAGACATATCAAAATATTGGTTCCAGATATTTGATTTAAGCGGTACCTTTGTCGGACCAATTCTAGAGTGAAACTTGTGCCCGCGAAAGTTGTCATGAAGGCCGGCATAGAATACTCTAACAAGGTCTTCACTGTATTTGGTATTACATTCCAAGAAGTTGATAAAGCCCTGATGCTGCAGCAGAGCCAGAACTTCAGGAAGGTGCATGCGTTCAGCGGTAAGTTTGTAGAACGCATGTTGTTGCACAACGCCTCTTTTGCTGATGTCTCTGTTGAAGACTTCGACGCGAGCGGGTGGAACGAGTGATACAGCAGATATGGGTAGAGATGCGGCGGATGATTCTCGGGATCTCTTGCCGGAAGGTCTGCGTGATGTGGTAGCCATTTGAGCAAGTTTGAAACAGAGTGTTTGGGTATAGAGAGAAGGTTTAAGAAGGGTTTTGAGAGTGATTCTGCTAGATAGAGGTTTCTCCCAATTTATAGTGGAAAGGTTAGGGTTTTGGGAAGATGGAAGATCAAAGAACAATAGCCACTAGGTAGATGCAAGTTACAAAATAGTGGGTAGTTTGAAAGGTGATGGAAGGTAAATGCACAATTAATGATGATTTTTGGATGGGAATGCATGAAAAACGATTTAAATTTTTCTGTAGAAAAAACGAAATTTTCGAGCGATGCGTCGACCATAGCCCTGTATGCGTCGACGCATACTGTTTGGTTTTTGAGAAAATGCAGAAATTAATTTGTTTGCGTCGACCATAGCCCTGCTGCGGTCGACTCATACAGTCCAAATTTCAATTTTTCACTATTTGCCACATGTGATGACAGGTTTGATGCATAATTAACACAGCATACAGAAATAAACATCCAAAGAGAGATCATATATATATATAAACAACATCATTATGAGATATAACTATTGTAGTCATGAGATTTTGCAAAGAGAGAAAGAGAGGAACAGTATCACCTCAATGCCGGAGTGACTTAGTGAGCGGTAGACTTGTGCTTACAACAACATAGATTGGTTAGAGGTACAAGATTAAAGTCTTATATGGAATAAGGTAAAACAGCAGATTATAGTGCCCGTTCCGAAATATCGAGAATGCCAAGTTCTCGGCGGATATGAAAGAAAGGTTCAGTGGCTAGCGACTTTGTGAAAATGTCCGCTAGTTGATTTTCAGTATTGATATGTTCAAACACAATGTCACATTTCTCTACATGATCCCGAAGAAAGTGGTGTCGTATTTCGATATGTTTGGTGCGAGAATGTAGCACAGGATTCTTGGTTAGGTTAATGGCACTTGTATTGTCACAAAAAATGGGAATTCGTTCAAGTTTGAGGTTAAAATCCAATAGTTGTTGCTTAATCCATAGGATTTGGGCACAACAACTACCGGCGGCAACGTATTCCGCTTCGGCGGTTGACAACGCAACAGAAACCTGTTTCTTGCTATGCCAACTGACCAAAGAGTTTGAAAATAAGTGACAAGTGTCACTGGTGCTCTTCCTATCCGATTTGCAACCGGCAAAGTCGGAATCGGAAAAACTTACCAATGAGCAATCATTACCTTTGGAATACCATAGTCCATACTTCGGAGTACCAGATAGGTATCGAAGTATGCGTTTGACGGCTTTTAAATGGGATTCCTTGGGACATGATTGATATCTTGCGCACATGCATACGCTAAACATAATATCGGGACGAGAAGCAGTAAGATAAAGGAGTGAACCAATCATACCTCTATACCGTTTTACATCTACTTCCTTACCGTCTTCATCTTTGTTCAAGTTTGTACACGTAGGCATGGGGGTGTCTATGGCCTTAGCTTTTGCCATGTCAAATCTCTTGATTAGGTCCAAACAGTACTTTGTCTGGCTCACGAAAGTTCCTTCTTTGAGCTGTTTGATTTGTAGACCGAGAAAGTATGTGAGCTCCCCCATCATACTCATCTCGAATTCGCCCTGCATAAGGTCAGAAAACTCTCTCACAAGATTCATGTTAGTAGATCCAAATATGATATCATCTACATAAATTTGCACTAATATCAAGTGCTTTCCTTGACGTTTAATGAAGAGGGTTGTGTCAACCTTTCCTCTTAAGTATTTTTGATCGAGTAAGAATTTGCTTAGTCTCTCATACCAAGCTCTAGGAGCTTGTTTGAGGCCATACAAAGCTCTTTTTAGTTTATAGACATGATCAGGATACTCATGGGATTCGAAACCCGGAGGTTGTGCGACATAAACCTCTTCATTTATGTGACCGTTAAGGAATGCACTCTTGACATCCATTTGGAATAGCTTAAAGTCTTTCGCACAAGCGAAAGCAAGGAGAAGGCGTATAGCCTCGAGTCGGGCAACCGGCGCATAAGTTTCCTCATAGTCGATGCCTTCCTCTTGGTTATACCCTTGCGCGACTAAACGCGCCTTATTACGGGTTATTACCCCGTTTTCGTCCAGCTTGTTCCTAAACACCCATCGGGTGCCGATTACTCGATGATCTCGCGGAGGAGGGACGAGGTCCCAGACCTCATTTCTGGTGAACTGATTAAGTTCCTCCTGCATTGATAAAAACCAGTGTTCATCGAGTAGGGCTTCTTTAGGGTTTTTAGGTTCTATCTGCGAAACGAAAGCGAAGTGATAATTGAAGTTACTTAGCTTAGATCGAGTTGTTACACCCTTTGATATGTCCCCGAGAATGTTGTCTATTGGATGGTCTTTGGAAGACTTCCAAGCTTGAGGAAGATCATCGTTTGAAGGCGGATGAACTACCTCGGTTTCCTCATGGTGTACATCTTTGTCCTCCTCAATTTTGACTATGTCGGGTTGATCAATCCCCGGCTCGCCACCTTTGAGTATGTCTTCAGTAGATGTACCTGCACCATGTAAAACACTACCCTTTCCGACATTTCTCGGATTGGATTCATCAAAAGTGACATGTACAGACTCTTCTACAGTAAGTAATCGCTTGTTGTATATTCTATATGCTTTGCTAGATTGGGAGTATCCGAGGAAGATACCTTCGTCGGCCTTGGAATCGAATTTCCCTAAGTTTTCCTTTCCATTGTTCAATACAAAACATTTGCAACCAAAGACATGTAAGTGAGAAACATTTGGCTTTCGCCCTTTTAAAAGTTCATACGGTGTTTTGTTTAGAATGGGGCGAATGAGCACCCTATTCAGAACGTAACAAGCCGTACTAATGGCGTCAGCCCAAAAATATTTCGGTAAGCCACTTTCATTGATCATTGTTCTTCCCAATTCTTCCAAAATTCGATTTTTACGCTCCACAACCCCATTTTGTTGAGGAGTACGTGGAGCGGAGAAGTTATGATCAATACCATGGTTACCGCAATATTCTTCAAATAAGTGATTTTCAAATTCACCTCCATGATCGCTTCTAATTGCAACAATGTTTGTATTTAGTTTATTTTGGGAAAGCTTAGCAAATCGTTCAAAGGCGGCGAATGTGTCACTCTTACTTACTAAGAAAATAGTCCAACAAAATCGAGAAAAGTCATCCACTATTACGAAACCGTAATAGTTTCCTCCTAGACTTTTAATCCTAGATGGCCCAAATAAATCCATATGGAGAAGCTCGAGAGGTCTCGTTGTTGAAACGATATTTTTGGATTTAAAAGAGATCCTCGTTTGCTTCCCTTTTTGACAAGCATCACAAAGATGATCCTTGGTGAACTTAATTTTGGGAAGACCTAGGACTAGATCTTTTGAGACTACTTTGTTGAGTAAGTCAAAGTTAACATGTGCTAAACGCCTATGCCATAACCATGAATCTTCACTCATTGTTACAAGGCATTTGTCACTTGTTAACGATACTTCATTTAAGTCAAGCATATAGACATTGTTCACACGAAGACCATTAAACATGCTCTTCTTATCATCATTATGTACAATTTTGCAACAATCTTTTGAAAACGATACATTGTATCCTTTGTCACATAATTGACTGATGCTAAGTAGATTGTGTTTAAGACCTTCGACAAGCAAAACATCAGAAATAGTAGTAGAGGAGGGATTACCTACACTACCTTTACCAAGTATTGCTCCACGGTTGTTGTCACCATAAGTTACATATCCCTTCTTCTTAGCCACAAAGTCAATGAAGAGAGATATGTCACCTGACATGTGCCTTGAGCATCCACTGTCGAGAAACCATCTTCTCTCGGTAGTCTCGAGGCATTGTACCTGTGACAAGATAATTAACAAGAGAAGGTACCCAATTGCTTATTGGGTCCTGAGTGGTGAGGAACGAAATGGTTGCATTTGGGCATCCATTGATAAATGCCTTTAGGAACTAAAAACCTCCTAAATCTACATTTAGCAATGGAATGGCCTTTCTTGCAACAATAGAGACAAGAGAAAGTTACATTTGGATTGCTTTTGCTATCTTCATCTTTTATAACATATTTATATTTTTGATATGGATTAACCATACTTTTTCGAAAATTAGATTTGTTGATAGCAAAAGTAATCTTGGGCTCAAGAGCCTTGTCAAGTTTGGCTTTTAGGTTTCTTACTTCACCTTGCCAAATGTAACAAGTATCACACCCAAAGTTCATCATTCTACTTTTAAGGTCCTCATAACTTGTTTTTGTGCTTTCCACTATGGAAGCTTTAAGTGCCTCAAGTTTCCGTTCGGACTCTTGAATTTTATGTTCCAAATGAGAAAAAAAATTCTTATTTGAGGCAAGCCTTTTAAAGGCTTCTTTTGCTTCATAGTGTAAAGTATCAAAAGCAGTTTGCAATTCATTATGAGACATACTAGAGGATTTTTCATATTTAGCATGTCGTACCTGTTTCTTTTTGTTCTTTTGATGAGCAGAAAGACATAGATTTGCATTTTCATCTTCATCACTAGAACTTTCATCATCGGAGGAGTCGCTATCGCTTTCCCAAGCGATGTATGCTCTCCTTGGCTTTGATGGTTTCTTGTGTGATTTGTATGAATCTTTTTCTTTTGTCTTTTTGTTCATCGGACAGTCCGGTTTGTAGTGACCCGGCTTTCCACACTTATAGCACGACCCTCTAGTTGTTTTTCCTTTTGTGTCATCATTTTTGGAGAACCTAGATTGCTTCCGGAAGTTTACCAAGTTCTTCTCGGAATGTTGGATGTCGTTCTTTCTCACGTAACGGTTGTAGCGTTTGACGAACAGCCCCATATCTTCACTCTTGTCCTCTTCTTCTTCGTCACTCGATGAATAATCACTTTGCTCTTTTGCTTGAGACTTTGAGGAGGAAGTCTTTAGAGCTATTGATTTCTTTTCACTCACCTTTGCTTTGTCTTTCTTGTCTTTCTTTTCGTGTTGTTCCAGGCTTAAGAGAACTTGTTCGTGCTCTTGTAGTTTACCGAACAATGTTGTCAAGTCCAATGTGGTAAGATCATTTGCCTCTTTTATGGCGGTCACTTTCGGCTGCCATTCCCTGTTAAGACATCTTAAGATCTTATTAGTAGCAATATCATTGGAAACAGGCCTACCAAGTGAATATAATCGATTGATGAGATGAGTGAATCTCTTTTGCATGTCGGCAATGGTTTCCCCTTGCTCCATGAAAAAGAGATCAAACTCTTGTGTTAGTGTATTGATTCTAGCCAATTTAACATCATTTGTCCCCTCATGGGCAATTTGTAGTGAATCCCACATGGCCTTAGCAGTAGGACAATGGGATACACGATAGTATTCATCTACACCTAATGAGGAGATAAGGATATTTTTGGCTTTCCAATCATAATTGTATTTCTTTTCATCATCATCGGTCCATTGTGCTTCGGGCTTAGGCACAACTTCGTTGTTCTCATTGGTCATGGTTATTTGAATTGGACCATTGAGAATAACATTCCATATTTTTCTATCTATGGAATTTATGTGCACCCGCATACAGTCTTTCCAATAACTATAATTTTCACCATTGAAAACGGGAGCTCTATTGTAAGCCCCTTTAGGTTCGTTAGCCATTTTCTATCAACGTTGTATTTTGAAGCACGGAGTGAACCGGAGCTCCTGATACCACTTGTTAGACTATGGCACGGATCTAGAAGGGGGGGTTGAATAGATCCCAATTAAAAACTTGAGTCGGCACTACCAATTTAAAAGAAAATTGGTTTAAAAAATTTGTTTTAAGTGCGGAAGCAGCCGAGGAAAATTTAGTCTAAAACGAACCGTTATTGGAAAACCGGATATGCGTTAAGCTAATGGATTAGAGATAAAATGAAATACTAATCACTACACTATTTGCACACTCAATTGATATATTTCACTAACTAGCAAGCCTAGTTCCAATGATCCAAAATACCAAATTAAACTGAGTGCAGATTTAAGGCAACTTTGGCTTATGCAAATTCACAAACACTTGGTGTGCATATACTCCAAGAGATATTTGAGTTGAGTAAGGAATTCAAATTTATCTAGTACAATATACTATTGTACTTTGTATTCAAACAGCAGTTTTAGTTTCTTACTCAACTTATATCAACGTTTGGTAAAATTGCTTAAACTAAAATCACTTAATTTTTAAGCTGAAAAGCACTTATGCAGAAAATTAAAGAAGACAGAGATTTGATGAGGCAGTTCCCCCGCCGTCCTCGCTTCGGGGTACGTCTGCCCTCAATTCTAAAATTAGAATTGAGATGATTAATTAGATATCACCTGTGAAATTTAATCGTTTATACAAGGATTGCAAAGCATGTAAACAACAGAACTTCCAATGTGTTGAATGATGCTTCCTATCCTTGCTCCTTGATTCAAGATGAATCAAGACCTTCGATCGTTGTTGCTAGACCTCCGATTCCAGCCCCTTTGTTGAAGAATCTTCCGTTCTTCAAACCCTCGGCCCGGCTGATCTCAAACACAACGAGTCGAACCCGAATCCTTCACTTCAATGCCACCGAATCCGCTACTAGACTGATGAAGACTTCCTCTTCTCAATCACCTTCACTCGGCTGAATATTGATGAAGCGATTCGTCCAAAAATCCCCAAACACAAACCTGTATTGGAGGACAAAACCCTAATGGTTTTATTCAAGAAAGAACCTGCCACAAGCTTCAACTCGAACCGGATTCTTCGATCACAGCTTCGAACCTTATCACCTTTAATCGATCACAAACCACATCAAAAGTAATTGTGTGCAGTTGATGTGTTGTGAAATGTTGAAGATGAAGATGATGAGTCTTGGACACCTTTTTCACTCTTTCTTGTTTCCTTGAACACTTGAACTCAAATTAGCAAATGTTGGTTAATAAAAGTGTTTTAACTTCTATATATAGTAACAGACAAAACCAATTAAAAATAACAGAATTTCAAACAGTGGAAATAACTCAGAAAACTGAGTTTACGCACGAGCGGTCGACCATAGGTCGGCGTGCGCTGAGCCGTGAGTGATGCGCCGACCCCTATGGTCGACCCATGGTTCCATGCGCTGACCCAGGATTATTTCATTAAGCCATGCGCTGATTTCTGGTCGACTCAAGGAGTTTTTACGCTAACCCGTGAGTTATGCGCCGACCCTTATGGTCGACGCAAAGGAGCATGCGCTGACCAATCTCAGTTCTGCTGAGCTTTGCGCTGACCAGTGAGCTTTGAGCTGACCCTTATGGTCGACTCAAGGCCTTCAAATCTGCATAAAACGGTGTTTTGTGATTTTCATGCATTTCGTCATGATTACACTTTGTCCACATATGTTTTTGATCATTATAATAGGTTTAGACAAACATAGAAAAGGATATGGTGGGTAATGTGTTTCATTTGTTTGTAGACGTGCATGATGGTCTTTTGTCATCATCGAAACTTGCGATCGTATGTTGTCTGACTCTTTGTCTTTACAATCAAAGGGAGAAAACTCAACCTAAACCAACAATCCACCATGTGAGGAGAGCTTCAACATACTAGTGAGGGGTTAACCCTATAATAAGTATGGAAGACTTATAGTCCAATCACTAAGGATAAGGTGAGGTTTACATCAATCACTATGATAACTCAAACCTATGACTAATGTTTATGAAAAAGGTTTTAACAAAGGTGGACATTAGAACCACAAAACAACTTGAAGTGAGTTGTATTTACAAGTTAGAAGTATCTATAAAATAAGTTCAAAGTTGAATTAAGGTTTATTCACAATGAGTATTAATGAAAAGAGTTTGAAAAATAAAAGGCATATGGACTAGGTTTCTAGTTTTGAAAGCAATGTCAAAGTTTGCACAAAATGAGTTTGGCTTGGGTTAAAGTGGAGAGAAGAAGAGAAGGGCTAGTCCTAAAGCATACAAAGATGAGAGAAGAAATAAAACCCTTGGAGTCCCTTTTCTTGAAATCATAAAGATGATTCAAGATGCTTCTTTCCTTTGGACTTAGCAAGCAACAAGCAATCAAAACAAATATACATTCAAGCTCCTAGGATCTCCATTTGACTTGTCTCTTATAACTTGGTTACTCATGACAATGGTCCTTCTTACTATCTCAAGATGGGATCCCTATCACACAAGAACAAACAATCAAAAAGTTCACAACACAATAAGTGGAATGGACAAAGAATGAGTTTAGATTAGGAAGTTCTTTGACGTCAACTTTAAGATTTAGCATTCTAAAGGCATGAGGCCTAGTTGCTCTTCAACAAGTTTAGCATTCTAAAGGCATGAGGCCTAGTTGCTCTTGAACTCCTTTAAGCATAGGTAAAGTCCTAATTCTAAGTCCTTTCTCCTTTTTGCATTAGGTTCACACAAACAAAGACAAAACAAGCACAAAGCCACAATATATTTATATACAATAATAAGCTCAAATGAGCAAAAGAAAAAGGGCATAAACATAAAATATGAGCTCAAGTGAGCAATGTAAAAAGCAATATGAATAAATTAGCAAGAAAGTAAATTACATTAAATTAAATTGCAAGAATTAAATGCTCAAATTAAAGTTAGTAATTAATGGTTATGTTAATGTGTCATAAGACAATTTAGCGCTATGTTAAGCAATCGTAAGTGGACTAATGTAGTAGTCACACCTATCTGAGGCCGGTCAATAAAACTATAGGCAACTAAACACAAGTTATAGATCATGACTAGTAAGCCAGGCTCCTACAACTTGCCATGCCAAAAGAAAAGAGGAAAGACCTTGTATGGATTTTAGGTTTTTTGCTTGACCAAGAAGAAACCTATCTTGGACACAAAGCAACTGACTTGATCTTTGATCAAGTTGAGTTTGATTTGGATCAAAGAAGGTTAAGCCTCTCGTATACCAAGACTAACCACAAATCATTAACTCATTGGCCAAAAGAAAAAAAAAAGAAATAAGATGAAGATGAAATGAAATGGAAAGAACAAAAGGAGAATTCAAAAGACATGTACAATTGGTCAAAATAGAATCAAATCATCATCAACCAATGTAAAACAGAAGAGAAATGAAGTTTAGAAGTCAACAAAGTCAAACATATTTTTTGGTATTTTTGAAATTAAAATAAATGCAAAATTAAAATGGACAAAATATGGTCAAACCTCAAATTCAATTCAAATTAACTTCAATAAGTCCAATTGAATCATCACAGGTCTAACACGGTCAAACAAGGTTTGATAAAAAATTTCAACATTTTTGGAAAACAGAAACTATTTTAAAACAATTAAAAACAATAAAAAATAACACAAATGGATTAAAATCTCAAATAAATCTCAAATCAATTAAGAAATTGATGAGAATATTTTTCATAGACTTATCATGATCCATATGTGTTAAGAAAATATTTTTGGATTTTTCAGATATAAAAAAGTATTTAAAATGAATTAAAAACTATTAAAAACTATTAAAAACAAAGTAATTCACAAAAAATATTAAATGAAGTCACAAAAATAATTAAAAATCACATTATGAAACTAGATTTTTCAAGAAATTTTTTGCCATTGGTCTCATATTTTTGTGACTTCAAATAAAATAGTTGTGAATTTTTGAAAATAAATGGAATTAAAAGAGAATAAAACAGAAAATAGAAAATAGCAAAAAACCAGGAGCACTGGATCTAGTTCATTAATTGACGTGGCGTCATCCAAGGGCCCAGAGGCGCTGATGTACCATGGTCACAAGTCAAATGCGAAACAAAATGAATTAAAATAAGTCATCTAAACACACAGCCACGATTAGATCATTTGAATGGGAACCAAGGACTCAGGTGGTTCCACGTGGGGATGGTGGTGGAAACCACCATCTTCTCCGGCCAGCAAACAACTTCCGGCCATCACGCGCAGGTTTTTGAACCTCAACCAAAATACACGAGCCAGATACCAAAATGAAGCTGGGTGATGTACATCACCCCTGTAACCTTAGATTGTGCTCAATGTTTCTATCAAGTGAGAAATCTGAGCTTGAAAATCCAGGTATGCAAACTGAAATGCTTCAAATCATGAAATCAAGACCACCACTGGTCTGCCTCTTGCTCGAGGACTTCAGAAAACAGTTTAAACACAAGAAATTCACATCATGGAGCAAGATTTATATCAAAACAGTTTGGTGTTATACCTTTGAAGAGAAGCTTTGAACAACACGATTCCTACAAACTTTTGCTTCCAATTTGATATTGAGATGTGATATGAATGCAAGGCTAACGAATAAGACTTAAAGATCAACTGATTGTGTTGAAATTCAAGCTTGAATTTAAGAAACAAAAAATTGGAATTCCTTTGAGTGAGGTTAGGTTTTGATTTCAGCAGAGCTTCAGATCACCATAAGGTTGAGATTTGAATGAGGAGGAACATGTATTTATAGCTGAGCTTGAAGCAATGCAAGGCCATACTCGTGTGCATGAGAATTGGGTCCTCCATGCATGGGCCTGTACAGGCGCATGTGAGGCCCAAAATTGAGTGTAATCACAAGTTGAGATCATTTGCAGATGGTTTGGATGTGTACAAGGCCTGTTGTTTGCTTGTGCATGAAGATACAAAGTGAATTGCATATTTGGACCTACACATTCATCTCTTCGAAAGTCCCACGTGGAAAATCCAAACATGGTCATGTGAGTAATGGTTGGAAAGATCTTGACATAAGGAACAAAAGATATGTTGGGAAAAAATACATTTGGAGTTTGTAAATTTATGAAATCTGGCTTTGAAGTTTGAGGTACAAAACACGTCTAGGTTTCTTTTGAAATTTTTTCCAAAAAATGACCAACTTTAAGCCCTTCTGTTTTAATGATGAAAGCCTCAAATAGAAAACCCTCCAACATCAAAGTTGTAGATATTTTCAAGATGATCAATTTGGACTTACATTTTGCATCATTTGGAGTTTTTATGAGAAAGTTATTGGCACTTGAAGTTGGACATTTTTCAAATTCAATGGTTTTGGTCCAAAGTGGCCTATAATGTTTTGTATTGTCACATGTGTTTATTTTAGGATTATGAAATTTTGTCCAACATAAAATTTTAAGTAGACATCTTAATATTTCCAATGCAATTGGTATCACCTTAAAATAATAAAACATAAGGAAGTTAGGTCCTTGGGAAGTTGACCCAAAATTAGGGTTTCAATCAAAATGACCTATAATGTTTTGAAATGAATGATGAACTTACAAGTTTAAAATATATTTTTTATGAACATTAAAGTTGTTCATATGGTTCTCAAGAACATTTTTTCTCTTGGGGTCATCTTCATTTGACAAACATATCAAAAGTTGTGTCTCAGTGATCTTCAGTTTTGTCAGATGACTTGATTGGTCAACTTCTCAAGGCCAAACTTCAAATCTTGATGAATGAATGGTTTAGGATACTCACATAAGCTCATATATGCATATAATAATGAATGAAAGAACTTCCCTTGATTTAATTTGATCATAGGTTGAGGTTGCTTCATGAGCAAGGCACAATTGATGCACAATTGAATTAGGGTTTCCTTGGGAAACAAGCCTCAAGCCCTTTGGTTTATCTTGATCAAATTGGAAAATTGAGATACTTGGGAGACATATATGATGATTAGGAACCTTGTGGACCACGGTCATGCTTGTTCTCATCTTCATCTAACCACTTCATTGAGCATAGGAGCCTCCTAGGAGCATGGGATCTCATGATTGCTTGAGCTTCAAAACAAAAAAAGGTTAGTGACATATTTTTGTGCTTTTGGTTAGTAAACAAAATAAGAAAGGCAATAATATACAATACAAGCATGCTTGGTGGTCTCAAACCAACTCACACAAGTTCCAAGCCTAGGGTTAAGGAGTCACACATGCTATGATCCTTGAGGCAATGCAATGAGCAATAATATGATGCCATGAGGGATTTTAGGGTCAAAATTAGGGTCTTACAGTATCAACGAGCTATGACTACTTTGTTTCATGATATGATACACAAGGAGATCGAGGTGTATGTTGATGATATGATTGCAAAGTCGAAAATGGAAGTTGAACATGTAGAGCACTTATTGAAGCTTTTCCAGTGTTTGAGGAAGTACAAACTCCGCCTGAACCCGAACAAGTGTACATTTGGAGTCCGTTCCGGAAAGTTATTGGGCTTTATTATCAGTGAGAGAAGTATTTAAGTTGACCCTGCCAAGGTCAAAGCAATACAAGAAATGTCTGCGTCCAAAATAGAGAAGCAATTCCGAGGTTTCTTGGGCGCTTGAATTACATTTCGAGATTTATATCCCATATGACTGCCACATGTGCGCCTATATTCAAGCTCCTCCGGAAAGATCAGCATCATGATTGGACCGAAGATTTCCAGAAGGCCTTTGATAGTATCAAAGAGTATTTGTCTGAGCCTCCGATTATGTCTCCGCCTGTTGAAGGGAGACCATTGATTATGTACTTGACCGTGCTTAATGACTCCATGGGTTGTGTCATTGGTCAGTAAGATGAATCAGGAAAGAAAGAATATGCAATATACTACTTGAGTAAGAAGTTTACTGACTATGAGTCTCGGTACTCAACGCTTGAGAGGACATGTTGTGCTTTGGCTTGGGCTGCTAAGCGTTTACGCCAGTATATGTTGAATCATACGACTTGGTTGATATCCAAAATGGATTCAGTCAAGTATATTTTTGAGAAGCCTGCTTTAACTAGGAGAATTTCCCGTTGCCAGATGTTGTTATCTGAGTATGATATTGAGTATCAAGCTCAGAAAGCTATTACAGGTAGTATTTTGGCTGACCACTTGGCACATCAACCAATTGAGGATTATCAGTTTGTGCAGTACGACTTCCCTAATAAAGAGATTTTGTATTTGAAGATGAAAGATTGTGATGAGCCTACGCTCGATGAAGGGCCAGAGTCTGGTTCCCAATGGGGTATGGTGTTCGATGGCGCTGTTAATCAGTATGGAAATGGTATTGGGCAGTGATTATTACTCCTCAAGGCGCACATTTTCCTTTTACAGCAAGGTTAACTTTCAAATGCACGAATAATATGGCGGAGTATGAGGTTTGTATTATGGGTTTGGAAGAATGTATTGATCTTAGGATGATGTTTATGGTGATTCGGCCCCTGTTATTAATCAGATTAAGGGTGAATGGGAGACGAATCAGCCTGGCCTCATCCCATACAGAGATTATGCGATGAGGATTTCAACTTTCTTTACTGAGGTTGACTTCCATCATATTCCTCGAGATGAGAATCGGATGGCAGATGCTCTTGTTATGCTTGCTTCAATGATTGTAGTGAAATATTGGAATGAAGTCCCCAATATTACTGTGATGCGCTTGGATAGACCGGCTCATGTGTTTGCAGTTGAAGAAGTAAAAGATGATAAGCCATGGTATTATGATATCAAGTGTTTTCTTCAAGGTCAGATTTACCCTCCTGGGGCATTTATTAAAGATAAGAAGACTTTGAGGAGATTATCTGGTAGTTTCTACCTCAATGGTGATGTACTGTACAAGAGGAATTTTGACATGGTTCTGCTCAGATGCGTGGATAGACACGAAGCAGACTTGTTGATGACTGAAGTCCATGAGGGTTCATTTGGTACTCATTCCAATGGACATGCCATGGAAAATAAGATGTTGAGAGCAGGCTACTATTGGCTGACAATGGAGTCTGATTGCTGCAAATATGTGAAGAAATGCCACAAGTGTCAAATCTATGCGGATAAGATTCATATTCCCCTGACACTTCTGAATGTTATTTCCTCACCATGACCTTTCTCTATGTGGGGAATTGACATGATTGGCATGATTGAGCCAAAGGCGTCTAACGGTCACTGTTTTATTCTCGTAGCTATTGATTACTTCACCAAGTGGGTAGAAGCGACATCGTATGCGAATGTGACCAGGCAGGTGGTCGTGAAGTTTATCAAGAATCAACTCATATGCCAATATGGTGTGCCAGACAAGATCATTACTGATAATGGATCTAACTTGAACAACAAGATGATGAAAGAGATGTGTAGAGATTTCAAGATTGCACATCATAATTATTCTCCCTATAGACCTAAGATGAATGGGGCTGTTGAAGCTACTAACAAGAACATCAAAAAGATTATTCAGAAAATGGTTGTCACGTACAAAGATTGGTATGAGATGTTGTCGTTTGCTTTGCATGGCTATCGTACATCAGTCCACACTTCAACAGGGGCAACTCCTTTCTCTCTTGTGTATGGCATGGAGGTTGTGCTCCCCATGGAGGTTGAGATCCCATCAATGAGAGTCTTGATGGAAGCCAAGTTGACTGAAGCTGAATGAGTTCAGAGTCGTTATGACCAACTGAATTTGATTGAAGAGAAGAGATTAACTGCATATGCCATGGTCAGTTATATTAGTAAAGGATGAAGAAAGCCTTTGATAAGAAGGTCAAGCCTCGTGTGTTCCGAGAAGGTGACCTTTTGCTCAAGAAAGTCTTGTCTTTCGCGCTCGATTCCAGGGGCAAGTGGACTTCAAACTATGAAGGTCCATATGTTGTTAAGAGAGCCTTTTCAGGCGGTGCTTTGTTGCTTACAACTATGGATGGGGAGGATTTCACTCGTACTGTGAATTCAAATGCAGTCAAGAAATACTTCGCCTAAAAATAAAAACAGAATAGCTCGCTAAGTTGAAAACCCGAAAGGGCGGCTTAGGCAAAAATGAGCGTCTTGGTGGATTGAAAACCCGAAAGGGTGGTCCAGGCAAAAGTTAGAGACAAGAAAAAAGGATGATGAATATATATATCCCGCTAGATTGAGTACCTCACCCTGGGGCAATCTAGGCAAAAATTAGGGGTTTTTGGCAAGTAACCGCATCCTGACAAGACTTTGTTCTATAACTGTCGTTTGTCAAAGATTCTCGCTCAGTCATCGTCAACTGAAGCTTCAAATACATTGGATTCAGAGTTGGTGGAGAAGCAGTCATTATGTTCAATGTAGCCCTTTTTCCATGTATATCACCAATTTCAAATTTGTAAAGATCCATGGAGTCTCGCCATTTTCGGACTACCATTCTATTAAATAAATTTGAGCCTTTATCCAATTCTTTGCACTCTTATTTGTTTCTGCTTAACAAATGTTTGCATGTTTTTAACTGATGAATACCATTGTTTTAAGGAAATAAAGTTTTTATAAATTGTTTTAAACAAAATGAACATTCACAAAGACTAAAAGGATAAATGGAATGTCTTTAGTGCTCTCCCAAGGATAGTACGATTTCCAAAAGGTAAGACATTTGTTCATATTCTGGCATGTTTGTACCCTCTTCATCAGCTTTCCGTTGTTTCCTCAGCAAGAAGTGGTCTAGAGCAGTTGGTGAAGGGTTTGTTTTCCTTTTCATCCCCAGCATGACATGTGTGGACGGAGGATTCGTTTCCGTTTCCCTCAGCCAGGACAGTTCCTTCGGGAGTACTAGCAATTTATCCCCAGTAGGGTTGCCTATAGTTCATCCCCTGCATGTTTTTGCTTGACCCAAGTTTGGTAATTTGTATCCCCTCCGTGTTTGAAGATTTCTTCTAAACAGTGAAATGATGAGGAAAGTGTGTTGTTTCCTTCCCCAGCGAAGCAAATTGTTCTGTCTCCCCTTAGCAGAGATGTCTCTCCAATGGTTAAAAGGAAGTGTTTTGATTGATGGGTATCTATTTGGCGGTTATTCCACACGGAGTTTCACCTCCTTCCTTGATAAGCTCCCCAATAGAGTTTCTTCTACGACGGGTCTTATCCATTTTCAACACCTTGTCCCTGAGAATTGTTGGAAGATCCCCGACAATCGGAAGTTGTGACTTTGCATATCCCTAGTTGTGATCAGTGTTTTCCAGCATCTGATGCGTCCTCACCAGAGTTGAGTTCTCCTGTGGGCCTTGCCTTTCTTTTTGAGATATCGTGTCGGATGTCCGTTCATGATTCTTGGGCTTGTTTGTGTTAGATATATATGTATGTCGGCATTAATCATACATAAATCACGCATATACATGCATAACCATAACATTCAGATATTCATGTTTGCATTCTTTGCCATATATCTTTGCTTGTTATCTCCTGCTATTGATGAAATATTCTTCCCAAGCAGATGTTTGTGTCTGATCTCTCCATATAGAGTCAGCCCCATAGGGAGAAAGTGTCTATCTTTCCTTCTTTATTCCCCACTGAGTTTTGTCCTCGTGGATGATTATTGTTTCAGTTTCCTCCCCAGTTATGTATTGGGATGGAATTACTCCCCTGAGTTATATCCTCATCGGGTCGAGTCTTGTTTAACTGTGTCTTTCTAGTTTGTTCCTAGACTGACTCCTTTCTATTATCCCCTGCAGTTCCCTATGGTTCAGTTGATCAATTTCTCAATAACCAGTAATTGTTCATCCTCTTCCCCAGCGGACTTTGTGGCCTTCTACCCAGTAACCGGTAGTTATAAGTCCTATTTCTGTGGTTTTCTACCCAGTAACGAGTAGATGTAATCCCCTCTTTGTTGGTTATCTTTACCCAGTAACCGATATTGATATTCCTTCGTTTTTGAGTATACCACCCAGTAACCGGTGATATATATCTTGGATAATTACTCTTGTTAATGTATCCCTTGCGAGTCATCTTTCGTCTACCCTTGTTTGGCAATGCTTGTTTCTCTTTTTGATTGGTCATCATTTTATACCTAGTACCCGGTATCCCGATGTCCTTTCTTTTTGGTTGATTTATCCTTTATTAACCCAGTAACTGGTTATGGATAATCTTCCATGCGAGTATGTTATCTACGTTATGACGGTAATAAATAATATATCTCATGCGCTCTTCAGTCGAAGTCTTTTTCTTCCCCAGTTGAGTAAGATTCGCATTTCCTCGTGGAATCGAATATCCATCCTGTAATTCGAGTTTGCTTTTTTCAGCCCTCCTTTCGGATGATGAGTGTCTTGGATATGTTCCCAATTCACGTCTGGTTGGTCACCTATTATATGCCCAGTAACCGGTATCCCTGGTGTTCCTCCCTTCTGCTCCCTATTATGACTTTTTGTCCCCTGTGGAGTCAGATTTCCCTGAGTTGAGATGTGCCTTTTGGGTCCTCCTCAGATGTTTCGGATGATTGATATCTCTCACCCTTATACCGGTCTTGGATATTCTTTCTACCTAAGCGTGTTATTCTCTCACCCAATAATCGGTGTTTCGATAACATGTCTCTCTTTGAGTTTATTACCCAGTAGCTGGTAATGTCTCGTTATTTCTTCCTTAGTGGGGTCCTTTGTGGACATCCCCGTCTGAGTCCGATTTTTTTTATCCGATGTATCCTTTATGGATAATTGTGTTGTATTGGCATATTCCCCAATACATGCATCTTTGCGTCAGCTCGAGTCTTTCCATCGATTTATTTTCGTGGAATCCCTTCGTGTCTCCCAGCAAGTTTTTCCAATCGTGACCTGCTCACGCATTTTTACCTTACTTTTCCCCAGAGTCTCTGTCTCCCTAGTGAGTGTGTTACTACTATGGACCCTCAGCTTCTCCCGATTTCCTTTCCTTTGTGGCAATTATTCACCATGAAGATTTTATTTTTGCATACATACATTTGCATCATGAGGTCTCTTAGGGACCAAAATTCGTCTCTTTGTTATTATTTAAGCCTATTCTACCTCGTCGAGATGAAGATTTTAACCTCCATATCTCCGACTAGAATGACCTTAAATAGGGGAATCTGTAAGACCCTAATTTTGACCCTAAGATCCCTCATGGCATCATATCATTGCTCAGTGCATTGCCTCAAGGATCATAGCATGTGTAGCTCCTTAACCCTAGGGGTGGGACTTGTGTGAGTTGGTTTGAGACCACCATGCATGCTTGTATTGTATATTATTGCTTTTCTTATTTTCTTTACTAACCAAAAGCACAAAAATATGTCACTAACTCTTTTTGTTTTGAAGCTCAAGTGATCATGTGCTCCCATGCTCAGAGGAGGCTCCTAAGCTCAATGAAGTGGCTAGATGAGGATGAGAAAAAGCATGACAATGGTCCACAAAGTTCCTAATCATCATATATATCTCCCAAGTATCTCAATTTTCCAATTTGATCAAGATAACCCAAAGGGCTTGAGGATTGTTTCCCAAGGAAACCCTAATTCAACTGTGCTTTGACTGTGCCTTGCTCATGAAGTAACCTCAACCTAGGATGAAACTTAATCAAGGGAAGTTTTTTAATTCATTATTTTATTCATATATGATCCTATGTTAGGATCCTCAATCAGTTATCCATCAAGATTGGAAGTTTGGCCTTGAAAAGTTAACCAGTAAAGTCATCTGCCTAAACTGAGGATCATTGAGATACAACTTGTGATGTGTTTGTCAAATGAAGATGACCCCAAGAGAAAAATAATTCTTAAGAACCATATGAACAACTTTCATGTTCATCAAAAATCCATTTGAAACTTGGAAGGTCATCATTAATTTCAAGACATTATAGGTCATTTTGATTGAAACCCTAATTTTAGGTCAACTTCCCAAGGACCTAACTTCCTTATTTTTTATGATTTTGAGGTGAGACCAAATGCATTAGAAATTTTAAGATGTCTACTTCAAATGTTATGTTGGACAAAATTTCATAACCTTAAAAGAAACACATGTGATAATACAAAATATTATAGGTCACTTTGGACCTAAGTCATTGAATTTAAAAAATGTCCAACTTCAAGTGCCCATAACTTTCTCATGAAAAACCCAAATGATGAAAAATTTAAGTATAAATTGATCATCTACAAACTATCTAAAACTTTGATGTTGGAGGTTTTTCCATTTGAGGCTTGCATCATTGAAACAGAAGGGCTTGAAGATGCTTGCTTTTGGTGAAAATTTTCAAAGGAGAACTAGACATGTTTTGTACCCAAACTTTCACATCCAGTTTTCATAAATTTCCAATTTCCAAATGAATTTTTTCCCAACATGACTTTTGTTCCTTATTTCAAGGGGTTTCCAACCATTCCTCACATTAATTTTTTGGACTTTCCATGAGTGAGTTTCGAAGAGCTTTATGTTTATGTTCATTTTTGCATTTCACTTTGTAACTTCATGTGCAAGCTTGTGCAGCCCCTTGTGTACGTTCAATTCACTTCCATTTGATCTCAGCATGGATTTTCATTCATTCTTGGGCCTTACATGCGCCTGTACAGGCCCATGCAAGGAGGATTCAAACTTCATGCACACGAGGGAAGCATTGCCTTGCATCACATTTCAGCTATAAATAGAAGCTCATTCTCATTCAAATGGTAACCAAGTGGAGATCTGAATTGTTGCTGAATTGGAAACCAAACCCTCACTAAAGGAATTTTCAGTTTTCATTCTCTTTTTCAAGCTTGAATTTCAACATCATTAGTTGATCTTCAAATCTCAATTCCTTAACCTAGCATCACCATCACACTTCCAGAGCAAAAGTAGATCAAGAGCTTGGAGAATTCGTGTTGTTTGAAGCTCCATTTCAGAGGTATATCACCAAACTTTCTTGATCTAGATCTTGCAATATAATGTGAATCTCTTTGGTTTGTGTGGTTTTCTGAAGTCCTCGTGCTTGAGGCAGGCCAGTGGTGCTCTTAATTTTGCAAATCGTGCCATTTCAGTTCAAGCACCATGATCTTCAAGCTCACATTTCTCTCTAAATAGGAATTGTGAGGATGATCCATGGTCACAGGGGTGATGTACATCACCTCAGCTTCATTTTGATACCTTCATTTTGATACCTTCATTTTTCATTTTTATTGAGGTTTGTTTTCCTGCGCGTGGTGGCCGGATCTGGTTATATCGTCGGAGAAGATGGTGGTTTCCACCACCAACCCCACATAGGAGCCTCCCAGCCATTGGATCATGTTGTTATGTTATAATCTCACGCGTCCAATGTATTGACTTATTTTAAATCATAGTGTTGCGCGTTTGACCAAGGATCATCATGTGACCGCGCCTCTGAGCCCTATGATCATTGTCACATCAATTAATGAAGTGATCCTATGGCTGCACATTTTTGCTATTTTTCTTATTTTCTGTTAATTCCATTTAATTCCTTTTATTTTCAAAAATTCATAAATATTTTATTTGAAGTCACAAAAATATGAGACCAATGCCAAAAAATTTCTTGAAAAATCTAGTTTCATATTTTGATTTTTAATTATTTTTATGACTTCATTTAATATTTTTTGTGAATTATTTGGTTTTTAATAGTTTTAATTCATTTTTAATTACTTTATGATATTTGAAAAATCCAAAAATATTTCCCTAACACCTATGGATCATGATAAGTCGATGAAAAATAGTTTCATCAATTTCTCAATTGATTTGAGATTTATTTGAGATTTTAATTCATATTGTGTTATTTTTCATTATTTTTAATTGTTTTTAAATAGTTTCTGATTTCAAAAATTGTTGAGAAAATTTGTCAAAGTTTGTTTGACCATGTTAGACCTATGAGAATTTAATTGGACTTGTTGAAGTTGATTTGAATTAAATTTGAGGTTTGACCATATTTTGTTTATTTTATTTTGCATTTAATTTTAATTCAAAAATTACCAAAAAAATATGTTTGACTTGTGGACTTGTGATCTTCATTTCTTTTGTGTTTAGTATTGATTGATGATGATTTGGTTCACTTTTGACCAATTGAGTTTGACATTTGAATTCTCCTTCCACCCATTTCATCTTCATCCCATTCTTTTTTTCTAATTTGACCAATGAGTTAGTGTCTTATGGTTGGTCTTGACAAATGAGAGGTTTAATCTTCTTTGATCTAAACCAAATTCAACTTGATCCAAGATCAAGTGAGTTGTTTTGTGTCCAAGATAGGTTGCTTTTTGGTCAAGCAAAAAACCTAAAGTCCATACAAGCCCCTTCCCCATTGTTTTGGCATGGCAAGTTTTAGGAGCTTGGCTTACTAGTCATGATCTCTAACTTGTGTTTATTTACCTATAGTTTTATTGACCGGCCTCAGATAGGTGTGACTACTATATTAGTCCACTTACGATTGCTTAACATAACGTTAAATTGTCTTATGACAAGCTAACATAACTTCACTAATCACTAACTTTAATTTGAGCATTTAATTTCTTGCAATTTACTTTAATGCCATTTATTTCTTGCTCATTTATTCATATTGATTTTCATTTTGCTCACTTGAGCATATATTTTATGTTTATGTCATTTTCCTTTTGCTCATTTGAGCTCATTATTGCATATAAATATATTGTTGTCTTGTGTTGGTTTTGTGTTTGTTTGTGTGAACCAAATGCAAAAAGGAGAAAGGATATAGAATTATGATATACCCATGCTTAAAGGAGTTCAAGAGCAACTAGGCCTCATGCCTTTAGAATGCTAAACTTGTTGAAGAGCAACTAGGTCTCATGCCTTTAGAATGCTAAATTTCAAAGTTGACTTCAAAGGACTTCCTTTCCAAAACTCATTCTTTGTCCATTCCTCTTATTGTGTTGTGAAATTTTTTATGTTTGCTCTTGTGTGATAGGGATTCCATCTTGAGATATTAAAGAGGACCATTGTCATGAGTAGCCAAGTTAAGAGAGATAAGCCAAATGGAGATCCTAGGAGCTTGAATCTAATTTGTTTGATTGCTTGATTGTTTGCTAAGTCCAAAGGAAAGGATCATCTTGAATCATCTCTATGATTTCAAGAAAAGGAACTCCAATTTTTTTTTTATCTTCTCTCTTATCTTTGTATGCTTTAGGACTAGTGTAGCGGGGTATTCGTTACTTTTAGATTTATTGACTAAATCAAAAGTAAATCATACAATTCGAGTCGCCACCGCACTTCTATTTATCCAAAGGAAAGGTTAGAAAGCGAACAAAAACCGAGAAGTTTTATCAAATCAAAAACTAATAAAAATGTCAGAGATCTGGGTAAGGGGGGCGGTTATGCAATGGGAAGGTTTTAAGCACCCAAAACATCCTTAGTACTCTAAGGGAGCCCTTTTTACAAATGTTGTAAGGTAGGTTGGTATTTGTGAAAAATATTTGTGCAAACATGATTGGGGAGATGAGAGAAGAATATACAAATTATTTACAATTTTTGTGTTTGAATGGATAAACCCATTGCCTACGTACCATCTTAAAAAAGATTAGGATCAAAACTTCGTAGTTCGGGGTAAAAATCTCAAAAAAAAGTTGGTGAATTGATTGGTCAAAAGCCTTAAGGTCTTTTGTTATCAAAGGGAGAAAACTCAACCTAAAACCACAAATCCACCATGTGAGGAGAGCTTCAACATGCTAGTGAGGGGTTAACCTTATAATAAGCATGGAAGACTTATAGTCCATCACTAAGGATATAGGTGAGCATTATATCAACCTCTAGGATAACTCAAACCTAATAGCTAATGTTTATGAAAAGCTTTGGCATGAAGTGGCCATTGAAACCACAAAAACAATTGAGTGAGTTCTATTTACCAATGAAAAGTATTTACAAAAATAAGGTCAAAGTTGACTTAGGATTCAATTCAAAATTAAGTGTCATGAAAAGAGTTTAAAAAAATCAAAGGCATAGTGCCTAAGTTTCTAATTTTGAAAAGCAATGTTAATGTTTGCACAGAAGTTTGGCTTGGGTTAGAGTGGAGAGAAGAAGAGAAGGGCTAGATCCTAAACATGCAAAGATGAAGGAAGAGAAATAAAACCACATTGGAGTTCCCTTCTTGAGATCATAAAGATGATCCAAGTTGCTCCCTTTCCTTTGGAATTAGCAAGCAATACGCAAATAACTCAAGCAATCAAGCACACAATCAATCAAGCTCATAGGAATCTTCCAATTGACTTTTGTATCTCTCACTTTGGATGCTCATGACAATGGTTCTTCTACTTGGCTCAAGTTTAGGATCCCTAGCACACAAGAACACACAAATCAAAAGGTTCCACAATGCAATAGAAAGAATGGACAAGAGTGAGTTTAGAATTAGGATCCTTTCAATGTCTTCTTCAAGATTAAGCATTCTAAAGGCACGAGGCCTAGTTGCTATTTGACAATTTTTCTTTTATAGCATTCTAAAGGCACGAGGCCTAGTTTCTCTTTGACAATTTTTATTTTATAGCATTCTAAAGGCATGAGGCCTAGTTGCTCTTTGACTCCATTTAGCATAGGTAAGGTCCTAAAATCTAAGTCCTTTCTCCATTTGCATTGGTTCACACAAACAAAACAACACAAGCACAATAGTATATACACAATAATGTGCTCAAGTGAGCAAAAGGCAAATTGCATTAACATAAACATGAGCTCAAGTGAGCAAAGTGTAACACCCTTCTAAAATACCCCAATAATTAATTAATTCAACAAAATATAAATCAGAGTAGATATGTAATTTAAGGGTGTCACACTTGACACTTCACACCATTCACACTTGTCATGCTCATTTATTTATCAAAGTAAAACATTGCACAATTCGCAGCGGATAGAGATCTAATCAATCATGCAAACCATGTAATCACATTACATGTAAAACTGTTCAACAACCAAAAGGAAGACAAGGTAAAACATCCCGTCCCGAATGTTACATCTACCAGAGCATGACCCACTAAGGAACTACACTAGACTCCAAGCACTAGCTTCTACTCAATCACTGCTCGTTACCTGAAACATAGTTGTAAGGGTGAGTTCCTCAATCGATATAATAAGCATTATAAAATATCATGTAATGCTAAGTAATTTAACACATTTCATCACCCAAATCAGATCACACATTCAGCAACGGCAACATCAACTCAAAATCATAATCATACTCAACCCAACACAAACACACGTATAATATTGGAATACATCCATTCATATTATACGCCATACATATATTATGCAATGAGACTCCATGCATGCGGTACCGACTATTCGTGAACACATAGTTCAACCTCACCGATCAAACCCAGATACGGCTACCAAGCTCACTAGTCCCACTCATTTGAGACCTAGTGACTCACTCACTAATTCCTCACCATGGTAATTAGCTACCACCCCAAGGGCTATGCTATGCACGCTAAATCACCTAGCATGCAAACATCAACAACAATCCATAATAACTCACTCACTAATTCCTCACCATGGGAATTAGCTACCACCATAAAGGCCATACTATACATGCTAAATCACCTAGCATGCAAACATCAACAACAATCCACAATGGACACATGCTCACACTCTAAGCCATAAACAGTCCATTCACAATTGCATACATAACCGATACATTCACAGCATTATGCATACCATCATACATCATCAGCATATTTATCACAGAATCATATTCATATCATGCCAAATAATAAATCACAGTATTAGCACACTCTACTAATACCTATACTGCTCAAAACAACGGGAAATGATCCCTACTATATCATCCACCGATATATGCCAATCATCCAATATGTCCATAATATTTAAATATCAATTTTTCACTTTTCCAACAGTGTTAACCGGTTAACGCCCTGGGTTAACCGGTTAATGCAACACAGAACACGCTTCCTGGCACATTTTAACAGTGTTAACCGGTTAACACCCTGGGTTAACCGGTTAACGCAAGACAGACAGCAATTTCTCATAATTCATAACAGTGTTAACCGGTTAACACCCTGGGTTAACCGGTTAACGCAGAACAGAAATAAATTCTTTTAATTATCATAACAGTGTTAACCGGTTAACACCCTGGGTTAACCGGTTAACGCAAGACAGAAAGTTGTTCCTGCGCTAACACGAACAGAATGCAGAATTACCCGCATTTTTCGCCGTCGGAGGACTTCCGGACCTCCGATTTCGATTCCGTAAACGGCTACACGTCCAGAAAATCACAACTCATCCAATTATAGATTTAATCACAGTTTTTAACGTAATTTGATCATCACAATTTGCAACATTCATCATCCAAATTAGGGTCAATTCAATGGCTTATTACTACCCATTACATGTTAACCCATAATACCCATTAAACGACGATAAACCCCCCTTACCTGAGTTAATCCGGCAAATCCTTTCTTGACCTTCAACAATCGTGAATTCTCCTCTTGAGCCCTAGCCTCTTCTTCTCCCTTACTCAGTTTCTTCTCTTTTCTCCCAATGTTACGTGTTCTCTGCTTTCACGTAAAAAAAAAACCCTTTTTACCAAATGGGACCTTATATATATATTCCAACTTTATTATTCCAATAATAATAATCCAAATAATATTCCAATTATTTAATTAAATCAATAAATATACTATTAACTTAATTTAAATAATTATCATATTTTATCGGGGTGTTACAACTCTCCCCCACTAAAAGAGTTTTCGTCCTCGAAAACATACCTCAAGCGAATAACTCAGGATAAGACTCCTTCATCTGACTCTCAAGTTCCCAAGTCACATTGCCACCTGCTGGTTCTCCCCAAGCTACCTTTACCAAAGAAATCTCTTTACCCCGCAACTGCTTCAACTCTCGATCCTCGATCCTCATAGGTGATGTTTCAACAGTCAGGTTATCTCTCACCTGTACATCATCTACTTTGACCACATGTGACGGATCAGGAATGTACCTCCTCAACTGAGACACATGAAAAACCTCATGCAAATTCGCAAGTGACGGCGGTAAAGCGATACGATAGGCTACCTCCTCTATCCTTTCCAAAATCTGATAAGGACCAATAAATCGAGGTGTCAGCTTCTTCGACTTCAAAGCTCGACCAACCCCAGTTATCGGAGTAACACGAAGAAACACATGATCTCCCTCTTGGAACTCAAGTGACTTCCTCCCCTTGTCGTGATAACTCTTCTGACGACTTTGGGCAATCCTCATCTTCTCCTTAATCATCTTAATCTTTTCCGTAGTTTGTTGAACAATCTCCGGTCCAACCACAACACTCTCACCGGACTCATACCAACATAAAGGTGTCCGACATCTCCTACCATACAAAGTTTCAAACGGTGCCATACCAATGCTCGAATGAAAACTATTGTTGTAGGTAAACTCAATCAAAGGTAAATAACAATCCCAAGCACCTCCCTTTTCTAAAACACAAGCCCTCAAAAGATCCTCCAGTGACTGAATCGTCCTCTCAGTCTGACCATCAGTCTGCGGATGATATGCAGAACTCAATCTCAGCTTAGTTCCCAAAGCCCTCTGCAAACCTTCCCAGAACTTCGATGTAAATCTAGGATCTCTGTCCGAAACAATACTCGACGGAATACCATGCAAACTTACAATTTTCTCAATATACAACTCAGCTAATCTCTCTAACGGATAATCCATTCTGATCGGAATGAAATGAGCCGATTTTGTCAATCTGTCAACAATCACCCAAATAGCTTCAAAATTCTTAATTGTCCTCGGTAAACCAGAAACAAAATCCATACTGATACTATCCTACTTCCACTCTGGAATAGCCAACGGTTGCATTAGCCCAGACGGCTTCTGATGCTCAATCTTTGACTTCTGACAAGTCAAACAAGAATAAACAAAACTCGCAATTTCTCTTTTCATTCCCGGCCACCAAAACAACTTTTTCAAATCATGATACATCTTCGTAGCCCCAGGCTGAATACTCAGGCCACTACGATGTCCTTCCTCAAGAATACTCTTCTTAAGTTCGGTAACATCCGGAATACACACCCGATTACCAAATTTCAAAACACCATTCTCATCAACTCTGAATTCACCACCTTGACCTTGATTCACTAGAGTCAACTTATCAACCAAAAGCACATCGGATTTCTGACCCTCTTTAATCTCATCCAGAATACCACTCGTTAACTTCAACATTCCCAATTTAACACTATTGTGAGTACTCTCACACACCAAACTCAAGTCTCTAAACTGCTCAATTAAATCCAATTCCTTAACCATTAACATAGACATATGCAATGATTTCCGACTCAATGCATCCGCCACTACGTTTGCTTTACCCGGATGGTAATTCAAACCAAAGTCATAATCCTTCAGAAACTCTAACCATCTCCTCTGTCTCATATTCAGCTCTTTCTGATCAAACAAATACTTTAAACTTTTATGGTCACTGGAAACCTCAAATCTTGACCCGTACAAGTAATGCCTCCATAACTTCAAAACAAATACCACAGCTGCCAACTCTAAATCGTGTGTCGGATAGTTCCTCTCATGAACCTTCAGTTGTCTCGAAGCATAAGCTACAACCTGCTTATTCTGCATCAAAACACCACCCAAACCCAACAATGAAGCATCACAGAAAACCTCAAATGGTTCCGATGGACTTGGTAATATCAGAATAGGAGTAGTAGTTAACCTTCTCCTTAGCTCTTGGAAACCTTCTTCACATTTTGAGTCCCAAACAAACGCTTGCCCCTTTCTAGTCAACATCGTCAACGGTAACGCCAACTTAGAAAATCCCTCAATGAATTTCCTATAATAACCTGCAAGTCCAAGAAAACTCCTTATCTCAGGAACCGACTTCGGAGCTTCCCACTTAGATACCGCTTCTATCTTAGAAGGATCAACAGCAACACCACCTCTTGAAATCACATGACCAAGAAAACTAACCTCTTCTAACCAAAATTCACACTTGGACAGTTTAGCAAATAACTTCTTTTCTCGTAGAACCCCTAAAACCACTCTCAAATGTTCAGCATGCTCTTCTTCGGATTTTGAATACACCAAAATATCGTCAATAAACACCACAACAAACTTGTCTAGGTACGGATGGAAAATCCTATTCATATACTCCATAAATACCCCAGGCGCATTAGTCACACCAAAAGGCATTACAGAATACTCATAGTGTCCATACCTTGTTCTGAAAGCAGTCTTCTGAATATCCTCAGTTTTCACACGTATCTGATGATACCCCGATCTC
Source organism: Lathyrus oleraceus (assembly GCF_024323335.1). Taxonomy (NCBI): domain Eukaryota; kingdom Viridiplantae; phylum Streptophyta; class Magnoliopsida; order Fabales; family Fabaceae; genus Lathyrus; species Lathyrus oleraceus. The sequence continues at coordinate 246,553,985 of NC_066582.1, read as the reverse complement.
AAATCTATTTTGCTGAACACACTCGCACCAACCAACTGGTCCATCAAATCATCAATCCTCGGCAAAGGATACCGATTCTTGATCGTCACTTTATTCAGTTGCCTGTAGTCCACACACAACCTCATAGTACCTTCTTTCTTCTTAACCAATAACACTGGTGCGCCCCACGGTGACACACTCGGACGAATAAATTTCTTATCCAACAGATCTTCCAGCTGACTCTTCAATTCAGTTAACTCAACAGCAGACATACGGTACGTAGCCATCGATATCGGCCTAGTACCAGGTACCGAATCAATCGAGAACTCAACTTCACGCTCTGGCGGTAATTCATTCACTTCTTCAGGAAACACATCAGGAAAATCACACACCACGGCTAGATCGCAAATCACCAGTTTATCTTTAGCCTCCAAAGTCGCTAACAGCATAAACAACTCTGCCCCATCTGCTACTGCCTCATTCACCTGCCTTGCTGATAGAAACAAACTCTTTCCTTCCTCAATCTCAGGAAAGATCACAGTCTTATCAAAACAGTTGATATAAACTCGGTTAAACACCAACCAGTTCATACCCAAGATAACATCAATCTGCACTAGTGGAAGACACACGAGGTCCATCCCAAAGTCTCTACCAAAAATACTCAAAGGGCAATTTAAACAAACTGAAGTAGTAGTCACTGAACCCTTCGCAGGAGTATCAATCACCATACTCCCATGCATCTTAGATATCTCTAATTTAAGTTTCACAGCACAATCCAAAGATATAAAGGAATGAGTCGCACCTGTGTCAATAATAGCTACAAGAGGAAAGCCATTAATATAACACGTACCTCGGATCAAACGATCATCTGCAGAAGTCTCAGAACCCGATAAAGCAAAGACCTTGCCTCCCGACTGGTTCTCTTTCTTCGGCTTAGGACACTGTGGGCTGATATGACCCACCTCTCCACAGTTGAAACAAGTCATAGTCTTCAACCGGCACTCTGCAGCCAAGTGACCACCTTTGCCACACTTGAAACACTTCTTCTCAGTACTGGTACACTCATGGATACGATGTCCAGCCTGACCACATCTGTAACACTTAGCAGGGGCACTTGAGTCTCCCCCACCAGGTCTCTTCATCCCACTCTGTCTCTGGAAACCTTTGCCAGCTGCATACGGCTTCCCACGATCATTCTGATTCTTGCCTTTCCTATCAACCCTCTGCTGATAGCTCTCCGTTCTGGCCTTGGTGTCCTGTTCAAAAATCCTGCAACAGTCGACCAAGTCAGAAAACACTCTAATTCGCTGATACCCAATAGCCTGCTTGATCTCGGGACGTAACCCGTTCTCAAACTTCACACATTTTGAAAATTCCCCAGTAGCCTCATCATAGGGAGTGTAATACTTCGACAGCTCTGTGAACTTAGCAGCATACTCAGTAACAGACCGGTTGCCCTGCTTCAATTCTAAGAACTCTATCTCTTTCTTTCCTCTGACATCCTCTGGAAAGTACTTCCTCAGGAATCTCTCTTTGAACACCGCCCAAGTGATCTCAGCACTCCCAGCAGCTTCCAACTCAGTGCGGGCAGCAACCCACCAATCATCTGCTTCCTCTGATAGCATATGCGTACCGAACCTGACCTTCTGGTTATCGGCACACTCAGTCACTCGGAAGATCCTCTCAATCTCCTTCAACCACTTCTGAGCACCATCTGGATCGTATGCTCCCTTGAACATTGGAGGATTGTTCTTCTGGAACTCACTCAGTTGACGAGCAGCTCCCAGTCCCACAACATTCGGATCTCCTCCAAGTACTCCAGCTAGCATACCCAGAGCCTCAGCAATCGCAGCATCATCTCTACCTCTTCCAGCCATCTCTATTCTGAAAACCCAACAAGCTCAAACAATAAGTACTGATAGGGTTACACAACACCTATCACGTACAGGGGAAACAGAATAATTACGACTCGACTCGACCGACTATGCTCTGATACCACTAATGTAACACCCTTCTAAAATACCCCAATAATTAATTAATTCAACAAAATATAAATCAGAGTAGATATGCAATTTAAGGGTGTCACACTTGACACTTCACACCATTCACACTTGTCATGCTCATTTATTTATCAAAGTAAAACATTGCACAATTCGCAGCGGATAGAGATCTAATCAATCATGCAAACCATGTAATCACATTACATGTAAAACTGTTCAACAACCAAAAGGAAGACAAGGTAAAACATCCCGTCCCGAATGTTACATCTACCAGAGCATGACCCACTAAGGAACTACACTAGACTCCAAGCACTAGCTTCTACTCAATCGCTGCTCGTTACCTGAAACATAGTTGTAAGGGTGAGTTCCTCAATCGATATAATAAGCATTATAAAATATCATGTAATGCTAAGTAATTTAACACATTTCATCACCCAAATCAGATCACACATTCAGCAACGACAACATCAACTCAAAATCATAATCATACTCAACCCAACACAAACACACGTATAATATTGGAATACATCCATTCATATTATACGCCATACATATATTATGCAATGAGACTCCATGCATGCGGTACCGACTATTCGTGAACACATAGTTCAACCTCACCGATCAAACCCAGATACGGCTACCAAGCTCACTAGTCCCACTCATTTGAGACCTAGTGACTCACTCACTAATTCCTCACCATGGGAATTAGCTACCACCCCAAGGGCTATGCTATGCACGCTAAATCACCTAGCATGCAAACATCAACAACAATCCACAATAACTCACTCACTAATTCCTCACCATGGGAATTAGCTACCACCATAAAGGCCATACTATACATGCTAAATCACCTAGCATGCAAACATCAACAACAATCCACAATGGACACATGCTCACACTCTAAGCCATAAACAGTCCATTCACAATTGCATACATAACCGATACATTCACAGCATTATGCATACCATCATACATCATCAGCATATTTATCACAGAATCATATTCATATCATGCCAAATAATAAATCACAGTATTAGCACACTCTACTAATACCTATACTGCTCAAAACAACGGGAAATGATCCCTACTATATCATCCACCGATATATGCCAATCATCCAATATGTCCATAATATTTAAATATCAATTTTTCACTTTTCCAACAGTGTTAACCGGTTAACGCCCTGGGTTAACCGGTTAACGCAACACAGAACACGCTTCCTGGCACATTTTAACAGTGTTAACCGGTTAACACCCTGGGTTAACCGGTTAACGCAAGACAGACAACAATTTCTCATAATTCATAACAGTGTTAACCGGTTAACACCCTGGGTTAACCGGTTAACGCAGAACAGAAATAAATTCTTTTAATTATCATAACAGTGTTAACCGGTTAACACCCTGGGTTAACCGGTTAACGCAAGACAGAAAGTTGTTCCTGCGCTAACACGAACAGAATGTAGAATTACCCGCATTTTTCGCCGTCGGAGGACTTCCGGACCTCCGATTTCGATTCCGTAAACGGCTACACGTCCAGAAAATCACAACTCATCCAATTATAGATTTAATCACAGTTTTTAACGTAATTTGATCATCACAATTTGCAACATTCATCATCCAAATTAGGGTCAATTCAATGGCTTATTACTACCCATTACATGTTAACCCATAATACCCATTAAACGACGATAAACCCCCCTTACCTGAGTTAATCCGGCAAATCCTTTCTTGACCTTCAACAATCGTGAATTCTCCTCTTGAGCCCTAGCCTCTTCTTCTCCCTTTCTCAGTTTCTTCTCTTTTCTCCCAATGTTACGTGTTCTCTGCTTTCACGTAAAAAAAAACCCTTTTTACCAAATGGGACCTTATATATATATTCCAACTTTATTATTCCAATAATAATAATCCAAATAATATTCCAATTATTTAATTAAATTAATAAATATACTATTAACTTAATTTAAATAATTATCATATTTTATCGGGGTGTTACACAAAGGGCAAAGGCAAATGAATTAATGTACAAGAAATTAAATTGCATTAAAGTAAATTGCAAGAATTAAATGCTTGAATTAAAAATTAGTAATTAGTAGTTAGTGTTAGTGTGCCATAAGGCAATTTAACGTTATGTTAAGCAATCGTAAGTGGACTAATGTAGTAGTCACACCTATCTGAGGTCGGTCAATAAAACTATAGGCAACAAACACAAGTTAGAGACCATGACTAGTAAGCCAAGCTCCTACAACTTGCCAAGCCAAAAGAACAGAAGAATGATCTTGTATGGATTTAGGTTTTTTGCTTGACCAAGAAGCAACCTATCTCTAATGCAAAGCCATTCACTTGATCTTTGATCAAGATGAATTAGATTTGAATCAAAGAAGGTTAAGCCCCTCATATGTCAAGCCTAACCACCAATCATTAACTCATTGATCAAAAAGAAAAAAAGAAGAAGAAGAAGAAATGGAAATGTACATAAATGGAATTCAAATGAAACAACCAACACACATTGATCAAACATGAAATAAATCAACATCAATCAATGGTAAACAGAAGTGAAATGAAGCTTAGAAGTCAAGAAATAATAAAAATATTTTTGGTATTTTTAAGAATTAAAATAATACTTGAATTAAAATAAACAAATAAAGGTCAAACTTCAAATCCATTTCAATTCAACTTGGAAAAGTCCAAATGGATCATCCTAAGTTCAACAAGGTAAAACAAGGTTTGACAAAAAATTTCATCATTTTTAGAAACCAAAAACTAATTTTAAACAATTAAAAATGAAGAAAAAATAACATAATTGAACTAAAATCTCAAATAAATCTCAAATCAATTAAGAAATTGATGAGAATATTTTTTATAGATTCATCATCATTCAAAGATGTTAAGAAAATATTTTTGACATTTTTGAATATTGGAAACTATTTTAAATGAATTAAAAATAACCAGAAAAGAGAAAATTCACAAAAAATATTAAATGAACTCATAAAAAATATTAAAAATCATTTTCAAAAACTAGAATTAAAAAGGGAAATAATGCAATTGGTCTCATGTTTTTTGGATTAAAAATGAAAGAGTTATAGATTTTTGAAATAAAATGAAATAAAGAAAATAAAATGAAATAATCCGAAATTGCAAAAAAACAAGGAACGTTTGATTTGATTTCATTAAATGATGTGGCGCATCAGATGATAGATAAGCGCGCGTGCATGGTGGATCAAAGTCAAAAGAGAAACACGTTGCATTAATGAAAGTCATAAGATTCAAGCGCCAGGGTTAGATCTGGAAAGGAGATCCAATGGTCCAGATGCAAACGCGTGGGGGACATTGGTGTACACCACCGTCTTCTCCAGCGAGCAAGCCAGCTCCGGCCAGAGTTGCAGGTTTTGAAAATTTAACTAAAATACACGATCCTCATATCATTGGAAAGCTAGGGTGATGTACATCACCCATGTGCCATTGGTTTCCACTCAAGATCACTATATGAAGAGAATTCTAAGATGGAAGTTTATGGTGTTCACACTGAACTTGATCAATTCATGAAATTAAAAGCTCAGATCAATTGCCTCTCACATGAGGACTTCAGAGGTACCAACAAACACAAGAAATGAGCAATATCCAGGCAGTTTCGAATCAAAAAAGTTTGAACAACAACCTTTGAAGTGCAGCTTTACAAGGTACGATCTCTTCCAATTCCTTGATGCAGTGTGATCTTGAGATGGCAAAGTAGCTAGGCTTAGGAATTGAAGCTCAATGATCAACCAAGGAAGTTGAAAATTGAACTGAAAAATTGAAGAAGAAAACTCAAAATTCCTTTCAATGGAGGTTAGGATTTCAATTCTGCAGAGTGTTAGGCGCCTTGAGGTTGTGATTGAATGAAGAATGACACTTCTATTTATAGCCAAACATGCTGCATTACATGAAGAAACCGTGTGCATGTGGAATAGGGGCCTCAATGCATGGGCCTGTACAGGCGCATGTGAGGCCCAAAATCCATTGCAAATGCAAGCTGATATGAGTATGCAATGGTTTGGACGTGCAGTTTTGATTACATTGGCTCGTGCATGGAGTTTTAACATTGTTTCCATAAATGAACATAAATCTTCTCCTTTTCGAAAATGCCACTTACCAAATTAAAACATAGACATGTGGGTAATGGTTGGAAAGGTCTTGGCATGAGGAACAAATGTTATGTTGAACAAAAATCCATTTGGAGTTGTGAAATTTATGAAAACTGATCATGAAGTTCAAGGTGCAAAACATGTGTATGTGAATTTTGCCAAAATGGACCAACTTCAAGCCCTTCTGTTTCAATGATTCAAGCCTCAAATGATAAAACCTTCAACATAAACGTTTTATATATTTTCAATACAATCAATTTGGACTTAAAGTTTTCATCATTTGGATTTTTGATGAGAAAGTTATGAGCACTTGAAGTTGGACTTTTTCAAGATTTAATGGCTTTGGTCCAAAGTGACCTATAATGTTTTGTATTATCACATGTGTTTCTTTTAGGATTATGAAAATTTGTTCAACACAACAATTGAATTAGACATCTTAAAATTTCCAATTCATTTGATCCCACGTCAATATAATGAAAAATGAATGAGTTAGGCCCTTGGGAAGGTGACCTAAAATTAGGGTTTCAGTCAAAATGACCTATAATGTTTTGAAATAAATGATGACCTTCCACGTTTCAAATGAATTTTTGATAAACATTAAAGTTGTTCATATGGTTATTAAGAACATTTTCTATCTTGGGGTCATCTTCATTTGACAAACACATCAAAAGTTAGGTCTCAGTGGATTTCAAAATAGTCAAATGAATTGACCGATCAACTTCTCGAGTTCAAACTTCAAATATTAATGAATTGATGATTGAGGACAATCAAATAAGCTCAAATATTCATGAAATGATGAATGAAAGAAATTCCCTTGATTTAATTTGATCATGGGTTGAGGTTGCTTCATGAGCAAGGCACAATTGATGCACAATTGAACTTAGGGTTTCCTTGGGAAACAATCCTCAAGCCCTTTGGTTTATCTTGATCAAATTGACAAATTGAGATACTTGGGAGGCATATATGATGATTGAGAGCTTTGGGAACCATTGTCATGCTTGCTTTCAACTTCATCTGGCCACATCAATGAGCATAGGGGCCTCCTAGGAGCCTTGGATCATATGATTGCTCAAGCTACAAAACAAACAAAGTTAGTGACATATTTTTGTACTTTTAGTGAGTAAGAAAAATAAGAAAAGCAATAATATACAATTCAAGCATGCTTGGTGGTCTCAAACCAACTCACATAAGTCCTAACCCAAGGGTTAACGAGCCAAGATGCTATGATCCTTGAGGCAAATGCAATGTGCAATGTTATGATGCCATAAGGGATCTTAGGGTCAAAATTAGGGTCTTACAACTAGACCTTATCTTCTTCTACTCACTCTAACCCAAGCCAAAAATCTTTCTTGCAAACTTTGACTTTGTTTAAATTAGAAACTTAGGCCTTATGTCTTTGACTTTTCAAAATCTTTTCATTAATACTCATTGTGAATAAATCTTAATCCAACTTTGACTTCATTTTATAAATAAAACTAACTTGTAAATATAATTCATTTCAAGTTGTTTTTGTGGTTCCAATGGACACCTTTGTTCAAACCTTTTCATAAACATTAGTCATAGGGTTGAGTTGTCATAGTGGTTGATGTGAATCTCACCTTATCCTTAGTGATTGGATTATAAGTCTTCCACACTTATTATAGGGTTAACCCCTCACTAGTATGTTGAAGTTTTCCTCACATTGTGGATTGTTGGTTTAGGTTGAGTTTTCTCCCTTTGATAACAAAAGACCTTAAGGCTTTTGGTCAAATCAACTCACCAATCTTTTGAGATTTTTACCCCGAACTATGAGGTTTTGATCCTACCTTTGTGATGTTACGTATGCAATGGGTTCATCCATTCAAATAACAAGCTTGTAAATATAATCTATTCTCTTCTCATCCCCCTAATCTTTTGCACATATTTTCACAAATACCAACCTACAACACATATTTGCAAAAAGGGTTCCCTTAGAGTACTAAGGATGTTTTGGGTGCGTAAAACCTTCCGATTTCATAACAAACCCCCTTACCTAGATCTCTGACATTTTTATTAGTTTTTGATTTGATAAAACTTCTTACTTGGCTTTTGTTCGCTTTTTATCTTTCCTTTGGAAAAATAAAAGTGCGGTGGCGACTCAAAATTGTATGTTTACTTTTGGTTTAGTCAATAAACCTAAAGGTAACGAAAACCCCGCTAAAGCCAGAGCTAAAGAATATCATATTTGAGGAAGGTCATATGAGTGATTTGAGTATTCATCTCGACGCTACTAAGATGTACTAAGATCTTAAGAAGATGTTTTTGTGTCCACGTATGAAGAAGGATGTTGTGGAGTTTTTTTATTCTTATTTGACTTGTCAGAAGTCAAAGATTGAGCACCAGAAGCCGTCAGGATTGATGCAACCGTTTAGTATTCCAGAGTGGAAATGGGATAACATTTTTATGGATTTCGTCAGCAGTTTGTGTAAGAATTCTAAGGAATGTGATACGATTTGGGTTGTGGTGGTTATACTTACTAAATCGACTCTTTTAGTTTCGATAAAGATTAGTTATCTGTTGTAGAATTTGGTTGAGGTTTTTATCAAGAGGATTGTCAGTTTGCATGGTATCTCTTCGAGTATTATTTCAGACAAATATACGAGGTTCACTTAGAGGTTCTGGGAGAGTTTGCAAAAAGCCTTGGAAACTAAGTTGTTGTTGAGTTTTGCTTATCATCCACAAAGGGACAGTCAGACAGAGAGGACCATCCAGTCGTTAGAAGATTTTTTGAGAGCTTGCGTGTTGGAGAAAAGAGGTAATTGGGATGCTTACTCATTGTTGATTGAGTTCACTTATAACAAAAATTTCCATTCTAACATTGTAATTACTCCTTTTGAAGTGTTGTATGGTAAAAGGTGTAGGACACCTTTGTGTTGGTATGATTATGGTGAAAATGTTGTACTCTAACCAAAAATCATTCAACTGACAACTGACAAGATCAATATGATTATAAAGAAGATGAAGGCTTCACAAAGTCGACATAAGAGTTAACACGATAAGAGTATGAAAGCACTGAGATTTCAATAGGAAGATCATGTGTTCTTGAGAGTCACTCCAGTGACTGGTGTTGGTCGTGCTTTAAAATTTCGAAAGCTCACGCCACATTTTATTGGTCCTTATCAGATTTTGAAGAGGGTAGGAGAAGTGGCCTATATAGTTTCTTTACCACCATATATTTTGAATCTTCGCAATGTGTTTCATGTGTCTCAACTTCAGAAGTATGTTTTATATCTGTCTCATGTGATTCAAATGGATGATGTGAAAGTGATAGATAATTTAACTACGGAGGCATCACCATTATGAATTGATGATCGAGAGGTGAAATACTTGAAAGGTAAAGAGTTTGTCTTGGTAAAGGTTGTTTAGGGATGACCTGCTGGGGGAAACATGACGTGGGAGTTGGAGAGTCGGATGAGAGAGTCTTATCCGAAGCTTTTTAGTTTAGGTAATCTTTTATGGTGGGAATTCAATAAGTGAGGAGAGTTGTAACACCCTGAATTCGATTAATTTATTAAATTGAATTTTTGTTGTTTTTTAATTATTTAAAATGTTTTTAATTGTTTATTTTTGTGATAATATGTGTTATATGAATATTTGGCATTAATGAGTATTTTTAGAGATTTACAGAGAGTGGTAGGAATTAATTAGAATTATTAGTTAATTTTAAGTGACTAAAATAATAGAATAATAATAAAGTAAGAGAAGTCGTGAGTTGTGGGGTGAAAGTTAGTAAATTAATGAAATCGGTGGGCTAAGGTGAGAGTCAATAAGAATTGAGGGAAAATTGGAAATTAAATATATTAATATTAGGTTAAACATATAGGAAAGGTGAGAGGAGCCTTTTGTTTGATACATAGAAATTATGAAAAGTGGAAAAGAGGCAAACATGTGAAACTCTTGAAGAGGAAGAACGCCATAGCCAAATACCTTAATTGTTTTGCTGCTCAAAATTCAGGTAGGGGGAACTACTTGAATATAGGTGTATTGCATGAAGGATAAAGAGAGATCCCCATCCTGTTATAGGTTTTATTCACAATAACTGTGCTTATGAGTTTTGATGATGATTGTATGGTTATCCATGTTAATTGTCATGTTTAATGTGTGAAATTGTGTTTTGTTATATGTTGAATATTTGCATAATATGTTGGTATGAATTCAGGATTTGGTGTTGTTGCCATTAATGTGTTTTGGTATTATAAACATGACCTTAAATTTGAGATTAATTGATGAAATTGAATGATAATCGATGATTATGTGATTATTTAATCCCTGTATAATATGTATATATTGTTTTTTGTGCGAATTGGGGTGCTAGGGGTCGAAATCGGAGCTTCGAATGAGCTCTCATGGTGAAAATCATTGAAACCGCCTTCTGCAATAGCGTGACGGGCGTCACGAGCCTGATAGGCTGCCTGTCATGCATTTGGGATGGATGACGACCATCAGCAGGGTGACAGGGAGATTGTCATGGTCTCCAGGTGTGATTTCTCCTGCCGATCGTCACAAGGGTGATAGACGGTGAATGAAAGACTACCCATCATGGCCGTCAAATATCGTTATTGAGCGATCAGTTCAATTTTTGATGTCATTTTATCGTATGGTCGATGTTTGACTGTTATTTTGGGATGTTTGATGTAATTAATTAATTAGGTGGGTTATTATGATGATGAAACTGTTGGAACAAAATTTGTTTGTTACATATCCCATAGGTTTTAATGATAACAAAACATTTAAAGAACAACGGGTATACTAATGTTTGTTCAAGTGTGCAAGACCATAAACTATAATTTCATGTAAAATCCAAGTATTGGTTATGACTCAGAACATTCAAAGAGAAGCGTGTGGATCATATTCTGATGGATCAGAAGCTGAACAAATGATTCTGAAGAAGTCATATACTAAATAGGTCAACATCCAAAGATCAAAGTTTGAAGGAGTCATCCTCTGAAGAACAGACTTTGGAAAAGTTTGTTTTTGGTGGTCATAACTTGAGCCATCAAAGCGCAAGGACTAAGATGATGCTGATAGATCACTATTCACGTCTGAACATACTTTATTACGTAATAACCCAAGCTTTATTTTCTTCATAGAGTATGCTAGGATACAATTGCTAGTTCCTTTTGTAGCATAGGTTTTTTCAAATTAGGTTTCACCTAACTTGGCAATTTGGTGAAATATCCCAACATCCCCAACGTCTCTCTTAAACTTTCTCAATAGACTCTATTATGCTTCATTTTTAACGACTCTTTTTCTTCTATATTTAAAGAGCTAAAAGACTTGAAGAAAAATGCCAAACAATGCTAATGAAAATCAATTGACAAAAAGATAAGTTACTATATCAAAGCAAAAACATAAGTTAAACTTATGATTTCTTATCCTTGTATATCTTAGAGATCCTTAAGTTTTATAAGAGTCTCATTACGTTGTATTATTCATACACCTCTGATTGTATATTAAGTGTATTCACTCAAACAATTATTCACCTGCTAGGTATATTGTTAGAAGTCTCTTACTAAGTGTTTGAGAAATGAAGTCTCATACTTGTGTGTTTGAGCAAGGAAGTCTCTAGCTTGTGTGATCGAGCAAGGAAGTCTCATACTTGTGTGTTTAAGCAAGGAAGTCTATATTTTATGTGCTTGAGTATGTAAGTCTGTAGCCTGTGTCATAGAGCAAGGAAGTCTTTTACTTATGTGTTTGAGCAAGGGAGTCTCTAGCTTGTGTGATAGCGCAGGGAAGTCTTTTACTTGCATGTTTGAGCAAAATAAGTTTATTACTTGTATGCTTTAGAAAATTGTAATCTTATGTGATTATAGTGAAAAATCTCTTGTAGTACAAAGGGACTGGATTACTCTCGAGTTGTGAGAGGAACCAGAATAACTCTGCGTGTTATTCTTCTTTCTTGCACTTTATATCCGCTGTCAATCTCTAACTAACTCAGATTCTATAACCTTGTGTTTAGAATCTGACTTAAGAGCCTTAAAAGAAAGAAAAGGCCAACACAATTCAACCCCCTTCTTGTATTTTTCTCACCTTTAGAAATAATAATTGAATTAATTTTCATAATTATAAGTGGTGAATTATGATTATGTGTATGAGTTGTTATGTTGCGAATGCAAATATATGTTGTGAATGTAATAGTACGTGTTATGTTGAGGTGGGTAGTTTAGAAGTGAGGACTACTGTGAATGCCATATTGCATGTTATTTATGGTTAGAAGTGGAACCATAATTATTGTTCTTGCATTACTTGTATGCCATACATCATATTGTGTTAGCGTGTTGAAAGAGGCGAGTCGTAGGCTCAGAAGTGGGGACCTATGATCGTCCGGGGTTCAGAAGTAGGGACTCGTGGTTCATAAGTGGGGACCCGATTCAAATGAGGAACCATTGTTGAGTAGACAAGGTCAATGATAAACCTCTGATGTCCAAATTGGTACCACATGCATAGAGTAGAGTTGTAAGTCACATTACATACATAAAGACTATGTGAATTGAATTCTCGTGCAGTTATGTAATTAAATGTGTCTTGTTGATTGTGTGAATTAAGCTACCTTTGTATTATTTTACACCGTTAATATATTTGAGCGTATTCTTACTCTTTTCTTGTTTTTTTATGCGTTGCTCGATACATTGTTGTACAAATACTCAGAAGGAGTAAATGCCGATGTGAGTTGAAAGATGGCCTCAGAGCTTTCTTCGTTTTATTTTATCGTTTATCACTATTTAGTTGGTTTAATTCTCTGATCTATAACATTAGGAAACAAGACACCTTATTTGTTTTTGAGTTAATCATTCGATTATGTTAATTTTATTAAGTATTTTCGTTGATGAGATAATTGAAGTTTATGTTAATTATTGAAATTAATTGGAAAGTGGATGTTATGCTTGAGTAATATCCTAAAATATATGATTTTATTCTTTTAATTATGATTTGGGGTTTTAGGATGTTACACCAACCACCATTTATAGTCATACCAACTCCTTTTGACTCCTCTCACAACTCCTTCTTACCATTTTCACAAGGACTATCATAGGTTAGGGAGAAAAACCAATCCTTACCATCCATCTGAGTTACTTTTGCAAGCATGAATTGAAAGCGTCTTTCTATTATTATCACTTTGACTTTGCCTAAATCCCAACCCATTGCCAGACCTCTTACAAAGCCCCAAACTTCAGTGGAATCAAAACTATCAAACCTTAATTGTCTAAAAGGCTTGCAAAACACTATTGTATCTATTATGATTTCCATAATCAGAAACACACCAGGGTATGTCTCCCGGATATATTTATGAAAAACTCAAAGAAAATATTTGTCCGCATCTCTTTTACAATTCCATATGAAAATCTTAAGTTAATATATATCCATAAAAACAATATTGAGAAAAGTTGTGTAACCCCTGACATTGACTTGATGTCTCCTCAACAACCTCCATCTCTGAGTTAATTTCTTCTTCCATCATTTCTCCATGATCACCTCGTGCATCTCTTTCTCTCCATTAATTTCCTTTTTGATAAAGGATTTAAGATTTTCAGAATTGGGGATATTACCTTCTTTCGCGTTACATGATGATTCGATTGACTCCTATGCCCTATTCTCTTTTGGGACAAGTTGGTCCAAATTATTAAAATTCACCATTTCAGGCCTAATTGATAATTCATTCGTCTATAAACTTGTGTGATTTAGGACCTCCTTGATCTCCAGGCTCTTAATCAGCTCACCCAAACCGTTTGGTTCAACTAGTTTCTCCAAATTGACCCTTTTAGTGCCACATGTTATCTTACTACTTTTTTCTTTCTCAATGCCACATGAACCAATAATCAATGTTACTTCCTTCCTTTTTTGGTTTTTTCTTTATTTTTTTGAGATTCTTCTATTTCTTCTACATGTTGATCTAACATTTCACTATTTGAATTTAGCATTTTTGCTCCCTCGTTTGTGCTTGTTATTGCATGTTGATTGACATTAAGATCATGGACATCAATTGTCTCCTCAATAGTGGTATCATCATTATCGTTAGTAAGTACATTAAAACGTGACCCATTGATGTTCTCTTTTGCATTAACTACTCTGCTCTCCGTCGAAGCTCCATCTTTAGTGGAAGTTGTGCCTTCATTGTACCCTTTAATTTCATCGTCAATTTTGTATTTGCGCCCCTTACGTTGCTTTTGAACCACTAACTAGGGTCATATATTAGCGACATCATTGTTATCCTTTACACCAGTATTTGTAGCTCCATTGGAATATTCTGAATCACTCATTGTCTTCTCCAAGTCTTTTATAATCCTGCAGCCTTATGCAGTGACCAAATCTACTACACAATAAACACAAAGGATAAAACTTTCACACTCCACCTTGTATTGCCTTCCTTTGATAGAAAACATTTCCAAAAAAGGTTTAGTCAAATCAACTTGAATACAAAATCTTGCATATTTTCCCTTTTCCGTTGTAAGAGTATTCTTATCTACCTTAATAGATTGTCTTATGTGATCACCAATGAAGGTGAGAACTTTATCATCATAATATTATGCTTTATTGGTAGTCCAAATATCTTTAACCAAACTGTTATGTGCTCAATAACATCGCTAGATGGGAAAAAATCCGGACACCACTCTTTCACAGTGAGATAATGATCATATATAAGCCATGTACCTTCCATCAATATTGTGTGCTGGCCATATTCACTTGTGAATGTGATAAGATGATACTCTTACCTTAAATCCATTATGTTGAGAACTCCACGCCTAACCTAGATTTGTTGAAGCCTATTCTCTAATGCTTTGTAACCAATTCTTCTGCCCAATATTTTAATTATTAATCCCTTTCTCCATGGGTCAACAATTCTTATTTCTTCCAACTTTAAAATAATAAATTATGTACCTACTAGCCTCTATGACTTATTGTTGTCTTGGTCTAATATTTCACCTAGAACCATATTCTTGTAGGACTTCAGGACCATATTGCTATTTTCACTTATATGACCGGTATCTAATTCAACACTTTTCAATTATTTTGTCAAATTCACATGTGGCTTAGATCTAATTCTTTGATTCTCCTTTTTCCTTGCAATAAAAAATATTCAATATAAAAAAAAATATTTTTATGAAATATTTATATCAAATAAAAAATCAATTTAAAAAATTAGAAAATATAGAATAAAAACATTGAAATAAAAATAATAAAGTGATGTCATGTGGTAAACAAAATGTCAAACGTGGAAACCCTCTTTCATAAAAAGAAAAATGATTTTTTTTTTGGAATCCCTCTCTTCCTCGTAGTCATGCCCTTTGATAGAAACTACTAGTGTCACTGCGCATCCTTCCGACGGGTTCTTCCTTCGCTTCTACTGCTCAATTCACTTTTCCCTCTTTCTTTTGTTACATTTCTTCGCTCTAACAGGTTTCGATTTTCGTTTATTCATTCCTATAACCTTCTTTATCATTTCTCAATTCACCAATCATAATCATAATCATGTTAACGAGATTTTTAATTGTTGCTTTCAGTACTCATTGCATAATTACATTCTTTGTTCGGTTCTTGAAGTTGTAGCTGCTCTTTCCTCGCTCGCTCACTTTTGGGGAGGTTTGGATTTTAGCTTCTTACTTTGATTTTTCGTTTTTTTTTTGTCTTTCTCAGTACTATTAGATTGCTATGCCTATGGCTATGTAGCTTATGTTGGTGTAGATTTTGTGTTCATTGGTTTTTTTAACTTGGGGTTTTATAGATTGTTATTGGATTTACTTTACATTATTAGGTTAGATGACAATCTATTGTGTAAATGTTTTATTTTGTTGCTCACTTGAGATTGGTAATGTAGACAATGTATTTTGAGGAGTTCTTAACATTTGTTTAATGTCTATTATTTTTGTTTTGAGGATGTGTTTAATTATTTGAGGAGTTTGTAGATGTTGTTAAATTGAAAATCAGAGATTGTTTTAAGGGATGAGAGTGTTGACGTGTGAAATTTGGGGGACATTAGGAAAGGTGTAATTTCATTTACGCATTCCTGCTAACTTCTATATTTGCATGCATGTATTTTCTTGTATTATAATTAATTATAGTTATATTTATATATAATTTTTTTGTTGCCTTCATTTTAGCACTCTTTGTACAATCGCATTCTTCGTCCGTTCCTTGTAATTGTAGCTGCTCCTTTCCTCGCTCGCTCATTTTTTGGGGAGGTTTGGATTTCCCCTCTTTTGGCTTTTCATCTTGTTTCTTTCACTATCAGATTGCTATGCCCATGGCTATGTTGCTGGAGATTTTGTGTTCATTGTTTTTTTTCAAAGTAGGGTTTTTAGATTGTTATTGGATTTACTTTCGGTGTTGTTAATTAGCGGCTGTAGTGGCACTATAGTGTTATAGCATAGCAGAATTTGAACAAACCGCTATTGTTCCGTGATGCGCTATTTATACAAAGTGTTTCAAATAGCGGAAATGACAGCGATTTGGACATATCGCAATTTTTGCAATTCACGTTCACAACATTGTTTACTTTAGAATAATAGGTTAAATGATAACTTAATGGGTTGATGTTTATTTTTGTCGTCACTTGAAATTGAGAATGTGGACACCGCATTTTAGGGATTTTCTAGCATTTGTTGAATGCTTTTTTTTGTCGAATGTTTTGAGGATGGGTTTAACTATTAGATATGGTAGTGTATGCATTAATGACGCAGTTTCTTCTAGATTGTGTTATGCTACAAACTATGTTATCAATTGCAGCAGCGCGTAGGGGAGGGTAGCTGCCCCCACACGTGGTGGCACATAATAGAGTCGTGGCCATCGGTAGCCTAAACAATCTTCGGTAGCCTAGAAATTTCATTTTCAAGGAGTGAGTGGAGATTGTAGATGTTGTAAAATTGTAAATAACGTTTGCTTTAAAGAATGAGAAGTGATGACATGTGAAATTTGGGAGACATTTTGAATGGTGTAGTTTCTTGGAACTTTTCTGATTTGAGGTCGTGAGATATGTTAAGTATTGTTTTGTTTTCTTGTCGCAGGGTTTCTTTGCTCATGCAAAGATGAGTTCGTTCTCCATTACAAGGAAAAAAACGCCATTTCAGAAGCATAGAGAAGAGGAGGAGGCAAAGAAGAAGGTAGGGTTGATGTATCTGTTTGGTTCTCCTTAGAATTTAGAAATGACATTTACTGGTTATCATGATTGAGTTTTGTTTCCTACAGAGAGCTGAAGACGAGACTGCCCGTTTGTATGCCGAATTTGTAGAGTCATTTCAAGGGGATAACGCTCCCGGGTCAAAGACCTTTGTTCGAGGAGGAACAATAAATCCCAATGATAAATTGAAAGACGATTCTGAGGGTTAGTATGAGTGTGATGAATTCTATATCTCTTACCCCTTTTTTTATATATTGTTTCTGCCTCATCTCTGGGAAGTTTTGATTATACATGCTTTTCATGTTGTGAATAAATACATAATTTTTGCTATTATTTTGTATAATAAGTTTAATAAAAGCATGGGCCTTTTTTATTCATTCGCGGATGACAGGTGAAAAGTCCAAAGATGGGGTATCTGGTCCAAAGAAGGGAAGTAGGTAAATAAATACTTTTGATTGACATGTTTATGTTCTCTTTAAATCAGGCATCATAAGTAGAAAAATCACATGCCTTTCAGGTATAGCTTTATTTTCAGTAGGGTTGTTCTTAAAGCCTTAATAAATTGAATTGGATTTTTATGAATTACGATACATTTAATGGTATATTTTTCTATAAGAATATTTAATGTTAGTGTTGTGATTAACCTTGTTGAAAAAGTATTTTTCATGTAATTGTGCCACTAGGATCTTTCAGGGATAATCTATAGTTTCTCAACTCCCTGATATATAGCATGTTCTATTTATTTTGGTTTAAAGAGATCAACTGAAATTCCTTAGTCAATATTCTGTTGAAGATCATCTCATTTTATAACCCCCCCCCCCCCCCCCAAAAAAAAAATAAACTTATTCTGGATGGTTTTCTGATGATGTTAATACTCTATAAAAAGTTTGATTTTATTGTCAGAACTAAGTATATATGTTCTTTTGCTGTACAGACATTTTAAATTGCTCAAGTAGTCTTCAAATAGTTTAGGCATATGTATATGTAATTGTTGAAGGTATACTGCTTAATTATATCTTTATCTCGAGGTATAACAAATCTATATTCTTACATTGCACTGTTTGGGCATATCTGATGAAATTGGTTTAATGGAAAACCAATTATGCCTAAAACTATAAAAGTGACTTTCCTGTAGTTTATTTCATTTTCTTTTGTGGTGCTAACATAGTTGTTGTGATTCTACTATGGCTATTGTGATCCATTTCTTCCTTTGTAAAAAATATTCTTTTATAGTTTTTTGTTGTTATTATTAGCTAAAGCATATATTACATACATAGCAACATCATATTGACATATATTCAGAATGTGTTTGGAGAAAATGTTTTCAATTTTCATCTTGCTCTTTTCACTTTCAATTGCATAGCCGCCATATTTTTTTGATGAGTGGGAGTCAAACTTGGTATCCCAGGGTTTACAACATTCACACACTACGCACCAACCACTTGCACTGGACCCCGGTGTTACACACTGCAAAACTGTCTCTTGATTTCTGTTTCCGAAGATTTGTACAAAAAAAGAAATAAATTGAACACACGGTGACAAATTTTATAATGAATGAAAACAGTAAATGAAAACAAAACAAATCCTCAATGTGTAAAAGTGTCCAAACGGCATTGACCGAAGGTACTAGAAGATCTTAGTGCCTCTTGCTGGTTGAGTCAGCACCCTTTAGTTTGGTGCCTTAGGTTCACTTTTCTTTCACGTGAGGTGTGCCCTTTAGTTTGGTGCATTCCTTTGGTGCCTTAGGTCACTTTTCTTTCACGTGAGGTGTGCCTTTAGCGCTTTATTGATAAGTTAGCTGAGGCATGCCTATAGCATTACATTTTTTTGGAATATGGAATCAGGACGGGAAGTCAAGCAAACTAAGTTGAGCATATCACTATTTTTGTTTGCTTAAATAGGCGGTTCTTAAGTGGATTACAGCGTCCTTTTTTATAGGCAGAACTATAAAATTCAAAGGTTCAATTTTCAAAACAACACTAACAAATCCTTTTCCCAGTAGATGAGTTCGGCTATTGAGCACTTGGGAAATGCTCCCTTAAAAGCTAGCTGAATAGGGAGAAGGATCTAGTCACCTAAGTATTCCAAGCGAGGCTTAAGCACTCCGTGATACCCTTGTCCCTTGAGGCCACATGGATACAATGGCACCATGTGCCCCATTATTAATCACCTCTGACAAAAAGCCATTAAATAAGAATTCTTGTTAATGGTTGACCTATGACTTTTCTTGGTTACCTTTACCTCTAACTACTAGACTACTCTCCATATGATTTTCTCTCGTTTGGAATGGGATTCATGTAGTTCTTCTTTATACATGCTCGAATAATTCAGAGAAGATTCTACCATCTTTTTCCACAATAGGAAGAATCAGTTCTTGGACATGTTCAATAACGCATATGATACCAAGTTAAAAAGATAGGTACTCACATCTTAAGTCTCATTTATACAACATCCAAAATCAATACTTGACGTATGATTTGCGGAGTCAAATTTTTACCTGTGTTGTACGATAATTGCTAAATTTACATTTTAATTACTCCATCTCAATTCTACTTGTATAACAGCCATGTGATTCCAAAGCTGGTTTCTTTTGCCATCTCTAGCTTCCCATCTATATCTTCTACTGACTCTCCTACTATGACTATATATCCTACAAAAAGCTTGCATTGTGTCATTGATTCTCAGACATGTTCACTCAGCACATATTATGCCAAGTTAAAAAGATAGATACTCAAAGGTGACTTTGATGCATCCCTAATTCCCTATAGTTAAAAGAAAGTCTTTGTAGCCTAGCCCCACCTGGTTTTTTCACTCCGGGTGTAACTATCCTACATTTTCTTGATTGCTTGAATCTATGCAATATGAACTTCTTTCTCAAAAACCTTCTACAATACCTTTTTTGATACATTATTATATGGATTTTCCAAATCAATGAACATATGTGTAAGTGTTGTTGATTACTTTGCTGTTTCTACATTGATTGTCTTAGGCATTAAATTTAAACCATAACTTCTATATGTTTGTCTCACGTTTTAATCTTTAGTTACTCATTACCATTGCTTCATCTATAACTGAATTAGACATTCATCTATAGAATTTCACGACTCATTAGTGAAGAATATCTTCATTGTCATACATAGAAAGCAGTTTAAAAGATAGAGAGATTTACAAGACAATCTTCATAGTTTTTTGTGATAGTTATATTTTTTTAAAGTTCCCTTTTCTTGGATCATTAACCACAATACATAACAATTAGAGACCTACATATCTGCTAATCTTTTTTAGATTCTAAGACATATGCTGCTTATGCTTTGTAGTATGAGGAAGTTACATGATTTCCTGCAGTAATTTGTTAGCCAGAGAATGGCATGTGTTGGGTGTGAGGGGGTGGATTTAGTCCCACGTTGCCTAGAGATATGGCCCATGTAGTGTTTATAAAGTTTGGGAAGTCCTCACCTTACAAACCGGTTTTGTAAGGTTCAGTTAGGCCAACCCAAATTCCAAGGTGGTATCAGAGTCTGTCCTAAATATGTTGTTGGACATCCCGTCAAGGGTTTGCTTTGGAAATGCTACAACCACTTGTCAGAATTTGAGAGAGAGGGGGAGAGAATATATAGAAAGAGATACTCATAACAGAGTTTGTTATGATAGAATGATTTGAATCTCTCTATTGATTAGAATAGTTACATGCTAGAGTATTTATAAGTGAACTTCTAAACTCTCACTCTTAGACCAAGTGCAAACTGTTGCAACAGCTTGTAACTAACTATAACTATATGAAAACTAACTGTAACTACATTCAAACAACTGTAACTGAATTCTAACAGTAAAACAGTAAACAATAAGCCTAATAATAATGACTGTAACTAGAGAACAACAGTTATTCCTAACAGTACTTTAGTTAGTCAAATGTATTTTAGTAAATTGGTATGGAAGTTCATCGTTTATGTTCATTTGCAGGTATGTACCGTCTTTTATACCCCCACCATTGGCATCCAAGGGTAAAGAACCTGAAAGAAAAGTCAGTATTGTGATTGAAGCTTTGACATCTGGTTTTATTTTCAATGTTGAGATGTATACAGATCTAATGCTTGTGTGTTGTACGTTTCAGAAAGAGGAAGAAAAGCCTAAGGAAAAAGAGAAAGGAAAGTCAAGGAATATTGATCATTTTATGGAGGAGCTAAAGCAAGAGCAAGAGATGAGGGAAAGACGAAATCAAGATCGTGAACAATGGCGTGATGGGCGTCTTGGAGAGCATTCTATTGTTAGTGATACCTTTTCTTACTTGTTAGCATACTGCTTATAGGTGGCTTGGGTTTGGAATTTGGTCCTTATATCTTTAAATGCACGAAGCTTGTTTATTGCTTGTACATTTCTCTTCTAGTGAATGTAGAATGCTGTTGGGTAAGACTAATTTTTATTAAGTTTATGGTAAATGTATCATAGAAATTCATTTTTATTTGGTTTCCTTTGCATTTGTTTCTTTTGCCTGTTTTGATTTTATGCATTACAGATACGACTTGGTGTACTTTATAATCTACATAGCAAAAATAGTTACTAGTATATTGCATATTTTTTATTTCATTTTAGTCCTCTGTATTCAGTACATTTATGAAGTAGTTATGCTGATAGTTTTCTCTCTTATCAACAGTCCAGTCGTTTTGATGAACTGCCTGACGATTTTGATCCAAGTGGAAAACTTCCAGGATCTTTTGATGATGGTGATCCACAAACTACAAATCTTTACGTTGGAAATCTTTCACCCCAGGTTTGACAATCTGCTCAATGAGTGAGATTTGTTGTTCTTTGAGAATTAAGGTGTGTAGTCTCATGTTGCTAACTTTACAATTTTTAGGTTGATGAAAACTTTCTTCTGCGCACCTTTGGAAGATTTGGACCTATTGCTAGTGTGAAGATAATGTGGCCTAGGACAGAGGAAGAGCGAAGGCGGCAAAGAAACTGTGGTTTTGTTGCATTCATGAACAGGGTTGATGGACAGGCTGCTAAAGACGAAATGCAAGGTCTGCATTTTTTTTATATCTGAAACCAGAAATGCTATGCTAAACTTCTTCAAACTTTGATTTTAAATGAATATTAATACCTATCTTCAAATGCTATTAGTTAAGATCTTTGAGAAGTATAGGATGAAATGATTCTGAATTTGCTTAAGTGATTGATCTCTCAGATGTCATATTTTATACATCAAGTTTACAAGGCTAGTAAATTCTAGACACTTGCAATTTGCAAAAGGAATAATAAAAGCTTGCTCTCTTCTTTTTGGTGCATTGAATCTACTCTACTTCTATACAAAGAATCTATAAGCCAACTGGAACATTAAGCTACTTCTAGATGCTTGTATAATCTGAATTTTCCCTAGAAAGAAATGTGTAAATACAAGACTGAACAAATGGTTTCTGCAGGAGTTGTGGTTTATGAGTACGAATTGAAAATTGGATGGGGAAAGTCCGTTGCCCTCCCATCACAAGCATTACCTGCACCTCCACCAGGGCATATGGCCATCAGGAGTAAAGAGGTATTGTTGCTTGCTTCTGATTATCTTTTTAAAGAAAGTTAACTTAATCAACTTTTGAGCATTAAAATTACAATTTGGGAACAATTACCCTTCAGTGCTTATTTTTCCGATACACCCCTCACCCATGTACAAGGACTACTATAAAGGATCTACTTGATGTGTTTTTCAACATATTAAATATAAAAGACGACCGTGCTAAATAGCATTCTCGGTCTTTTTGGACCTATGCATAACAAGACTTTTATGTCATTGGCCTACCTTTCTGTTTAATGTTTTACTCACTTTATTTACAGGGTAACACTGTTATCTTGTCGGGCCCATCAGGTCCACCAGTCACATCAGTGCCTAATCAGAACTCTGAACTGGTAAGTTCTCTGCTTTTGCTTCTCATAATTTGTTTAAAGCAAGACCTTCTTATGTCGTTATATGGTGATTAGAAATCATTAAACTGGTAAATTTATGTGAAACTAAAATTTGATATGTATTAATGCAATTATCTTTTTTAGAAACACTTACGTATGAATCTTTCATATAAACTTTCATCTTTTGCAATGCTGTTTGTTTATGGATAACTATCCTCTAAATACCCGATGGCAGAATTTTTTATAAAATAAAATACGTAAAATACCATAGGGTAAAAAAGTATGAAGGTCACACTTACTCTTGATGTTCCTGATATAATGGTTCTTACCCCTAATCTACCTGCTGTAACTTTTGCTAGGTTCTTACTCCTAATGTTCCTGATATAATGGTTACACCTCCTGAGGATGAACATCTAAGGCATGTAATTGATACAATGGCTTTGTATGTCTTGGACGGAGGATGTGCTTTTGAACAAGCTATTATGGAGAGGGGTCGTGGCAATCCCCTTTTCAGTTTCTTGTTTGTTCTTGGCTCGAAGGAGCATACCTATTATGTTTGGAGACTCTATTCATTTGCTCAGGTACATCAATTTTAATTTTATGAAAATTCAATTTAGTTTCTAGTAATATAATGATTAAAACAGTTACTTTCTAGTAATATATTGGTAAAATCTTTTGAAATTATAAGGTTAGTTTTTTTAGGCAAGGGGTAGAAAAGAAATAGTTATAATAAAATTATATTGATTTTGATGCGAGTTTCTTTTAGTCAAAAAAAGAAGTTGAATGATCTTATTATAAAAGACAGAGAACTAGTTCTTATTCATACAAATACTGGACTTCTGATCTTAATTAATTAGGAAATTAACTAATTATAATCTCCTGTTGGAGGTTTATGGGGTGAGATCGCATTTGGGACTGTTGAGAGTACTAAATCAAATAGTGTTACGGCCCTGGTTATAAATGTGGGGAAACCCTCACCATGTGAGCTAGCTTATGGGATTGAGTTAGACCAAAATACAAATTCTAATCCGTTGGGCCGCCTGCAGATGTCTAATCTAGTCCTACAGATTTCATGCTCTATACTGCCAGTCCTAGGCATTATTCAGAGTGTTGAGAGTTCACATTCAATAGTCACATGGTCTAAATAGTGATTAGAAATTTAAAAGTGTAGGCACTAGGCAACCCTCAACACATGTGCTAACTTTGGGGTTGAGTTAGTCTAAAACCCGAGTTCTAAGAGACAAAAGATGGGGTTACAGGTTGCATTTGGAGCTGAAGTTGAGGTCCCATCCCATATGGACAAACTACAACTACGACAGAACCTGGGGAAATTTTGCTTCTGTGAGATAGCTAGGCATGCGTGGCTTCTGGGATAGCCAAGGTGAGACTGCTGGGAAGGGTTACAGAGACTACTAAAAAGTGGAGACAGCAGTGAGGCTAAGTAGATAACTGGTCTAAGAATCTGACACAGGTTTTGGAATTGGCAAGTAGAAGAACCCACTGACTATGAATTAACTTGAGAGAGAAGGGGTGATCGGAATATGCACAACCAAGGAGAAGAAAAAAATTATGAAAATATTAACGGTTTGACGATATATTTTCAAATTTTATGGAACTTGATATTGCAATAGTGAGAACAATCTATGGAAGATGATACTGCTCAGATACAATGTTGAAGTTATAAGGTCTTTCTATGTATAGGTAGAGAAAAATAATCAGAATAAAATTTATATTGGATATTGGTATATATTATTTGTTGACTGTTCTTATTGCACAAGACTACGCTCTAAATCTTATTTATAACAATGCTAGATCCATAATTTGATTAAATAAGGAAACACATCGAGATATGCAAAGAAATATGCATTCCAATTCTAATAGATTATCTTGGATAATCTAAATTAGAAGCTACGATCAATATATTATAAGATTTTCATGTATTTTAAGAATACTAAAGCATCCAAGAAGGGAAATAACTTACATTTTGATGTAATGATGCAACAGTTATTTCTAACTTGATTGAAAATGTTTTATTTTCTTTGCAATGCAGGGTGATACTCTTCAAAGATGGCGAACTGAACCTTTTATCATGATAACGGGTAGTGGAAGGTACTCTAATTATTCTTGTCCTTTCAGTGAATATTTGGCTTGTTAATGCTTATAGCCAAAAGTTAGAATATAAAAGAGGAAGAAAAAGACTTGATGGATTTTTAAAAAAAATTCTCAATCCGCCCCTCCTATGTGCTCAAACTGTCAAAATACCCTACTGGAAGTGTTTCTGGTAAAATGCCGCATTTTTTGGGGGCTGATTGAGCAATCATTTTTTAATTTTATTTTAATGTTCTCTGGATAGTTCAGTTGGATTAAGTGTGTACTGAACAAATAGTTTTTTTTTTCTTTTTCTTTTCACAGATGGATTCCTCCTGCATTACCAATAACCAAAAGTCCAGAACATGACAAAGAATCTGGCTCCACACATGCTGCTGGAAGGAGCAGGGTACTTTCTACTGTTGTATTTTTAGTCAGGATGTATACAAATTCAATAGTGTCTCTCCTGATCAAAACAACTTTTTAATTTTCCTTGTTTTGATGAGTATTGCAGCGTGTAGAACCTGAAAGAACACTGACTGATGCACAGAGGGATGAGTTTGAGGACATGCTACGTGCTTTAACATTAGAGAGAAGTCAGATAAAGGGGACTATGGGGTTTTCTTTGGATAACGCCGATGCAGCTGGCGAGGTAGTATTGTCACTCTGTTCATCCATTTCTGTAACTCCCATCAGTATACTTGATTTATCTGGTTTTCTGTCAGTAAAAATTATCTCCAGCTTGCTTATCCATTTTAGCCCATCTGCTTACTTTTTCCATGACTCCATTTAATAAGCCTAGGTCTTGATCTAACCTTTGGGTTGAATCCTTGATCGGCTCTATAACTTAAATTCAAGCATTGGACTTGACAACCTTATGGCAAGGTCTGGCCTTCACCTGGTCCATGTCATTCCCAAATAATCAATCTATGTCCACAACAACTCTGTACCAGAACAAAAGTAAACGAGTTGTATTTGAAACTGCTCTTCTGTTGTGAATACTATGTTGTTGTCTCAGTATATCGGAAAATAAACTGGAAGTAACTGCTGACAACCTCTCTAATCAGAGAGAAGATACTATGTATTGCAACAAACAGGATAATACTATTTATTTTATCAAACATGATATTCGCAAGTTCAGCTATAACATGCTATTTTGTATAGAAAATTAGAAATCATTGACACCAAGGTTGAAAATTTTACTAGCACAGAGTGAGCTAGTTAAGAGATCAACGTATGGGAGCATAGAAGTAGGGGTTACCCTTCCTTTCTTAATCTCTACACATAGGTGTTGTACACTGTTTATACAAGCTTTAGCTTATATACTAAAATAAGACTACATACAGATATTATCACTTCGGAATGCTATATATGCATTGTTAATCCTATAAGTTATGCAGACCTCTTAAGCTTAAAATGGGTTATCTTCAGAAATACTCCCTCCCTCCCTTATTTTTTAAGTGTCACTTTTTTTAAAAAAATTGTTTATTTTTAAGTGTCATTTCAAAGTTCAAAGTAGTATTAATTGTAGTTTTGTCAAAATTGCCTCTAGTTACTTATTAGAGAGGGAAAAAGTCAAACTAATTAATAAAAAGCTAAGGGTATTATAGGCAAAAAGGATAATCATTGTTTAAAAAGTAACAACACTTATTAGCTTTCTTGATACTTGTAAAAGGTCAAAAAATGACACTTAAAAAGGAACAAAGGGAGTATAAAGAAAGGACTATAGTTTGGTGTTGATGTTGCTCACATGCTATCATTTTTGCTTTTCGAAATGACAAATGCTAGTTGTTAGTTGTTATTTTTGTAATGGAGGGAATTGAATCCATGACCTCCTTATCACTCCAAGCCCTATGGTCCTCTCCAAAACCACCTATCTCTTTTCTCACGAGCTATCATTTAAGTCATATTTTGGAATCGTCTTATATGGTGCATTTGGGAGGAGGCTTTCCTAATTATACACTATCTTTTCTTAATTGCAGATAGTTGAAGTTTTGACAGAATCCTTGACACTCAAAGAAACCCCTATTCCTACTAAAATTGCAAGGCTTATGCTTGTCTCTGATATTCTTCATAATAGTAGTGCTCCTGTAAGAAATGCATCGGCATATCGTACCAAGTTTGAAGCTACGTTACCTGACATAATGGAGAGTTTTAATGACTTGTATCGGAGCATAATGGGGCGTATTACTGCCGAAGCCCTTAAGGTAGGCTGAACAACAATAGATTGCTTTGACATAATTTCTTACTATTCTTTCTTATTCTGTTTCCAATCTTTATCTGAAATGTTCCAGGAACGAGTACTGAAGGTTTTGCAAGTGTGGGCCGATTGGTTTCTCTTTTCAGATGCTTATGTTAATGGCTTAAGAGCCACTTTCCTCAGACCTGGGAACTCTGGTGTAATACCATTCCACTCCATATGTGGTGATGCACCTGAGATTGAGCAGAAGATCACTTCTGAAGATGCTGTTGTTGGTGACAAGACCGACCAAGATGCTGCATTGTCAATGGGTCGAGGAGCTGCAATGAAAGAGCTAATGAGTCTTCCTCTTGCTGAGCTGGAAAGACGGTGCCGACACAATGGATTGTCACTTGTTGGTGGTAGAGAAATGATGGTTGCACGGTTGCTAAGTCTTGAAGAGGCAGAAAAGCAAAGAGGTTACGAACTAGATGATGAATTGAAATATCCCCTCAACCAAGCAAGTTCAGGGAAATATTCAAGTAGTCGGCGAGAAACAAGTGCAGATCCTGAACCAATGGGAATATCTGGATTGAACCACTATGGGGAGGAAGATTCGCAGTTGCAAGGCAAAGGTTCTGCACCTTTAGCGCCAACACTTTCTATTCCACAGCCTGAACTTAAAGCCTTCGCAAAAAGAGAGAAGAATGATCTGATTTTGCCAGCTTCTAAATGGGCTCGGGAGGATGATGAGAGTGATGATGAGCAAGGGAAAGGTGGAAAAAATCTTGGGTTAAGCTACTCATCTTCTGGTAGTGAGAATGTGGGTGATGGCCATCTTAAAGCTGATGAATCAGAGGCTGTTGCTGATTCAAGTTTTCCAGCTCATGCTTACAGTGGAATGAATGAAGAGCAGAGGTTGCATTGTATTTCCTTTTTTGATTTCTGTCTCTTTTGTTCTAGATAATATTCAGTAGTTTTAATTTTCTTTCCACAAAAGCAATTCAAACGCAAGTAGAAGTTCTTTTCTGTCTTTTTGGTTACACTAAACAAAAGATTTTTATTTATGTTGTATTTGTTCTCTTATACTTATGGAGTTTAGTATCAACTGTTATACAGGCAAAAGTTGAGACGCTTGGAGGTTGCTTTAATTGAATATCGCGAGTCTCTTGAAGAAAGGGGAATTAAAAATTTAGAGGAAATTGAGAAAAAAGTTCTGATGCATCGAAAAAGGTTGCAAGTGGAGTACGGTATATCAGATTCTAGTGAGGATGGTCAAGGCAGTAGTAAGTTATTTCAACCTGTCTTTCTGTCATAGAGGCATTTTTAATACCGACATTAGGATGACAATTATGAAAGTTCTAGTGATTCTGGTACACATTAGGCATTTCAACCTGTCTTTCTGTCATTTATATTTGATATTGCTTTTTAATTTTTCGAATAAATGCCAGTCATCTATCTTAAGTTACTTTTCATATTCCCTTTAGAAACTTAAAATCGAATTTGTTAAGAATGTGTGATTGGGCCTAACTCAACCCTACAAAACCGGTTGGTAGAGTGAGGACTGCCCCCACTTATAAACCCATGTTCAAGCCATATATTGTCCGATGTGGGACTCTTAACACACCCCCTCACGCCCAGGACTGGACATTTGGAGCGTGGAAATAAATGGTGGGTGGACTGATAGCGGAAACCATAGTAGGTGGCCCACCGGATCTTAAACGAGGCTCTAATACCATGTTAAAAAATGTGGTCGGGCCTAACTCAACCCTACAAAACCGGTTGGTAGAGTGAGGACTGCCCCCATTTATAAACACATGTTCAGGCCATATATTATCCGATGTGGGACTCTTAAAACACACCCTCATGCCCAGGACTGGACATCTGGAGCATGGAAATAAATGGTGGGTGGTCCGATAGCGGAAACCATAATAGGTGGCCCACCGGATCTTAAACCAGGCTCTGATACCATGTTAAGAACGTGTGATTGGGCCTAACTCAACCCTACAAAACCGGTTGGTAGAGTGAGGACTGCCTCCACTTATAAACCCATGTTCAGGCCATATATTGTCCGATGTGGGACTCTTAACAAAATTAAAATTCCAACGCTAGTTTTACTTTATAGTGTCTATTTGACTTCGGTGGCTTGCTGCAATTTTATGTGATGTTATTTTGTGTAACATAAATTGAGAGGATGTTTGCACATGAGTTATGATTTGATGGTGATAGTTTAGTTGCATAGTGTCTGCAATATTCTTTTCCTGTGGTCCATAGTGGTTTTCCTTGGTTCAGTAGATGTATGTTACTGAAACCAGATAATAAAAGTATGCAATAGTGGTCTTTCTTCTGCCACCATATTCTTTGATTTATTTACTCACTCTGTCTTGCTGTGTAATTTCATGGCAAATTTACCCTGTGTGGTTCTAATTTTATTTGTGTCTTAACTGAGGATGGCCTACCTGGTCTTGTAATGGCTATGTCATCATAATATAGCTTCCTATTCTTGAGGCGCTCCATTAAAAAAACGGAAAGTCGGAAACAAATAATTAACTGCAATTCTTTCCTGTCAGCAGATGGAAAAAATGTATTTGGGAAGAGACATGGGGTGAAAATCCAAAATGTATCTAAGCATGAATCATGATATACAATGCGAGCTTTCATTCATTTCCATTTTTAACTCATTGCTCGACCCTTTCCAAGCACACTTAAGTTCTTGCAAAAGTACACCATTAAAATGTGAATGTGTCTGTTAGTGTTTGATGTCTTGGTACACATTATATGGGATCAAGCTTTCAAACGTTTTTGATTATTTGAAAATTGCAGGTAGAACGTCTTCAGAGAGGAGGGATAGGCACGATGTCTCAAGAAAGCGACACCGCAGCCATAGTCCAAGTGGTAGTCCACGACAGAAACCATCAAGCAAAGACAGAGATAGAGAAAGAGATTTAGAACGGGAACGAGAAAGAGAAAGAAAAAGGGATAAAAATTATGATTTTGACAGTGATAGAGGAAGAGACCGGCTCAGGGAGAAGAGTGGAAGCAGGGAGAGGGATGATTATGATAAGGATAGAGGCAGGGACAGGGACAGAGACAGAGACAGGAGAAGACGTGCCAAATAACATTTCACTTGCTCTAGTTACATAATTGTTTGCAGATTGTTTTGTAAGAGTTTGGACAGTTGGCTTTTTGTCATCAGAGGGGAGAATCTTGGTATTGTGGTACCTGGTGGAAAGATAGGAATGAAATGTCTGCCAGAAAATTGTGTTGCTAAAGACAATCTTGAGAATCTGGCTCTTGATATCCCTATAAATTTACAGTGTAATTTTAAGATTTTAAATCTTGTTAGTTTTGTGAACTAGTGAACGATGCTGCACATTCCCTATGTAATCAACAAGTTCTGTGAACAAGTCTCGAGTTAGTTCACATGGAGATTCAACTGACATTTTTTTACCGGCTGTTGGTTCAGTAATGTAGTTCACATGGAGTTTCAAGCTAAAGGGTTAAAGGTGCAGTTTAAAACCTACAGGGATCCAATTGATTATTTTATTGAACAGTGACATTGGGCACATAATTTACCGGAGTTATTTGGTAGCATTACTCTCTCTTTTTGTTGATAAAGTGATAGCATTACATTTTTTGTAGTCTTCAAATTGTGGGCATATTTCATATATTATGGCGGATTAAATTGATCGCCAGTTTTAATGGACAGAGGATTTAGGGTTTGGAACTCGAGTGACTTGAATTCTGACGCTGAAGCTCATAGTGGTTCAATAACTCACGAGTTTGATTGAATTGAATGTTAAATTGTGAAAGATCAATTGTTTCATGCAGTTGATAGCAGTATCAATAGGTTATCACTATGGCGGGTGACCAACGAACAGGTGGCCTAGACTTAACCTATAGGTTTAGATCAGTATAATTTTTAATTTGATTGATTGGTTAAAAATGTGTATAGTTTTTTACACACTGCATTAATAACAATATGCTGGGTAATATTCGAACAAACTCTGATATTACTCGTTACATTGCTTAACCAACATGTTTTGCACACATGGGTTTATTCAGGGTGTCTCCAAAAGATTACTATCCAAACAAATTTATGACTCAACTAATAACCATGTATATTCAACGTAATTGCACATAGGGTGTATTTAGATATTATATTCAGAAATTCCTCTGACATTGTTTCTCTGGAATAATTTTTTGAAATTTTTAATGTACTTTGTATGTTTATTAACCAGCATGTGAAAATATTTAAATGTCCATAGGCTTTGGAGATGTATCTTTAAATGCACTCAAGTCTAAGTTAATGTTAAAATATTTCGGAGATGCATCTATGAAATAATGTCGTAGATGCATCTCCATAGCGCTTTGAAGTATAAATAGCACTGTAACTCTTTCTCATTTCTCATATTTTTCAAAAAATATTTCAAATTCTCTCAAATTTATTCTCATTAACAAGTCCAAAATCAAGCAACCGAGGTCAAATGAATTTCAATCAACATCAGAAACATCATCCAATACTAAAGCAAAGTGAAAAATTGTAAGTTTTTTTTTTATGTTTTGAATAGTTTGTGTAAATGAGTAGAAATTGATGTATAACTAAGGAAATGAGTAGAAATTGGATGAATGATAGTTTAGACAGAGTGTAAAATATGATAGTTGGATGAAAATGATGATCAGGGCAATATATTTTTGGTTTCCATGTCTGCATTGCAACCATTGCCTCAAACGAACGAATGGAGCTACGTGGACGGCTACATCAGATGATTCTTTAGGGTGTCACATTAGTAATGGTGCAACCTGCTCCAGAAGACCCACCTAGACCAGTTTATCAGGAGATACTAGAGAAGAAGTAGACATAATCATGCTGAGGATGTCTTGCCTAGATGTCGTCATATTATGGAGATTGTGTCTACAGACATCGACAAAGGTATCTTCTCTGATGGGTCTGATGTGAGGCAGGTTCTAGATTCCATCATGACAGAGGCATGAGGTGTAACATCCAATTTCTCTAACGTATAAAATATTAAATCATAGTTTTTTCACAATATTCACACATAAGATGTTACACAGCTCGAAGCACACACATATTGATCATGTAACACTTAATTTAAATAAACATGAAACACATGTCATTGCATGCTCACCTTCACTTAGGGTATCATCGCAGCTGAAATACTCAATTAAAACATACCAATTTAAATCTCATAATAAATCTTATATCATAATTAAAAACATCGACTCATAAGTCTTCTCCAATGCTTATCACACCAAAACATAAATTACAAGATCATACATTGCCTCTCAGAAATCTTAACACAAAGCAAATAAATCTCTCTTTAGTGTTACATATCAAAGCATAACCAAAGCTAAAACAAAGAAATTAAAAGAAATAACTCCAGGAACAAGCTTCCTCCACTCACAACAGCGACTCAACTCTTTAGTATTTGCACGATGTCCATGTAAAGACAACATTCAAACAAAAGGGGTGAGAAATCACATTCAATAATAACATGCATATACTGCAAGGTAGGATATCAAATACAACATGTTCTACACAATCTCATCCATAGTATATCACAATACATTCTCACACCCAACTCATCAACCAATCACAACTCAACAATTATGCATATGATTCATTATGCAATACAACTCGACTATGCAACTTTATGCATATGCATGTGACCAACTCAATATTTGATTCTCTCTGAAAACCAGGTCACAATCTCTGCGAACCCATGAGCCCCCACTTTGAGTTTGGGACAACCATTAGTCCCCTCTATGAACGAGGAGACACGCCTCTTGACACAACTCTTATGATGCATAATCATATCATCAAATCATTGTGTTAAGACCCCTCTCTGATCCTAACATAAATGCATTGACAACTCAAGTAATCCCCTCTTGGATTACGTCTCAATCACAATCGAAAAATACATAATATCATATAATTCAGTGCAACTCAAGTATTAAATCAATCTCATCATTTAGATCATTATTCATACATGCAACAACATAATAGTTATAAATATCACCTCAAACATACTGACATCGTCACACTCTCATTTCACATGACAACATCACATTATAAACATCATCATCAAGA